>NW_006799994.1:2517831-2531300 GCF_000485575.1 Poecilia formosa
TGGATGGTTGTTTGATGGTTGATCCACCGTCATTTGTCGACTTCAACCAAAAATCAAAGATTCTAACTATTTTTCAACGTTGATTTAACATCATGTGCTATCTGGGTTCTAATTAGTTATTAATTTTCTCTGTTTGTTCAGTAAAATATTAAACAAATACCAATAAATTTGGAAATATAACCACTCATATTTCTTAATGTGTCCTAAAAAACAAGCTTTAGAAATGGGAATGTTTTTCTCCTTTTGCTCTGCTGGATTGACGGGATTGACTGACTGCTGCATGTAGCAATTTTTCAGACAAAAACCAAAAAATAATCGGAATCGGCAGGTCGGGTTTTTAAATATTGGTGGAAATTGTAATTGGTGCTCTGCTAACAGCTAATGAATCCAAAATTCAGACCTCAATAAACTCAGATTTGTTTCTTCACTTTCTCAGCTCCACATTTTTAAATGAAAGCATGTGCACCTTTGTTAACCACACTTTTTCCATCCACTCAACTTTCCATTACTGTACTGCCATAAAGCCCTGTGTGTACCAGCTGATTTAGAGTCGGTCTCTGTGTGGTCAATGATCATAACCCAACATTTCTGAACTAAAATCCATTTTCTGAGCTGAATGTTCTGTGAGCCAAACGTTGAGCAGGAATCATGTCGTATTGGAGAATGTTGTTTTTCTAAACGCTGCCGGCGGCCATTTTGTTTGTCTCCTCAGGTGGTCAGCCCGACATCTCTGACATAAAGTAAACAGAAAGCGACTCTCCCATCTGACGCCGTGTTGAATTTTACAAGACAACCGTTTATGATTTACTACCAGATTAGAACTCAATCCCCCGTTTGAGAAAAGGAGGGGCAAGCCACTATATCTGCTGTAAACACATAAGTTTTGATCTTTGCATGCATGAGTTCTTCCTCTACAGAGATTTTGTTTGACTCTTTTATAAAACAGTCACTTTTAAAATGTTTTTTAGTAACTGAGTTTTCCCGTGTGAGTTTAGTTATATTGTAATTAATTCTGGAAGCTCCTGTTGTTCATTCAGGAGGTTAAAGTTCATGCGGTTTGGTTGCGGTCTGACCTCTGAGGTTCAGTGTGTGACAGCATGTAGGCAGGCCGGCTGTGGAGATCAGCTGTAAGCTCATGAGCACCAGACAGGTGAAAACGTGTCACAGGTAAATCAAACTCAACCAAACATGAGTCTTCATTAGCACCAAATCTGTCCAAAGTGAGATCTGCAGCTAATTCCAGTTGCTGATTCCAGGTGTGCGATGCACAGCTGCTGACGGAGAACAGGTGCAACCGAAGCCTGCAGTAATGCTGACTTTGTCCATGCAGCTGCAGGGCTTTGCCTGATCCTCGCAAATGTGTGAGAGGAACTTCATCTCCGGGAGGGTCAGTTGGTCAGAGGGTCAAACCGAGGCAATAAAACAGCAACCAGAGTAAACATCAACAAACTGTAAACCGCTCACACCCTCATCTGTCAGTCGGTTAATTATCAGGGTAAAATCAGCACATCCTGTCATCTCTGCTGCAGATCCTGACCTGCGCTCCGCTGCCAACCAGGAGGCCACCGACACAAAGCTGAGCAAATACCACGACTTTTAGTTCGTTATGATCCCGGAGCAGCAACGGTTAAATTTAATCAGTCCCCATGTACGGAGTGAAAAACACACCGCAACGCATTTAGACTTATGGAATCTGTCAGCACAACAAACACTGAAATAAATGGGCCGAAACAACGACTGAAATAGAAATGGATCAGATTTTTCATCAGAACTTGGCATGCGTTCAGGAGCAAAGAGGCAGAAGTTTGAAATCGGGGTGCAGGTTGGACGACAAGGACCAGAAACCAGAAATATTCCCAAACTTTTCAAGGATTAACTCTATAAACCCAGAAATCAGATCAATATAAAGCCAGAGGTCAATTCCAGCTGCAGCTTCATTTCCAAGTTAATCTAAAAATGAATTAAAATTTTGGGTTTGTATCCAGGCAGAAACACTCCACATCCCACTCAGGCTTAGTTATGAGGTGTGGAATATTTCTTAAATTATCAGCTATCCACTTTATTCTTTTCACCCAACATAAAATTCTTATGAAATACAGTTTATTCCGAACTGCCTCACCTTGTTGTTTATTTCTGGTAGCATGCTGTTTCCTCTGTTTTGGCAGCTCAAACTTTATAAAATCCAACAAAGACTCATTATTTCCGGCTCAGGTGCAGAGTTTCCAGAAATCCGTCTCTGTGGCGAATCCGCAGCGATGAGTAAAAACCTGGTGACTGATGAGAATCCCAACCCAAACCTCCCGCACTCCCGGTTTTACGCGCACCGGGTAATGCGCTGTCGTCACAGCGGAGATTAGCGACAAGCTGTCGACGGGTGCCTGGAGGAGCCACCTGTTCGGGTTCCCGCTGACAGCTGCGGAGGGACTGATATAGGTCTGTTCTTTAAAGTCCGTCCACCTCCAACCAGCCCATTATGACCGAGGCGCTTTGTGAGAGCGATGAGCAGAGAGAGAGGAGAGCTTGACGCACGGCCGGAGCGGAGCGCAGCGCGGAGCGGAGCGCAGCGCACCAAGACAGTAAATAACACGCAGACAGATCGCTCTCAAGATGACTGAGAGCCTCCGACCCAAGCAAGGCGTCTCATGTAGTCAAGCTGTAAATCTAATCGTTCTCGGTGAAATAGTTTCTATTTTGGATGTTTTTCAGTGGAGGAAACTGAATCCATGGTCACATTAGAGGAAAAGCTGTAAAAACATGTTTTAAATGGAAAATTTTAAATATCAACACGATGAGTTGATTTAAATGGTTGTAATGTGAGCTTTCAACATCAATGAGGAAGAATGCAGTTGGTGCATCACGTTACAACCGCAAAAATCGGGAAGTTTTATGAAACATCTGAACTGAAGGACAAAGCAAAGAAAGGCTGCCGTTTGTAAAGTTACACAATCAGAAATTAACAGCAATAATTTGGGTTATTTAGCCTGTAATCAGAAGAAATGGGGGTTAATTTTTCATTCACATTTCACCATGTTATTCATTCATTAATAAACGTTTCAAACGGAATATTTAATTTGCAAACTCAATATTTAGCTCAACATTTAGTTTGGTTTAGTAACTAAACATTTAGCTTGCTAATTAAATATTTAGTTTAGAAACTAAACATTTAGCTTGCTAATTAAATATTTAGTTTAGTAACTAAACATTTAGCTTGCTAATTAAATATTTAGTTTAGTAACTAAACATTTAGCTTGCTAATTAAATATTTAGTTTAGTAACTAAACATTTAGCTTGCTAATTAAATATTTAGTTTGGAGCTAAATATTTTCTTTGCCAACTAAAAATTTAGCCCCAAACAAAATATTTCATTTTCTAACTTAAGTTTTAGCTTCAAACTAGATATTCAGTTATTAAACTAAAAATTAAGTTTCCAAACTAAAATACTAACTAACCATTCTGCAAGCAAATAAAATTTTATTTAGCTAAATATTTAGCTTGTTAACTAAATAAAAACATTATAATAATCATAATAATAAAAATACTAATTAATACTAAATCATTAGCTTGGAAACTACTTTTATAAATTAATGAAATAATGACTTTGAAAAATAAATCCCCCTTTTTTCTTACTACATGCCAAATAATCCATATTTCTTTTAATTTGTGAATGTATAACTGAACAAATGGCAACCCATATAAAAGATACACTGTTTTTAAACATTTTTACATAAACGTCTTAATAACCTGACATTAGTACTCAGGCTCATTGGTCAATAGAAAATAGAACAGAAACACCTTTTCTAGATCTATTCTTCTAAAACGGTGTCCAGATGACACGTTGGTTTTCCACCAGTCATAATGTTCTATATTTAGCTGAATTTTGTGGTTTCATAACGTAGAAGGCGATCCAGCGGCACTGAATCAGCCTCCACCTGTGAGGATCTCCCAGCTCTGCACCGGATCCTCCTGCTGCGTCAAAACGCTTTAAATACACGCAGTTTGTTCTCCAAGGCCAGAAACAGAACAGCTGCGCTTAGACTGCGATTAAATTACACACTGCTTCATTCAATTACATTTATATTTATCAAAGTAAAGCTGGCTGAATATAAATTTTTCCACATCATAATTATTATCTGCTTTGTCACCTAAAACCCAACAAAAAACTGCAAGATTTTCTGGAACCAAAAAGTAGAAAGCTTTTTCTGCAGAACCCTGAACTTTTTAAATCTGCAGCTTTTATCTAATTGGCTCCAAGAAAACAATAATCGACTCACTTCAACATCATTACATAAATGGAGAAGTTGTTTTGAAGTGACTAATCTGTATCTGCAGGAGGAAAACAGCTCAGTGGCTCCATGTGATGATTAGTAGGAGCAGCAGATGAATCTGATGAGATGATGCGGTTATGTAACGGTCCTGGTCACACTGAGGGATGAGCAACCACTAATGAAACAAATCCACTCCTCCTTACACCTTTCAGCTTCAGTTAAATTACACAAGTTTCACAATAAAAAACTAAATTAAATCTTTATACTGACATGAATTACACAACAGACGGCTGCAGCTCAGCTGTAGCATCACTGCCTTGCAGCAAGAAGGTCCAGTTCCAGGTCAGGACTTCACTTGGTCTTTAACAGAGAACACGCAGTCATGTTCTCTGTTTGCATGTGTAACGCAGTAAATCCACCTCAACAGGGTCAAATTTGTCATTATGCACCAACCTGTATGGTTGAATGGAGTGTTTGTGCTCCCTGCAAAATGCAATAAAAACATTTCTGATATAATAAAGCCACGAAACATGCAGCCCGTGTTAAATAAGGAAGCGTTAAATCTTCCCTGAGCAGTAATGACAGGAGCTGCAGAAAACAAACATCTCACCACAGCTGAACAAGAAATCAAACCAAAAAAGTGACTCCAGTCCTACAAACCCCGGTCTGGGTTCAGTTAAAGTGAACTCTGGTTCGGTTTGAATGCATATGAATGCAAAGCAGACTGGAGACCGCTCCAAAAGCAGGAAGTGGACTACAGCGCAGAGCATTCTGGGTAATTACAACCAAAGCTAACGTGTTAGCCTAGCACTAGCAGGAGAAATGTCTCGTGGTCTTTAGCCAAAGACTAAAGAGAAATCCTCCAACCGACTAAAATCTGACACCTCCATTGAGTTTCCATTTGGTGAAGAAGGAAGTTTTGCTCAGTTTCTTTAGAGCTTTTTGTGTTTCCTTCAGTGGTTCTCGGTGCAGCGCCCCCACAGGCCAGGAGGGGAACAGGTTGGTTAAGAGAGAAAGAGAACCACAGCCGTTTTAACCGAGTCTGCTGAACTATGAGCTGTTAAACTCCCTGTAAAACAAACTGGTTCAGTGACGAGGACTGGCCTTCAAACGTACCTCCGGTTGGACCCTCCTGTTCCGGCCCAGGCAGCAGTGGAGGAGCCTAAATCCACAGCAGGCAGGTGAGGTCCCGTCGTCCCACATGGCGGGTCTCCCCCATTCTGTCACCAGCGCAGCCTGAGAACCACCTCAACCTCCTAACAGCATCTCCAGCCAGAGGGAAGGGAGTAAAGCAAACACCTGGTTGTCTGCAGAGCTGGGATGTGGGTCATCGAAATCTTGGGTCAGATTTTTTTCCTTCGAGACTTAACTTTTGCTCCTCTGGTCCTCTTCATACAAGAAGCTCTCCCTCCTCCTATTCTTCAAAGAAGCAGATCCTAACTCAGTACTTCCTGGGATTCTCCATCTGCATCGTCTATTTATAGATACCTACATCTCAGCGCCTTTGCAAACTATTTTTCTCTGTTTCTGGATGTAGGAGGACGGCTTGGCGTCGAGCAGACAAAGAGGAGAAGCGATGGCGGCGGTGAGGGAGTGTTCCTCGTCTTGGCGGTTGCCGCTGACGTATGGATTCAGCTGGGGACCCGTCCTGCCATCCTGAGCCGGAGACAGAGCAGCAGGGGCCTGGCACTTCCTTTAGGGTGGGTGTGTGGAGGAGGAGGTGCAGATCCCATCACGCTCCCAGGTGAGCTCCTCCTGGGGCGGAGGAAGTCAGACAGGGAGGAGGTTCTGCTTTAATGGGCCTCCCGTGTGGCTCAACACGCGCCTGAAACTTTCCTCTTCCTTCACACTTGCCACTGTATCCTGGAGACAAAGCTAGTGGGACGCTACGCCCCCCGCCTGCTTCTCCTCATCTCATCCTACACCTTTTATACCGACACAGTGAGGCTTAAACCGCACAGAACAAAGAGCTACACAAGTTACATTTAGATTATAATTACTTTATATAGTAGAGATGTGACTCTTTAAGGGTGCATTCACACCAGCCCTGTTTAGTTCGCTTTAATCAAACTCCAGTTTGTTTGTCTAGGTTCAGTTGGGTCGTTTAGGTGTGAATGCTAATCGAACTCTGGTCCGCCTACAAGCCTCCATCTGGGTTCGGCTGACATAAACTCTGGTTTGGTTCGAAGGCATATGGGAAGCAAGCAGACTGGCAACCGCTCTAAAGGTAGGAGGTAAACTAAAGCCCAGGGCATTCTGGGTAAATACAACCAAAACAAACATGCTAGTCTAGCACTAGCAGGAGAAATGTCTTGTGGTCTTTAGCCAACGACTAAAGAGAAATCCTCCAACCGCTAAAATCTGAGGCCTCCATCTTGTTTCCATCTGGTGAAGAAGGAAGTTGCTCTCAGTGTCTTCAGAGGTTTTTGTGTCGTTTCCTTCAGTGGTTCTTGGTGCAGCGCCCCCACAGGCCAGGAGGGGAACAGGTTGGTTTGACTCAGAGAACCACAGCAGCTGGAGGTGGAGCAGGTGATGGAGTTCTGGTTCCAACAGAAGGGTTAGGTTCAGGTGTGACTGTCAGGATGATCGATTATAATTATCTTAAGTGATTATCTTAGAACACCAAATGTTCTAAGATTGGTGGAATGGGAAAATCAGAACAAAAAATTGTACCGTGTGAACTAGGATTTAGTATCTAGTGATTCAGATCTGATTTTTAGGGTCATGATTCAATTCATAAATGATTTTCAATTCAGAAACCAATTTATCTATTCAAACTATCAAGATACTCTTGATAGCTTATGTATAACTGACAACAGGAAAAGACTGTAAACAAATAGAACATTTATTTAAAACAATTCTATATGTTTCCATCAGTTTATATTTAAACAAAAATATGTTTGTGCATAAAATTCTGTAACTTAAATTACCAGTGTTAGGTTAACTTAGGTGCCTGGACGCAAAATGCAAAAACCCGCCTGTTCTGAGCTGCCTTAGATTTATAATAATAACTAAAACATTGATTAATTTTTATCCTGCATTACAACTTTTTACTTCTCCTCATTGTTGTGCAATGTTTTCTTTTGGTTGTTCACTGCTATGTTTTTCATGTAAAGCCCTTTGAAGTGGCATGTTGCTGAAACGTGCTACTAAACCTGACTCTGCAGGCCCGGCCCTCGCTGCCCTACAGCTTTATTCTCAGCTGGTTAATAAAAGACAAACTGGAAGGGACTAAATGCCACTTGTCTGTTTAACCTACAGTTATTGGGCAGATTAAAGTGCAGCGCTTCATATTTAACACGTTGTTTTGATAGCAATTGACACATCAGAAATAAGCACAAGTATCTTTGCTCACAGCAGTTTCACCCAGCCACCAAAAATATAATATGTAAATCAACATGTTTTGGTGACAGGAAAAATGTTGCTATTTCTGTAGCATGAAGCCCCAGAGGGTGTTCTGTATTTCATTACTGCCCAGTCAGCCGGGTCCGGCATGCTGTAGGACAGTAGCTCCTTTATTCTGTCTCTGCTTATCTTTAAAAACAACGCATCCTGGATGAGAGGAGTAAAGCTTGAGTGTAAGCCAGGAAGTCAGCGCGGCAGGTGGTTGGACGTGCTGCGTCGGGCCAGATGGGAGCGGTTCTGCCGGGCCGGCAGGTGTCACAGCGGCCAAACTCTGCCACCCGACCAGCGTCTGTCCAGCAGGGAGCAGCCGGGCAGCCTGACCTGGAAGCTGTTCTGCACCATCTGCACATTTAGAGGCCCAGCAGCTTCTTCGTTACACCATCTGAGATGTAGGTCAAGTTCACAAGTTGACGCACTTACACGCACTCAGAGGATCAATTGTGACTCACATGTTAATGGCGCTCACATTAGGCCGACGCAGTGTTTATGGTAACGTTTTACTCCGTCTCTACAAAATCTTTACTGACTCTAGGTCTAAAGAGGGGGAAAATGGGCTTTTATGAGCTTTACATCATGTTATAATATCATTCCTAACCAAAAACATACCTGGAGTGTTGCTTGATTCTGTCATGCATATTTGTGGAATCCTTCAGTCTCCATTGGCAGCCACTGGGGCGCCTAAACGCTTGCTCATACAAAGCGCAATGGCGCCTCCAGGGAAATTAAGCACTCTATCAAAACAATATTTAGCAGACGCTAACGCTAAAATGCTATACCAACAAAAATGTTAGGAGAAGCTAACATTTCAGTGCCACTAATCCGTAAACATAATAAATAAAAGCTAAATAATAAAAAAGCTAACAACTGAAAGTCATTTTTTAATCCGTCCCTCCATTATTTTTACTGGCCTGGTCACCCCTATGAAAATTTTCTGAGGGCGCCACTGACAAGGCATCAAATTTTTTAAGTCATGTTTAATGCATACAGAACTAATAATCACTGTGGGTAACATAGTTACTAGATTTTGCTATAAAATGGGACCATGTGACCGTGCCTTTTAGAGAACTGAAGAATAATCCCCTCTCCACTTTTGGAAACCAGATAATTTCTCTCCTCAAAGTGGTTCATCATCAGTTGGACTTTTTATTTGTGAGGAAATAACTGACTGAACTGGGACTCTTGCAACAATAGAAACTGATACCAACCCAGATTCTCATATAAACCCAAGAACATCCGACAAGCTGTTAAAAAGCCCAATTTAAAGCAAACCCAGAATGTCATCATCATATTCAGCATCGGTGGAGTGGGTGAGTATGTGTGATTTTTGGGGGGTATTTTGAGCAAATTTGCGACTCGTTGAGGATGCAGCTGAAAATGAAGCCGCAACTTATAGCATCCATGAGGAATGGTTCCTCCACCAGAGAGGGGAAGTTAGACGTTAGTTTGATAAATGAAGGAATTTCTCTGCAGTGTGCTGCTTATCTGCCCAACAGCAACTCATCAGTCCGTTAGATTCAGTTTGACGTACAGAAGAAGCAAACAGCAACAAAAACTGAGAACAAAGAGAATCTTTCAGTGTCCAGCAGTTCGATTCAATTCTGATTTTTAGGGTCACAATTTGATTCAGAAACAATTCCTCTATTCAAATGGTCTGTCTAAATTATGAGACAAGAGGAAAAGATGGCATTAACAAGAGGAACATTTATTCAAAACTATTCCGTAAAGTTCTCTATCAAATTACATCAGTTTATATTTGAAACAACTCTAACTTAAATTACAAGTTTTAGGTAAGCTTAGCTGTCTAACTTTTTCTTAAATATGAAATATCAGTGTGGCAGATGGATACAGAGGATTCCTAAATAGTTATTCAGGGAAACTTACGACGAGCTGGACGGCCTTCTGACTGACTGGACGAGTAATACGACATGCAAAAAGGAGCGGCAAAGACATACAACTTAAATATTTCTTCAAAATCAATTTGAGCCCATTCAGATTTCCCAGAACTAAGGCTTCTGGTTGTCCATAGAATATTTTTTTCTGCACCTCTAAAAGATTTGATAAAATATTAACCGATAAAATAGTTTTTGAGTTTTATGGGAAAGCTGCAGTAAACTAGCTGATGGCTACTGGAAACGGTACAGTTCTGTTCTGCACTCCTCAGGTTTTCAGGGAGTTTGTTTCAGATCTGAGGAGAACAGCAACCAAGCGCTGCCTCACTTTGTCAGATGTTTCTCTTTTATTCTTTCCTTCATTTTCTCATAAAGTCCTTTAGCTTTGAGCGTGAGCGGTGTTATGGATAAACCCGTCTCTGTTTGGACCCAGTTCTCAGTCTGTAGGTAAATCACGACCCGACCGGATTTGTGTACTTTTTATAAAACGGGGCGGCGGCAGGAGACGGAGGCTGACCTACTACTACATGCAGTATCTGTGTCAGCCATGTTGACCCGCCGGGACCACCTACATAGAGAGCATAATCCTCTCTATAATGCATTACTCATCATTCCAGGTTTAGTAAAATCCATGAACACAGAAGAGCGTCCTGTTTCAGACCCAGACTGACAGAAAAACCAGAACTGGGCCACGGGTCGCTTCATGTGGCCCTGATTACCAGATGGCTGGACGATAAAAATAAAAATCAGACTCAAAAATGAATCTAAGGCTGATTAAAATGTCATTTGCTCAGAGAATGAATTTCTGCGTCTTACAGAAAGATGCAGAAATATATGAGCAGTCATTTCCAGTTAAAGCTTGAAGGCCATAATAATGTTAGTTTAATGTCTGGACACTCAAACGCAGCATTTAAAACTAAATTAACAGACAAGGAAGGATAATTTACAGAGCACTGTTCATGTAGAGTAATTTGTTTAAAATAAATTTCCACTCTGGGATAGTTTGGTTGCTTTAGGACGAGTGCATGTCGATATTTGGACCATAAAATGCCTCATTTTCATAATAAGAATAAAAAATATCCAGTGTTAATGTGATTAAATTATTATTTGGGGAACTATTAATGCAGTTCAAAATATATTTAAGCTTTATGGTAAATTGTATTACATGTAATAAAGGTTTCAATTAAAAATTGTTATATTCTAATCAACAATAATCGTCTTACAATGAAAAACCTGCAGATGGAAACAGGATTCCTAACAGTTTACTGTCATTGAAACACGGCAGCTAATTCATGACTAAAACAAACGATCATATTTGCTCATATTCTGTTCAAATCAAGTGAAAAACTGACAAGAAGATATTCAGTGTTTTGCAGGTTAGCAGGCAGTTCCTGGATAGTTGAACTTTGACCTTTTGGTCAGCTGTGTTCCTCTTTACAGTTATCAGAGTCTTACCTCATTAATCATTCTTTCATCCAGGCTTTGCTGCCTTCCCTTCCTGGAATGAGACTGGATCCAGGGCCCCATGTCTGGGTCAGCCGGCCGCAGAATGTCTCCGTGATTCTAGAGAACCCGTCCACCACGAAGCAGAACCCGGTTCAGAGCTAGAGCTGTGCAGGTGCTCGTGTAGAAAGCAAAGTTTAACTGCTGCAAATGCAGCGCCTGCTGGGAGCGGGGCAGGTGTTGACCTGAATGCCCCGGCTCTGGCCTCAGAACCTGAGGACGGAGGCGACTGCATGCATCAGCAGGCCGCTGTGGGTGATGACAACGGGCCATGTCTACTATGTCTCGTGTGCCGTGGCTTTTCTGCAAATGGTTAAAATATTGCCTCAACAGAATGTGAAGCTCCAAACCGAACGATGTGGGCCTTGGTCAGGGGTTCCCAAACTGAAATAGCTCACTGCAAACACACAGACAACGCTACACAATACATACAGAAACAGACACTTGTTTTTTCTCATGTTTATTCACTATTTTGCCTCATAACTTCTGATTTCAGGTTTTAGGGGTTTTGCAGCATTTTGCTGCTGGACGTTCCTTTGCTCTTTATAGTGAGAAACTTCTCATTTCGTTCTGCTTGAGGATTGAAGCAGGTTGATAAATTTTATTACATAAGTTATTTTAACTTATATTTTATAATAATGATTCAACAACAGATTATATCTTATGATATCAAAATTATAATAAAAAATTTATTTAATAAAATTTTTATATTTTTGCCTTTTTCCTCATTTTCCCTTCAAGTTTCGGAGGTCCCTCAGCGCCCCCTGGTGGCCACTTGGGGTCACCAGATTCCTCATGTACAAGGCGGCTGAGCAGTTTTAAAACACTGCAGTCCTTAAAAGATCTTAAATTCACGCATCTAAAACTAAGGCCTTAAAAAGTTGTAAATTAATGTGAAAAAATATGAGTTGGCCTTAAATACGTTAATCAAACGTCTTAAATTTTGTCCAAGAGAACTAATTACAATTGTATAAATGTTTTTCTTGCGGGACATTTAAGTCACATGGAGCAGAAGTTCTGTGACTCGAATCAGGTGAGGCTATTATTAGCAGCTAGTACCGGTAGCTACCTTGCTAGCTAGCTAGTTTTTTATAGGGTTTGATAAACAGAAGCCAATGTTTCTATAGTACGTTTGTGATAAGGCAACCATCACTCTCCCTGCCCCTTTTGCTTGCGTGTGAAGCTTCGAGCTCGTACACATAAACATGAACACATGGGGTAGCGACACAACGCAAAAACTGTTCAACTTTAGTTGCTGTCGTTGTTGGGTTTGGGTTAGGGTTGGCGGAAAACTTTCACCTTCACAATTTTTGCTTTGCTTGATTGTAAAACAGCAAGATTCCCCAAATATCCCCAACATTCATGTTTTTCAGTTTTAAATTTCATTGATGGTGGCAATAAAATGGTCTAAAAGGTTTTGAATTTGACTTGCTGAGGCCTGCAAACTCCCTAACCTCCTCTTTGCTTCCTCATCCCAGTGTGATGAAGAGTTTCTAGTCTCTTTGGTCTTACTGGGGTGATGACCTGGTGGGCCAGATCACACAGGTAACATGAGCATCTTAAGCCTCATCTTCACCCGTTAGGCCTTTTGTCAACCAATCATCTTCCATCACAGGCAATGAGGACAACAAGCTAACAGTCTCTGGGTGAAGCGTTAGCAAAAGGCACCGTGCTTTAGGTTCTTGCTATTTATCTGATGCAGATGTAAACAACAAGAGAAAAGTAAGATTCTTCTGGGTCGATGCTGCAGGTAAATACTAATTAATTCCAGCCGGAGAGCCCCATGAACGGCTTAAAGGTTAATCCTGATTATTCATCATGGTTATGCAATCCAATTAGGAGGAGGAGGAAGCACTTTCTAAATCTTATTCCAACATTTTACTGAAATATTAACTGCTTCGTATGAGACATGAAGAATGTCATCAGCTGCAATTTTAAATTGACTATATTTAGACAGGTAACTTTCAGGAGGATGATGAATGAAAATTACTGAATGAAATTACTTTTAGTGACTTATTGGAACTAAAAACAGGTTTCAGGCTGTAAATGTAAACTAAACCACGTGAATGCCATAATTAATCATCCGTTTTATTTTTGAGGATCAATTCACCCCTTCACTAATTTATACTAGAGATGGGAGTCAATTAAAAACTACATAATCGACAAAATAAGCAACATTTTCAATCCAAAAATCATTACTTCTAAATTACTGAATAAATAGACAGAGGAGCTCAACAACAAATATATTTATAATTTTCTGTTATTTAAGGTATTATTACAATTATTAACACCTCAGACAGTAGATTTAAACAGAAACTATGTCAAAGGTTAAACACTTTGACACAGTGTTTGCCAGTGGTGGGAAGTAACGAAGTACAAGCACTTCGTTACTGTACTTAAGTACAGT
>NW_006799994.1:2532842-2550000 GCF_000485575.1 Poecilia formosa
ATTTTTAAAAGCCAGTACTTTTTTACTTTTACTTAAGTAAAATGTTAATGTGGTACTTTGACTTTTACTTGAGTACATTTTTGACTGTGTATTTGTACTTTTACTTAAGTACATTTTTTGAGTACTTTCTCCACCACTGGTGTTTGCACACTTCCATCAACAGCAGAGCTTATCGTTAGCTTAGCGCCAGTTTCTGATATGGCTGACATGGGCAACCACCCAGGGCGGCATCTTTATATTTCAGTAACAAGATGGCAGTAGGCAGCTTGAAGGTGCAAAAACAGTTACGTAAACGATAAGTCTTAAATTATGCTGTAGGAAATAACGAAACACAGCGAGCTGTGAGTCAGCTCCTCTTATATAATAACTGTATTTTAGATCTGACCAGATTACACAACAACGCCCCTGGGCCTGTATGGAGAGAGAGAGAGCGATGGGGGAGTACGTGAAAAACCGACGGCCTGAAGCCAGCCACTCATTAACTCAACTCCCTGGGTGGCTGTCCAAACCACATTCCTCTCACACCCAATTAATGTTTGTCAAGCTGAAAGGGTCCCTGAGTCGCCATGGCAACCTGAAGGCGTCGCACTAAACGACCCGGCCTGGAAGAAGACTCCAGGTCGGCGGTGCCCACGGTGCCGAGGGCGCCGCTAAAACAGAGCCACAGGCGTCTCTGTTGGCACAAAGACAGCTCACAAATTTATTTAAAGCTGAACCCACGGCAACACACACACACACACACACACACACACACACACACACACACTGAATGAGTAGAAAGGTGATTTAACGGCTGCAGCGGACCGTCGTCGGTTAACAAAAAGCCCCTGATGGGCGGTGAGGTCGCCGTGGTAACCTCAGTGACACCGATATGTGAATGTGTGTCAGCAGAGGCGAGCGCTCCCTCTAAATGACCCGTTTCAGTTCGGAGGGTCCGGTGTCAGCGTGGGACAAAGCTGTGATGAGTAACTCTATCAGGCCAGGGTTCAACAAAATAACAGGGCGACACGCCACCATCAGGGGGGCAAGAGGCTGGCTGCGGCGCTGCCTGCAAAAATAAACAGATGGTAGCGCTGCTAGCTTGGAGCTACAGAGTCGGTGGTTTGAATCCCAACCTGACTCTCCCTGGGTACTCCTCCTTCCTCCCACAGTCCAAAACATGACTGTAGGTTGTCATGTTAGTAATCGATTATTCTTAATCGATAAATCGGATAAAAATGCAAATAAACAAATAATTCACTGAATTTTTAAAAAATTGTAAATAAACATTGCATTGCCTAAAATGCACTAACAGCATTCCTGTAGTGAACACAAGGATGCTGCAGCTAATAAATCCTTAACATCAACGTGAAAATCTCAGGCCTTTCAGCTTTACTTAACATCAATACGGTGTAGAAATGATCTGTGGATTATTTTATTGATTTACTGATTAATATCTGAATAGTGGTGCTAACTAGGAGATTTTTAAAATGATCTTTTATAGAATTTAAACCGGATGAAGCTAAAACTGTCACTTGGAAAGTTCAACATGCAACAAATTTAAAGATTTTTTTAATCTTAAATGCAAAGTGTATAAATTTTTTGTATAGTTTTGGTTTAATTACTGCTCTGAGTGTGTTGATCTTACAGTAATGGCCATTTTTTCTGTTTGTATTCCAGTTAACAGTTAATTGATTACTAAACTAGAAGACGGTTATTTCAATAATTGATTAATTGTTAAAATCTATTTATAGATAGCAGCGGCCATTACTACTACAACAAGTAGAGCGCTGCTGAGGAACGCTTAAGTCCTTCTTCTGCAGGTCGTTTTGGGGTCAGAAATTGTTCACACAGAAGTCCGACTGCTGCCTCATTTAATTAGCAACAGAAACAATCACAATGGATTTCAGCAACAACGAAAAAAAGAGTCAGACGCATAACCATCAAGATCTGCTGTGTGAACTTAGCTTATGAAATACCAGACATATATATTCATTACTGCATATAATGTTATGATGAAGACCGGCTCACATCGGCATGCTAGATGCTTGAAGTGGCAGACGATATCTGGATTTATTCACTGGTTAATACAACTAAAATGTTTCACCCCTTGCAGTGGCAACATAAGAGACTGTATAAAGTTTAATGCTTAACAAAATGTGCTTCACTTCATCCCCTTTGGGCATAAAACAGATTAAATATCAAAACATTATAAGCTCTACATTATTAGAAGCATTAAGACATATTATAATGCGCATTAATGAGGGAAAAAAAGAAATAAATTTAAAGATTAGCTGAAAGCATGAAATACCTACAGGTCCTGAAACAGGGAATTATGCCTATTGTGGTGTAAAAGGCTGAATGTGAGCTTCAGCAGTGAGTCATATTACATAAAAACAAACACAAAGAAAAATCCCCTCTGCTGTTCAGGAGTGTGACGCGTCAGTTCAAGGCAGCTGCTTGCATTTCATTCTGTGATGACGCAGGTGCATTGATGTCCCAACTTAGAAAGTGAGGAGGGACTTCTGAGCACTTTAACATCTTCAGTTAATGCCTCAGACAGGCTGCAGTTCTCAGGTTAATGAAAGAGAATGTGTGTTTGAAGAGGTTTTCCTCCAGCCAGCGATCAAAAGATAGAAATGGCAGATCGATAAGTTTAGCAGAGCAGCACCAAGACCATAGCTTGGTTTTATTACTTTGAAACATTTTTTCCCTATGTAGTTATTAAAACTGCAGACAAACAAAATATGGCCTACGTATCACTAATTATGCCTAAATTAATCCTTTATCCAGTAGAAATGTGAAGCAACCAGCTTCTTTGTGTCTTCTCCTCCTTGTGAAGGACGTCCATGTCTGTCTTCTGGACATCTGTCCAGTCAGCAGTCTTCCCCTGACTGACGCAGAGTGAGAGACAGTTTAAAAGCTCAGGAAACATCTGCAGGTGTTTTCACTTAATAAATAACACCATGAGTTTCCATTAATTAACTTTTTCACAGTATTCTAATTTTTTTAAGACGCTGAAGTTTGGGTTTTCATTTTCTATGAAACAAAAACGTGGAGTAAATCACCTTGAGGTTTATTTTCTGAGATGACTGTCTAGAAATATTGAACTTTTGTGCAATATTCTAAAATTCATGTCCACTAGAAACATGAGTGCTGCTGCAAAGTGTTTCTCCATTTAGTGGCGAGCTGAAAGCTGTGGTACTTTCCAGGAAGACTCATCGACGGGTTAGCCTGGGTGTCAGAGGAGAGGACCCCTCACAGCATGGGGGCCTCGGGGCCCCAGGGCTAAGAAGTCATGCTCTTAGAGACAAACAGGAACCCTACACCACTCTCTACTGGTGCAGGAATAGCACATGTCCCTAATAAACCATCCAAATAATGTTTTTATTTTACAGGCTGCTGATGGAAATAGAGTTGGTCGCTTTGGGGACGAATATCACAAAAACATGCCAACCTCTATAATTTATAATAATGAATAAGCTGTTTGACAGGCAAGAATAAAAACTCAGTTGAAGAAGTAAACAAAGAAATTAATAACACGTAATCTCAGTACCTTGATAAGCAGCGGAAATGTCCGTTTTCTCTCCTTTAAATGCTTTTCCAGTTTGTGTTTGGAGGCATTTCTGAGGAAAAAGCAAACCCGAGTTTCACTTAATTAAGCAACTGTTTCAGATAATCAAAGTAAATTTAATATCAAAGATAATGCGAGTAAAAAAGAACATATACTCTTCAAATGTTGATTTATTAAGAAGCAGAAGTCCCCTCTGTGAAAACGTGATCAACCGTCCTGTTAAATCATTAACTAGATGTGGTTAACCGCATTGTTTCGCTAGTTACAGCCAATCCTAATTACTACCTACCCTGCAGAATTAATTCAATTGAACCAGTCTGACAGCTCCCTTCGCGACCACACTAAGCGTGCAAGATAATGGATGGATACATGAATGAATAAATACAATTTTAATTATTAATTCATGCTTAGATGAGATTACTAAAAACAAACAACTTGTCCGCTAATATCAATATTGTTATCTGAGCTAATTTCTGCCACCAACTTCTGACCAATCACAAACCGCTCACCAGAGCTCGTATCGATGCTACGGCATTAGCTTAGCTCTGCTGTAGCGTAGCTAAGCTACTAGAGTATTAGCGGTGTGCTCAGACTTCATTTTGCGAACCTTGAACACGGTGAAGCCCATTCCGAACTCGGTCTTGCAGGGAAATTGGTTAAAAAAAAATAAAATAAAATTGATAATAAAAAAATGTTTGGCCACAATGTTGACGGAGCCGGTGGAATCTGTCACTTTTTGTAGTTTCCGCTTTATTGTGGTGCATTCCGCGCATGCGCACGTTCCTGTACCGGCTGCGTGGCGACGTCAGGACGTCCTGGAGGATTTCTCTAATATTCAGATAGCAAAAGTATTCACATTTTAGGGTTTTTTGGAAAACAAAATTGATTGACATAATATGATAGTACTCGTATGAATTGAGACATTTTGAGTCACACTCTACATCAGAAGGTGGCTTTAATGCAACCTAAACATTTCTTGCCAACTGCCAATAAAATTGAAGAAGTGGATTTCTTTGCATTTTTTTATGTCAGTTTTGGGTCATTTTATGTTGATTCTAAATTGCAGCAAACAATAATCAGGATTCTTATATTAATCAATGTTTTGGCACACCAATCATCAACACTTCAGCGACTCATCCAGGAGGTACAGAACCCAGAACATCTAAAGCTCAGTCAAGTTCCGGGTCAGAGGTCATGATTCAACCATAAAATAGAGAGACTGGGCACAAATGGCCTCAAAGGGAAAGATCCAAAACAAGTACCGCTGCTGGCCCAAAAGAACACAAAGGCCAGTCTAAAAAGCAGCATGATGATAATCCTGAAGACTTCTGGGAGAATTTTCTGTGGACAGGGTCAATTTTTAATAAATTAATTAAATTGTTTTTTATATCTTATCTTTGATGAAAATCTGTCAAGAAAAACTAGCATACGGTAAGTTTGCAAAAAATACAGTGAATATGTTTCAGTGAAGCAAACACAAAATAACTTATTCAAAACCTGCTGCATTAAAACTGTCCCTGCTTTTATTGACATGAATTTAAGAAACAATATTTATATTTTAGAAACTCCAGACAAAAACTACTCTCCATGGTTAGTTCTGTAATATGCATTCTGGAATAAATAAACAGCAACAAAGAAATTATCTAGAGTTTTTGAGTCATAACTGGTCTTCAGTTGGATTTTTGTACAGTGACACCTTCTGGACTCAGTTATTAATATAAACCAGGAGTTAGCATTTAGCGTATCATTTATCATGAAAAAGAAAATCGTATCAAAAGAATTTTGATTTATCATCATGATATATTTTAGCTATTTGGTAACTAAGAAAACAAAACTGACAGTCTGATCAGAATTTTTTGATATTTTCTACACTGTTTATTCCAGAAGAGTATAAATTAATTTTAGTAAATAAAATAATAAAAAAATGGTTAAATGCATTAGTTCAGTGATGTAAATCACACTTCTTTGAGTAATCTCAAGTACCTCAAAATATTGCTATGTTTCTAATTTTGCCAGCCTCTAACATCAACACAATTATTATATCAGCATAAAGTTTTAGTTTTTTCCCCCCTAATTACAAACAAACCTTAAATAACGAGATAAAAACTGTCTGACCTTTTCTCTGTTGTCTTGCGCGGTGTGTTCATGGTGATAACCCCCAGCTAAGGTCAACCGGACACCAGAACCGGCACACGGCGGACAGCTGGACCCAAACCCAGCGGCGCAGTGAGCAACCCGCTCTCATACTGATTCACCTTTATGCTGACGCAGCTTTCAGCCAGGTGCTCAGGTGTGACAGAGAGTCCCACCCCCCACCGGGGTCTATGCTTCCCGCATGCTGCCGCAGCAGGAGAGCAGGTCCTGGCTTTCACAATCCTCCTATTATTCATTCAGTCTTCAAATTATTATAAATACAAACGCTAAGTGGTGAGAAAACATCTGAAGTCATGCGAGAAAGTAAAGGAGTGATACCTCTATAGCTCTATAACCATCTCTGCTCACAGCAAATCCAGGAAGTTTTCATTCCTTTAATTTTGCTCAGATTTTCTTTTTCTTGTAAATATAAATGTACAAAAAAAAAACTTGTAGTTTTTTCCACAGATCATCGCTCCCAACAACCTGAAAAGGTTTACAAACATGCTGGTATTTGCAGGTTTGACTCATTTTAAATAACATTCCTGCTGTGAACTTCTTGCCCATCACAACTGATTGATGATATGATTTACATTTAAATCCCCTGTTAGAAATGAAGTAATCAACTGGTGAAAAAACAGATTTCATTTTATTTTGAAGATGACAAAAGGGACAAGTTTGAGTCATAAGGTTTATTACAGTGGAATCGATGTAGCACCAGTCAGAGAGAAACATTCAATTAGTTTTCAGCTTATTCTTCTGTTAGGCAGTAAAAACCAGAGCACCATGTGAACAGAGCATAAAGCTGCTTCAGTTTGCAAATAAAAGCAAATAAATGCTCAGATTTATTATCCCCTCTGCTCCGTCATCTTTTCTGAGCAACACTATCAGAAGTTTTATTATCTTACTAAATTTTAGGGTTTTATGTCCTTGTTGGAACGTAAACAACTGATCAGATGTTTGCTAAAGTATTACTTCAGCTTGTTTTGGTCTAGCAACTAATTCAACCTACTTTCTTTTAAAACAAAACTATGGATATATGCCGACTTTTATTCATGCATGTTAATAACTAATATTTTATTATTTACTACACCCAAAAACCTTTCGGAGCCGATATAAAACCCCAGCTGCTCTGTTCCAGCCTTCACTCATCTGGAATTTATTCTGCTAATTATTTTGCCTCCGAGATCATTTTGGGGTTTAAAGCAGCAATGTCAGCCCTGCAGCTGGATTTATTCACTCGCTGTCCGTTAAACGCTTCGCAGATTTACGAACTCTGGGCAGAACGAGGACGAGCGCCACATGGTCCTGGTTCTCTCTCTGATGACCAGTTTGTTTGGATTGTTGCCGGGAAAAAAAATGAGAAAACACAAAAAAAGTTTTTACAAACAGCTTTGGTCCACATCGGGCCTCTCCTTTGTTTTCCTGAACACCTTCAGCATTTCTTTGGTTGGATAGCAGGACGCCAGGCGACGGCTCGATGAGGAGGCAGGCGGAGTGAAAAACCTGAGATCTGTTCAGGTGGGAGGAGATCAAACTGGACCGGGTCAACATCTGAGGCCGTATTAAAGTCATCTGACGACAAACATCCTGTTTTAACAGCAGGAGGAGATGATGATTGGAATAAACAGATTAAAATCTCAGAGCTGAAAGAAGAGCTGCAAAAAGCAGAATCTAAACAGGATGTTCATCAGCTGCTCTCAGGTTTTTATTCATGGAACTGTTTCAGTTGATTAATCGAGTCACAATCAGTATATTTCTCATTTCACCTCTTAAGCTTATTTTGAACAATATTAGAAATACTTTAAAAACTGCAAATAAGCAAATAATTAAATTCCTTTTTAGAATAAGAAAATCTATATTTTATTACCTAAAACTCAATAACAGCATTCCTTTAGTAAACCTTCTAATATTTGTATGAAATCTGAACCAGGTGAAGCTAAAATTGCCAGATTTATAGACAAAGCAAGTTTTTTATCTTTAATGCAAAATGTTGATATTTTTGTACAGTTCTGCTCTGACTGTGTTGTTCTCTCAGTAAGCATATTTACTCCAGTTAATTATCAGTTAACGTTTATTTCAATAATAAATTCATTGCGATAAATTTGATTAATCACTTCAGCAGAAGATATTACAACTGATTTATGTGGAGAGTTTTAAAACTAAACCTCTGATCAGCTGATGAACAGGTTTTAGTGTTTTGTTTTCCCTGTTTTGTCTTTTTGCCTTTTGAAGCTCTGGAACACGGCTACAATAAACAAGATAATAACTGTAATCTTATTTCCTGGTCTTAAGCTTTTTCATGCTGACTGTAAGAAGATCAAATCCGACGTGTCTTCATCCGAGATGCTTGTGATGATGCTTCTCGTAGCCCACTGCATTGTTGGAACTGGATCCTGTCAGGAAAACAACATTCAGCTGCAGGTCGGCTTCATTTACCAGCTTGAATTTGTTCCAACTCTCTAAGTCGTCTCACCCAAGTAGTCCTTGTAGTCCTTAAAGTATTTATGCCTCAAACCTCGTCCATCTGCAGGCAGACAGCAAAAACAAAACCTTGCATTAAATATCTTCTATTCATGACTTGTACTGAACTAGAATTAGAAATATTGGTGTTCTCTCCTTCAAAACGAGAATATTTCTCCCAGCAGTTTTGGAAATCAATCATCAGCTCATCTTGTTTGTTTTCCATGTTGTTCCAGTTTGAGGCATTTAAAATAAAAAACAACATTCTGCTCCACAACAACAAGCATAATGTGCTTTTTATCTGGTTTTATGTGAACCCCAGGGGTTCGGTGAACCTGGATCCTGTCAGGAAAACAACATTAGATAGAACCCCAGGGGTTCGATGGAACCTCAGGGGTTCGGCGGAGCCGATGCCGCGGAGGTAAAGACACACTGTGTAAAGTCATGATGACGCCCTGCATTGCCATCACTTGCTGCAGAGGATCACGTTGAACTTCTGTCTTTAATTACTTCAGCAAAACTCAGTTTTTACCAAATTCTGTAGCTTTCGGTGTACTTCTAAATCTGCTCCTTAGTCGCATCTTTTCGGGCCTGCTACTGCCTCTAGTGGCGTGGGGGTGGTAACACAACTAATATAATTACATTACTGAATCAGAATACCGCAAAGTCTTTATTATTTATTATTAATTTTTCATTCTCTTAAGAATGTAGAGCTAATTAAATGATCTAAAGACCTTAAAGTGGTTCCAGTTTCTTTCGATGGCCAACCTGTTGAAACTGTGGCAAATTTTAAATACCTTGGGTCGTTCCTGGACAGTCAGCTCAACTTTGCTGAAAACACCGACTATATTTTGAAGAACTGTTCTCAGAGACTCTACCTTTTAAGAAGACTTGGTGATCATGGGGTGACCCAACTAGACTCTAGCTGGGTCACCCCTATGTCTTGAATTTTGGGGGGGAAATCATATTTTATTTATCGCTACAGAAGGGTTCAGTGAATGCGCATATGAAGCTGGTGGGTTCGGTACCTCAAAAAAGGTTAAGAACCACTGTGCTAAAAGCAGTTAGCCTATCAGTGAAGCTTCAAGCCTAAAATAGCATCTCAATGCTAAATATGTAGCATCTAATGCTGATGCAGTGCACATTTCTAAAGAAGCTCCATGATCAGGGCTTCCTGAAACTCCGGGTTTTGAGTTGAAAATGTTGCTTATTTTATCGATATATCGTTATCTGTTAGTGTGAACTGCATCTCCAGTTCGACCGTCCAGCCAGCAGGGGGCAGTAAAGTCGTACCGGAGTTGGCGCGTTGCTTGATGCACTGGCCCCGGTTTGGGACCCCAGCGGCGGGGTTCCCGGGGTTGATGATGTGGCACTCGTAGCCTGTGGGGCAGTGAAGAGGCTCGTCTCCGTCCTCCGTGGTGCTGCATGCTTCCGCTGGCGGACAGACGCACACAAGTTTTTATTTGAGAATACACGCAGTGATTTAAAAAATGAGTCAGATCTGGGTGAATGAGACCCACAAACACATTCACTCAAAGCAAAGACATTTAGTTAAATTATTGGCTGAAATATATGACGGCGTGTTAGGGCAGGTTGAAAAAAGGAGGACATTTCAACCAAAAAAAATCTCAGAAATGTGATTGTGAAGCTGCACTGATCTTATCGCCCAGTTTTCCAGTTTTTTACTGAGCTTAGCGGTGCTCCTGTTGGACCCACCTTGCAGAACCTCCTCCGGTCCGTCCAGTAGCCAGCCGTTTCCTCCCAGCCATCGAGGTTTGGGCTGAACCAGCCAGTCCAGAACTGCTCAAAACAAACAGCTGATTATCACCGGCCACTGTGAATCAGAACCGGCTGAAAGCTGCTGGATGCTGACCCGGTGGGGGCTGGACGGACTCCAGGCAGGCGTAGATGCAGCCGTTGTAGCAGCAGCGTTTGTGGCGCTCACATTCGGAGTCGGAGCGGCAGCCGGGAACGTCGCAGGCCCGCTCCGGCAGCATCTGGGGCGGCGGCGGGCAGCGGTCGTTCTTCTGGTGCTGCGCGGACTGCGGGTGGCTCGGGTACTCGTAGTCCTGAAAGACAGACGGACGCTGGACTGAGAAGCTGTTTGTCTTCCATGATGACCCCCGGCCTCAGGGTTGGACCTCCTTAGGTCAGAGGAAGAAGCTGTTTCTGATGGGCGGCATGAGCTCCTGGACCTGGGGATGCACCGATTTTCACTTCTGATACCGATATCTGAGGCTGATACAGAAAAACTGCTGAACTGACTCAAACCATTATTTTTTTAAGCATAAAGGTGCTGAATTACAAATTTATTTCAGTACCAGTACAGCCCATTTAAAAACATCAACACCACAACGATAGGACACTTTTCATAAATATTTAACTATTGGTTAAATTTAAAAATAAATGATTGTAATTGTATTTATTTTCTACAGTATTAATTTTGTATTTCATAGTTTTTGTATTTGTATTGCATACTTTTAAAGTGACAGCTTTATGCACCATTTTGTAGCATAATTAAGTAACTATTTTACCTTCAGTTGTTAAAAAAATTCTATATATATCAAATGTGACAACAGAAATTTGACTTCATAATTTACAGCCTTGAAATTGGGCCTCTGTCTCTTTAAGAAGCTCCTGCTCTTTCTGAAGCTCTGGCTCCAGGAAGTCATCCCAACATGGCTCCTCTTTAACCCTTAAATGTTTTTACCAGCGCTGCTCTGAGCAGCAGCTCCTATGAGGACCTCAGCAGCTGTTTGCTAATTGCTGTTGGCTAGTCTGAAGGAGCTGAGTGGGGGAGGAGCTGCGTCTCGAAGGCGGGGCTAGGTCCACCCAGGCGTTTTTATACAGCTGAATGGTTGCCATGGAGATTAAAGGATTTCTCAAACATGCATGAAAGAATCAAGGCAGCACTCCAGGTTTGTCTGTGATCAGGGAAAAACATGGAGGAAACCTCAAAAATGTTAATTTTACATAAAAATACCCTTTAGCTTCATGATATAACATGTTTGTGTCTGTGGTTGTTTTTACTTTTATTCTAGTTTCTTTCACATTTTTCAAATTAAATATTAAAATACATTTTGAGTTTGTCTGATTTAAATGTTATGGCGGATGAAGCATGTTAGCACCCCCTGGTGGAGGGGCAGGGAGAATGTGGGGGGGCTGGGGGGGTGGGGCAGCGGGGTTATTCACCCAGGGCCCCAAACAGGCTAGGACTGTCCCTGGAGGGATCTGCAACATTTAGAACCCAAACAACCATTCTGACCCTCAGTCCACAAATTTAGAGCCACAAAAGAAACTGTTTTTCCAAAACCAGCAATTTATTTCTATTCTAAGTTTCAAAATAAAGATAAAACATAAAACTTTTGAGTTTAGAGGATGAATACAAAAACAAAAATCCTTTATTGGCTATTTAAATATAAAAAGCTCCACAGTTCTCTGTGTTGGTGTTTAACAGACTTCTGGTCATTTTATCTTTAGACCACAAGAGGGCAGCAAAAGGCAGCGAAGAAATAAAGTAAACTGTTGTCTGCAGTTTACTTTGGCACAGTTGGAGGTTTGTGGCTGTAAATGTGAAATAAAGTTTAAACCAGACCAGTGAGGAAACAGGAACACTTTCAACTTTTACACTTTTTGTTTTAGCAACAGGAGAAAACATGGAACGGGGAAAAACTGGAAATGTGACCGTGCTGCAGATTTTTCCATGAATTTAAAGACACTTTATGAAAAAATACATGAGAAAAAGTGAAGTCAGGGTTTACTGTAATAAAATCCATTTGCGTTAAATCCAGAACAATAGACGACGACTTGTACTGCAGCACCAAGTTGGATGAGAGGGAGTCAAGTGTCTTACTGCTGAAAATATTCACCTCACAAGCTGTGGCTGCTTTAAAACAGAAGAAACGTGTTTCTATCAGGTCAGTCTCCACTTTTTATGGTGAGGAAATTAATAAATAACAATCAATCCGTTATAAGTTTCATGCTTCCATGATGCTGTGTGATTGATTTTTCTTCAGCAGGAACAAGAAAACCGGTCAGAGTTTATGAGAAGCTAAAACCTGCTGGTTTAGACCAAAGCATATTCATGTGTAAGAATGGTCTAGTCAAAGTCCAGACCTAGATCTTCCTGAGAATCTGTAGCAGTTTAAAAACTGGTGTTCACAGATGTTCTCCAGGTGGAAACTTTAGCTGATAGAGAAACAATAAAAAATGGGGTTGAATACAAATTCACACCACACTTTTCAGATATAAAATCCCAGAAATATAAATTGAAGTTTTTGGTTGTAAGGTGAGAAAAGTGTTTAAAAATATGTGAACAGTCATTAAAAATCATTTTCCTCCTTAGTTTTGACACTAAGAGTCCTGGACGTCCCTAAAAACTCGCTCAGAGAAATCCTTGTTTCTTATCCAAGAATTGTAATTATGTAATTAGTCTGTGGGCTGCAGACCATCGTTAAAGTGTGTCGTTTATTTGGCAGGATTACTAACTGCTATCCCAGAGGAACCGCGAAGAGAAATGAAAAGGTTTGGTGCCGACGGCGGCATCACGGCCTCTGGCGTGGGTTCAGCTCCGGTTCAGCCTGGCAGCTCAGCAGGCCGAAGCTTTTAGGAGGTTCAGGTTCCTCTGAACAGCCGTGTGTGGCCGAGTCACAGCTGGTAAAAGTTTATCCCAGAGCTCGTACCACTGCACGCTGTCGACTTTGTGCAAAGAAACAAAAAGTACTGTTATGCAACAAACACATGAGGCGAGAAATGCTGAACGAAGTCAGACAACAACAGCTGAAATCTTTTGGGGGAGAAGTTTCTGAACCAGGAAAGCGTTCGGTTCTGAAGGAAAACTCCTGACAGGTCTTCAGCACGGGGGTCATGACCTCCTGCTGGGGGTCATGACCTCCTGACCCGGGATCGACAGAGTCCTGTTTATTTAGACTTTTTTTTATGTAGTTTTGTCTTTAGATACACATCAACATGAATCCAGAATGTAACAAATTGATAAAATGAGATCACATTGTCTTGTTTTAATAATTTAACACCTTTCTAACTATGGAGAGAGGAATGGGCCAAATTACAATAAATAACTTCTGAAATATTTTTAAAATGTGACATTTTTTAGCTGGGAATAAATACAGATCTTTATTAAGTATCTGGATTTTATTTTTAAAAATAGATATATTATTGTGATCACATTGTTCGGTTTAATTCATTTAACAACCTTCTAAATATGGAGGGAAAAACATGCCAGATTACAATAAATAAATAACTTATGACCTGCAGTTGCTTCTTTTTCTTTAAATTGTTCTAATTTATTTATCACAAACTGGGTGAGCAACTCCAGTCTCTATATCTTTATTTTGGGCTGAAACATCTCTAATAAATTTACCAGAAAACGTTAGCCGGTGTAGCTAGGATCAACATTAGCCCTGCCCACTAGCTAACCTTATAATTAATTCTATATTTATTGAATCATTCCTGTATCATACTGACACTTTTAAAAATTAAAATGTCCTGAACCGGGTCTCCATCCCACTGAGTGACCTCAGATTTCAAGAGAAGCTAACAGGAACGTCTCTGGTCGAAATAAACGTTTGATCAGGCAGGAAGTGAAGAAACCAGGAACCCAGAAGGAGTCGCAGTAAGATCCGGATCACAGGAAGGCCTTCTGCTTCTTCTTCTACACTAAAGACCAAATAAACAATTTTTAACTATTAGACGTTTAATCAGCTTTATTTAATATTTCATTTGCTTGCTGTAGCATCAATAAGCTATGTTTGGTTTGCTTTCCTTGACTAACAAAACATTAAGATAACTTCTATCCATCTGTTAGTATCTGATAATTAGCCTCCCACTGACAGTTTCAAGCCCTGGGAAACCACCACGGTTTGATGAATGAGTTCTGTAAAATCTGCTCTAACTAACTTAACGACCTCTGACCTCTTTGCTTGTCTCACATCCGATCAGTTCTTTGTTTCTTCCTGAAGCTAAAGTGTTTCCTTCCTGTTTATGGGAGTTTGTGTTTATTTGCTAACAGGCAGCACATCCAACATCTGACTTCTGGAAACATCATCATCCAGCTACTAGTTCTTTAAACATGTTTGCTATCCGTCCTCCAACCTAAACGTCTGTGTGAAGATTCCTGCTCCGTCTCTTCCTGTGCTTTCCTGCCGCCGGATGCCAGATGGGCCACCATGCTTTAATCCGGAGCTTTATCACACAATCTGGCTGCCGTCTCTCTGATGTTCCAGTGTTTACTTTCCCTCCGTTCTGCCGGCCTGCCCTCTCATCGTACCCCGCCAGCAGGACTGTTCAGTTTTCACGTCCCTCATCATCTGCAGCTTCTTTTATCCTCTGTTAAAAGCAGGAGCGTGATGTTTGCTGTAACATTTGATCTCCGCAGGTTATTTTCTCTTTACTCTGAGCCCGACTGGCTCCAGATCGTTTGTGATTTCAAACTGAGATCTCAGACAGATAAGAGTCTCTGCTTCCTTTGTGGAAGAGCAGGAAACAGGAATGATTCATTCATTCATTCATTCATTCATTCATTCATTCATTCATCTCACAATACACCCTCCAAAAAATTTAACTGAAAAAGCAAAGGATAAAAACAACAAAGAACTAAAAGGTTTAGCATGGAGTCAATCAAATTAAACGAGAAGATAAAGATATTCCACCTGAAGCCATTTAGCTCCCGCACTAAAGAAGGAAAAGTGCAGCTTTAAATTCCTGCTCCTGCGTTTGCATCCAGTTACAGAGAAAAACAGATTTCCAGACAGAGATAAACGGAGAGCTAAAGGTGAGCAGTAGAACCGAACAGAAAGGAGTTACGATAAACGGATCAAAATACTGATGGATTAAAAAAAACACACAGTTTAAATAAAACAGTCTTTAAAAAAATGTGAACAGCAGACAGTGCAGGGTTTGTTGTTATACAAGAATATTCTGAAGGGATATTAAAAACAATTTCCATCAAAAAAGTTTGAAAATGAACAAATAAGGCCATTTTATTTCAAATGGAAAAACGTGATCTTAGTGATCTGGAACTTTTATATGTTGTGAACTTTTTATTATTTAGCTTTTGTTTTATTTATTTTAGAGAATTAGTGGCATGGAACCATTAGCTTCCCCTAAATACCATGCTGGTATAGCGCTTTAGCATTAGCTTCCCCTAAATATCATGTTGGTATAGCGCTCTAGCATTAGCTTCCCCTAAATATCATGTTGGTATAGCGCTCTAGCATTAGCTTCCCCTAAATACCATGCTGGTATAGCGCTTTATTATTAGCTTCCCTAAATATCATGTTGGTATAGCGCTTTAGCATTAGCTTCCCCTAAATATCATGCTGGTATAGCGCTTTAGCATTAGCTTCTCCTAAATACCATGTTGGTATAGCGCTTTAGCATTAGCTTCCCCTGAATACCATGTTGGTATAGCGCTTTAGCATTAGCTTACACCAAATACCATGCTGGTATAGAGCTTTAGCATTAGCTTACACTAAATACCATGTTGGTATAGCGCTTTAGCATTAGCTTACACTAAATACCATGTTGGTATAGCGCTTTAGCATTAGAAGAACTAATGTTTATGATTAGTGCTTTCGGTTTAGCGCCGTTAATGTTTTAGTTGGCTTTGCCCACCGCTGCCACGTCCAAAACTACAGAACTGAATCCTGTTATCTTTTGTTTCACGTTTCCAGAAGAAAATCCAGATTATCAGCCTGATTAATTTGCTAAAAACAGAGAACAGTTCAACAGTCTACACTCATCTCTCGTGCGTTTTTACTTCCAAAGACAAACTGCAGTCTTTTAAATGCTTCCAGTTTATTACTGTCCTGTAACCAATTATGTGTCGTTTCATGGACAACAATCAGAAAGTTTAGAGAGTTCATGTGGAACGTCTCCAACTTCTGCATCCATCATAACTCGGTTCTCTGTCAAGCTGCAGGCCAGATGGTTTCCTTGAATATAAACATCTGTGAAGCCTGATCGAGGAAATATTTAGAAATATCAGGACCTTTTAAACATGCTGTGAAGCATCTGTCTGTTTCCATTCATCTGTAGGTTTTATCAGTCAGATCAGAGTGAGACTGGATTCCTGGAAGGTCTCATTCAGGATTTATTTATTAGAATCAGGATGCTTTGTTGGGTGCCAGCAGTTCTCTCTGCTCTGTGTTTTTAGCCCAAGGCTAAAGATTCGCAGATGGTCAGACGAAGACAGGGAGGCACAACTGTTTCTGTTTGTCTGCAGGCCCTCTGTCTTCATACCAGGTGGAGTCAGAATGCTCGGCTCCACTTCGCATGAAGGGAAAAGCCACGATGCTCGCATCAGTCAGTGCAGCGGCATGCCGCGGCAGATCCCTGAGCCAGATGGCGCCACGCCTGCAGGAGGTTTAGCATCAGGCCCCAGGTTGGGCTAATGTTAAATTAAAAATTAAAAAAACTTCTTATCTTCAGTTTTCTGGGCTGGGCTCGCGCTGCATTCTTGAGACTAATGTCTCTGTAGCATCTTTAAATAATCCTGAAATGCATGTTGGTGCTTTTCTTTTGTCTTCCTTTTTAAGTATTTTTACATTTATTAATGTTAGGAACAGTCTCAACACATTCAGTTATTTGTAGCCATTAGTTTTATTTTTTATTAGCTCATTCTTTTGTGTTCAGTATCTTAGCTTGTGTTTTGTTCTTCGTACATTTGGATTTATTTCTCTTGGATCAGTGACTTTTCCCTTGATTTGTAGGTTTTTTTTGTGATTTTTCCCTCAGATTAGTTCACCTGCACACAGAGTTTGAAAAAACATCACACACTCCAGACTGGTTTCAGAAAAGCTTTCATCCAGATGAACCTGCAGGTCGTTTTAACCTGTTGGTCTCAGGTTGTCATTCACAATGACAGGGGTGTCAAACTCCAGTCCTCAAGGGCCGCTGTCCTTCAGTGTTTGGATGTGCCACAGGTAAAAAACAGTGGAATGAAATGGCTTAATTACCTCCTCCCTGTGTAGATCGGTTCTCCTGAGCCTT
>NW_006799994.1:2550086-2552753 GCF_000485575.1 Poecilia formosa
AGAGGACCCAAATTTGGGTCCTCTAGTGACAGACAGGTTAATCATGCCAAGCCCATAGGGGGCGGTGTAGCACAGAGCTAAAACCTGTCTGCCCATCATAGCGCTGCAGGTTCATTTGTGGGGGGAGATAATTAACTTACATAATGTATTACAAAATAAAGTTAATAAAACACAGAACGATGTTGATCAGAATCAAGTCAAAGCAAGTTGGTGGATTTATTGGCCCATTATTTGTCTTTGACCATAAAACTCAGTTTTCCGCTAAATACACGCAAACAAACACGGAGTTTTCTCAAATCTCCACTTTGGGCAGATTTTTTATAGAAAACAGATTGCTGGTTCTTTTACTGTCATATGTTTGCCTGCATAAACTTATTTTATCTGGAAAAACAACCAACATAGAATAAAGGAAAACCAGGCAGACGAGCAGAGCCTGCTGCTGGCAGGGCTTCATTTTATGGAGAAAGTTTCTCCTTCCTGTCGCTCTGTCCACCATCTTCCTGCTTCAGACTCCCTGAGGGTCACTAAAGGTCATCCGCTCAACATTTTGTCACATTAGCAGCTCTGAGACGCTTTGTGAACAACCTGAACATTTCAGAAATGATGAGCAACTTTTAGTCTCCCGATTCTCCAGATTGTTACTCTCACACTACTCGTTTAATTGTTCATGACTGAAATCATCTTCACTTCACCGTTCTGCTTCTGTCTGCATCTGGGTCAAACTGGACACAAAAACATAACAGAAATACTGATTCATAAAACTCACATTTCTGCTTTTGCAGCCTGACAAGCTCAATAAAATAAATGCAACAAATGATTTTATTTGCCACCTAATAAATTTTCTGCTACAGTTTTTCTGTCTCTTTCTTTTCAGGGTTAGAGTTACTGACACTTTCCTGTTATAGTTTATAAGTTACATAAAGAAAATGCCAGCTGCACTAAAGAGTTAAAAACAGATTATTTTAACAAAAGAGTGAATGTAAATCATACTTAATATAAACATTTATGGTGGAAAAGGTTTGATTTATCTCAAAATAATCTGAGTTGGCTGCTTGTTTCTGGGTTTTTCAAACTTTGACCTTTCGAAGACATGCTGACCTGTTTAATAACCAAAAACATCAGGATCTGTTCAGTTTTTCCTCTGAAAGAGCAACTAATGGTTCCCAGGAAGGACAAGTGAAAACATCTTAAGATTAAGATTAGAACAATAAAATCCTGAGAGAAATTAAACATCTAAACGGAAAACTTTACAGTTTTCATGTTTTTATCAGAAACTCCTGATAATTACAAAAAATCAGGTCAGGTTAAAGTTTTGTTTAGCTTATTTTTAGGTGCAAAAGGTGTTTTTTCTTTCAAAGCTCACATTTATTTATCTTTCTGCACATCTCTGGTTTTCCTGGATGAGTTCGAGAAAAAACTGAAACATGGCAGATGAAACAATTTAAAGAACGACTCCGTCTCAGCGAGGTCCAATTAGAGACCAGCAGGACGGCCGGTCCGTTCAGAAAGCAGCAGGACAGACGGAGATCTGAGATCAGAAAACCCAGGGTGGGGGCAGAAAGGAGAGCAAAGGGGCAAATTTCCAGTTTTCTAGGCCAGCGAGGGCAGAAACCAGTCAGAAAGTGAGAACATTGAGGAATAAAAGGTTGAAAAAAGGAGAAGAAAGACGGAGAGAGAGAAGGCGGCACGCTACAGTGAGCGCTTAGAGATGATCAATCAGCCACACTGAGCCGAGCTAACAAGCAGGGCGTGCACACACACACACACACACACACACACACACACACGGCTCTTTAGCTACTCACACGGAAACTCAAACACTTGCAGCTTTTTCCGGCCTGACACACTGAACTCATCAAAACTCAAACAGAAACTCACATTGTTCTTATTTTTAGTAAAGTATTATTAGAAAAACAGAAATAAAGTAACTCAGAAGTCAACTAATTAGCAAAGTACAGATCTGATTATTAATGCAGTTTAAAGAGAAAAGCTGTTGATCAAAAACCTGCAGAAATCAGGAGGAAAAACAGAAAGCATGGAAAAAGATTCTCTGCTAAGACGGCTGACTTTAAAATGTCTTCAGGCATTTCAGCATCGTACTGCGGGCAGCATGATGCTGTGGGCAGCATCATGATGTGGGCACCATCGCCCTGTGGGCAGCATCGCGCTGTGGGCAGCATCGCGTTGCGGGCAGCATCGCGCTGTGGGCAGCATGATGCTGTGGGCAGCATCATGATGTGGGCACCATCGCCCTGTGGGCAGCATCGCGCTGTGGGCAGCATCGCGCTGCGGGCAGCATCGCGCTGCCGGCACCATCGCGCTGCGGGCAGCATCGCGCTGTGGGCAGCATCGCCCTGTGGGCAGCATCACGCTGCGGGCAGCATCGCGCTGTGGGCAGCATCGCGCTGCCGGCACCATCGCGCTGTGGGCAGCATCATGATGTGGGCAGCATCGCCCTGTGGGCAGCATCATGATGTGGGCAGCATCATGATGTGGGCACCATCGCCCTGTGGGCAGCATCGCGCTGCGGGCAGCATCGTGATGTGGGCAGCATCGTGATGTGGGCACCATCGCCCTGTGGGTAGCATTGCGCTGTGGGCAGCATCGTGATGCGGGCAGCATCGTGATGCGGGCAGCATCGTGATGCGGGCAGCATCGTGATGCGGG
>NW_006799994.1:2554190-2590488 GCF_000485575.1 Poecilia formosa
TGCGGGCAGCATCGTGCTGTGGGCAGCATGATGCTGCGGGCAGCATCGCGCTGCCGGCACCATCGCGCTGTGGGCAGCATCGTGCTGTGGGCAGCATGATGCTGCGGGCAGCATCGCGCTGCCGGCACCATCGCGCTGTGGGCAGCATCGTGCTGTGGGCAGCATGATGCTGCGGGCAGCATCGCGCTGCCGGCACCATCGCGCTGTGGGCAGCATCGCGTTGCGGGCAACATGGTGCTGTGGGCAGCATCATGCTGTGGGACAGGGAAGGTGGATGAAGTTTGCAGAAAACCTGCAGGAGAGCTGAAACTGGAGAGGAAGTTCAGCTTCCAGCAGGAAAATCAGCCAAAATATGGTTCTGATCAAACTCTATTATTGTGTTACAATGGCCTAGTCAAAGTCCAGACACCTGAAAATATGTGGTAAAGTAATGAACAGGTTTCTAAGGTTTGTAAGAAACAAATAGCAATATTTCTAATAAAAAAGAAATAATAAATGTAATTCTTTTATGAATTTATGAAGTAAAAGGTGAATTTTTCGTCCTGATTCTGATTTCCCGTCTTCGCTCTCAACTGAACCAGATCCCTGCAACTCAAAACCCTTTCTGTTGTTTTTTTGGTCAGCCTGACCTTTCACCTTTGCAGAGAAACGGTGAAGTGAGAAGTGAACAGAGGCAGCAGTGTCTGGCAGTGCTGTGACCTTTCACCTGCTGATCATGTGACGCTCATCAAGACATTACTGTCCTACCTTCTGGGAGAGTCCTCTCTTCCTCCTGACATCACTTCCTGTGGACAGGACCAGCAGGGACAGCAGCAGCAGCTCCAATGCGCCTGGCATGCTCGCTCTTCAGACCGTCCTCCTCCTCTTCCTCTGCACGCATTTATCTCCTCTTCCTCCTTGTCCCAAACTTTCCAGCCAAAGCGGCGGATCCCGGCCTCGCTCCCTGCTGCCGGTCCTGAAGGCAGCGACGAATCACAAAGCGGGACGCGGAGACAGAGACGGGGAAAGTCCAGACAGAGAGAGGAGGAAATGAAGCAGCAGCTGTCTGCATCAGAGAGCCGCAGCACTCTGCTGGCAGGGGGGGCGACCCGGGGAGGGGCAGCGACTGCGACCCGCCCCACCGCTGCTGCTTCTGGAGACACATCATGAGTTCAGCGTGTTGGACGCCTGTCTCCAGGGAGATAAAGTCTTCATTTTAACTTTTAACCATCAAAAAGCAGCACTGACAAAAGTACAAACTACAACAAAACTACAATAAAATTACAAATTACAACGCCACATTAGAGCCAATGTAGGCAGAAAAAATGGAGGATTAAATTTTCACCAAAAAAAAAGAAGAAATATTTAAATTAATCTCAGAAATTGACTTAATAAAACTTGAAAATTTTCTTTTGGAAAATTTCTAAAGCTTAAAAATCATAAATCCAACTTTTTTCTTTCCAATTTTTTTTTCCCTGATTTTGAAATGTCTGTGATTAATCACAAGTTTTCCAGAAATGAAAGGATATTTGGACCCTTTGGTTCAAATATCTGAGACACTTAGAGAAAAAGGAACGTGTAAATCTGAGGCAAAATTTTCTGAGTTTCAAAAGTCCAAAAGTTTTGTCAAGTAAGTTTCTGAGATCTCAGAGATTTTCTAGAAAAAGAGGAATGTGTGGGAAGGAATGTGTAAATCCTCGTAGAGCCAAAGTGTTAAAGTGGAAGATCTGCTGCTGTTCTCTACAAATGAAAAGCAAAGCGAGGTTTTTAAAAAATAAAAACTTTGTCTCCACCTGTGCTGATGTACCAGATTTGTGTTATGAAATAACTCCAGCTCTTATTTAGAGGCAGTAATTTTTAGGAAAACATGCATGTTGCCGTGGTAACACATGCAGTTGTGTAACGTGTTTGGATGGGGGGTTAGTGGCAGTGACCCGAGCTAAACGGAGGCATGTGCTGCGTTTCAGAGGAAGGGGCCTCACTGGGTTTCCCTTCTCCAGTATCTCTGAAGTTGCTTTTTCTAAAAAACTAGGACAAGCCGCCCCCCACCCCAGCCCACCCTCTCTTACCCCCACAGCTCGATTTTACCCCACCGCCTCCCTCTGAAAGGAGGGAAGGAATGTAAGCCTGCACAAATCTCAGTCATTATTAGCTTTCCAGGAGCCGGGCTCCTGTTGCTGGGAGGCCCCGGCTCCACCCCCACTAACCGAGTGGAGCTGGGGGGAGGGGGCAGAAAGAGGTGGGGTGGGGTAACTGAGTTTCATGACGGTAGCAGAAAACATTGCTACTTTCCAGAGCTCTGCTATTTGTTGATTTACAACGTTAAACTGTTTTTATCATGAGAAAATTCTTCATGTCAAATAGGAAGTGAAGCTCAAAGCTAACTCTGCTAACCCATCCATCCATCCATTGGTCCATCCATCTGAACATGCTAACATGTCCAGCAGGCTACATGCTAACATCCCAGCATGCTAACATGTCCAGCAGGCTACATGCTAACATCCCAGCATGCTAACATCCCAGCATGCTACATGCTAACATCCCAGCATGCTAACATCCCAGCAGGTTACATGCTAACATCCCAGCAGGCCACATGCTAACATCCCAGCCTGCTAACATCCCAGCATGCTACATGCTAACATCACAGCAGGCTATATGCTAACATCCCAGCAGGCTACATGCTAACATCCCAGCCTGCTAACATTCCAGTAGGCTACATGCTTACATCCCAGCCTGCTAACATCCCAGCAGGCTACATGCTAACATCCCAGCCTGCTAACATCCCAGCAGGCTACATGCTAACATCCCAGCCTGCTAACATTCCAGCAGGCTACATGCTGCTGTTTTACTGTAACACAAAAGATAAAGGAACGCCTCAGAGATTAAAGCTGCAGATGGAAAATCGTTTCACAAACTGAACATGAAAGCTGAGTTGTTTTCCTCTCTGGAGACGAAGACGCATCGCAGCTTTTCCTCCAGGAACAAAACGTCTGGAGGCTTCAGCGGGTTCCAGATCACTGGATCACAGAAAACATGGCTGCCCCACTGCAAAGCAGACTGGGATTTATTTAGTGGACATAACAAAAGAGGTTTATGTGTCAAAATGTTTAGCAGCTGATGCATTGATCTGTATGAGACAGTTTGAAGTTTGAAATCATTACAGCCTCATTCAAGTTTAACAAAAATATTTGCACTACAAAACCCAAAACCAAAACTAAACTAAAAATATCTAGATTTTGTGAAGTGTGGGAATGTGAAGAACTTAATGCAAACAATTTTAAACAAAGTTTGTGGAAGTTTGTGAATTTAGCCACAGTTTAAAATGAGAACAGAGAAATTTCCTCTCCATCAGGCTCTTAAAATCCCTTTAAATCCAGCAGCTAAGTCAATGTTCAGAGTTTATAATAAAACAATAAAATATCTGCGTTTACAGTGCTATAAATTCACAGCTTTGGTTTTCATTTGCAAACTTTGAAGCTGGTTGGTGTAATAATGACTTTCCGGCAGTTTGAACTGCTGATGACATGTTTATGACTTGTTTTTGCAAAGTGGGGGAGAAAATACAAAAATAATGCAGAACAAACTAACTTTGGTGCATTTTTCATCCTAAGATCCAAACCCTGCAGCTTTTTCAGAATTAAAGTCATTTTTCAGGAAAGTGGCATGTTGACGTTGAGCTGGCAGTCTCTCACTAAACACAGGATCCACGTCTGCACATTCTTTAACCTTTCAACCATGTTTGGCTCAAGTTATTTATTCTAGCTCTGAAAAATCACCCAGAACCCCCAGAACACAAACATTTTCAGAGCGAGTCTTTTAGCGGTCGGTTGTGTTTGGAGCAGCGGGGCTCGGCTGCGGAGGCGACCCGCTCGTTTGTTCTGCCAGACACTTGTTGCAGAGTTCAGCGGTTTTCGTTCCCAGCAGGTCTTCCTTCGTAATTTGGTTTTGGTTTATCCTTAAAAGCCCACATGCTGTACCCAGCTAGCTCAGCGTTAGCTTGCTCTGCTGCCTCCTGTCTCTCTCTCTGCTACCTTTGGACTCAGGTAACCGTGACATTCCTCAGATTCACCCCTGGGGGTCAAGAGAAACGGGAAACCCTTCCAGCTCTGCCGTCATGAATGTCTCATAACATATGGTCATGACATGGTGACAGACAACTATGAAAAAACATATTTTTTCAATAAAATGTTCCATGCTCCAGCTTTAAACACTCTCCAGAACAAACCATGATCAGTGTTACAGCAATTATTAATTCATCATATTTATGTGATGCATCTTAGAGAGTCAGTTCAGTTCACCTTCAATCAGTTCTGCTCAACTAAAGTCACTCCGACACGATAAAACACACAATTTAAAAAGACAAACTGTTGTTCTGTGCACACAAAGGCTTCTAATAATAAGTATTTCTCACAGAATAGCATAAATTAAACAGAATTGAAGATCGTCACAGTTTTTGTCTGTAGTAATTAGGTCAAATGCCGGCGCCATCTTGTGACGTAATCAGGAGAAAGGAGCTGGAGGAACACCTGAGGGAAGGTACAGGAAATAAACACAGAGGAAATGAAGCAGGATCCTAACCAAAGGCTAAAGATGAACACTAAAGTATGAATCTAAACCAAAACATAGAGAACCGAACACAGAAGAATCTCAACACAAAGGAACCACTACCATTAACAACCCAAAATAATCCAAAACCAATAAAGCGACTCATGGATCATTACAGAATCTGTGGAGGGATGATGGCAGAGAGGTCTTCCAACCATTGCTACCAATCAGAAATCAATTCCTTGATTCAGTTAAAACTAAGCCTCAGATTGCATCAGTCACACCAGCCCTGTTGGGTCCGCTTTAACTCAACTCCAGACCGTCTGCCTAGAAAAGTCCCGTTCGTTTGGGGAGGCGTGAATACAGAATCGAACCAAAACAGGTTTGAACGCCAAGCGGACTGGAGACCGCTCCAAAAACAGAAAGTGCACTACAGCGCAGCGCATTCTGGATAAAAACAACCAAAATAAACGTGCTAGCCTAGCGTTAGCAACAGAAATGGCTCCTGGTCTTTAGCCAAAGACTAAATAGAAATACTCTAACCGCTAAAATCTGACGCCTCCATCTTGTTTCCATCTGGTGAAGAAGGAAGTTGCTCTCAGTGTCTTCAGAGGTTTTTGTGTCATTTCCTTCAGTGGATCTTGGTGCAGCGCCCCCACAGGCCAGGAGGGGAACAGGTAGGTTTGACTCAGAGCAGAGAGAAAGAACCACAGCAGCTGGAGGTGGAGCAGATGGTGGAGTTTGATCCTAACAGAACCGAGTCTACCGGATCAGCAGAAACATCCTGAATCTCTGAGGGTTCCGAATCATTTGGGTTAAACTGCTGAGATTTAAACTCAGATTCACTGAGGTAAAAACTCTGTTCAAACAAGCAGTAACCTGGCATGCTCACTGTGTGCGTGCGTGTGGGTGTGCGTGGGTGTGTGAGTGTGGGTGTGGTTTTCCGTAGAGCCGTGATGAAACATGGATCACGTTTTTGTTCCGGTCTGATAAATCAAAGCTTTGTGGGCTTTGATGTGGTTTTCTTTTGCAGTGAGTACTTTGGCTTTATGATGGATCTCTCTCTCTCTCTATGTGTGTGTGTGTGTGTGTGTTTGGGGGGAGAGCTACTGTCTGTGAAGCTCCTGCCACAGTTTGTGATGGTACGTTTATGCAGAGAGATTTGTTTATTTGTATGTCTGGGTCTTCTGATTGTTCAGTGATGAAAGATGAAAGTTTGGCTGACTGTGGCAAACATTCAGCTGCAGAGGAGGAACATCTCCAAAGCTCGTAGGGTTTCAATGTGTGGTAATGCTACCGTCACCAAACATCAGCTTACTGTCTGTCTTTCCCCACATTTCATAAGTTATAACATTTTTGGAGAACTGTATTGTTTTTTAGCCAACACTAACTAACTTTCTCCTTCAGCATGGACACCACTCAAAGTTCAACATTGACCGACTCCTGTAGATTCACCGTGTTTTGGTTTAAACTTTTTACGAGCATAGAAAATAATCCTGGTTCAGTTCTTCTGTTTCTCTGCTCTGTGGTTTCAAACCTCCAGTCGGTCGTGGCAAACGGCTGCTGGTACTGATCCAGGTTCTGCTAGAGGCTTTTCACTGTTAAAAAGGAGTTTTTTCTCTCTATTGTTGCTACATGCAGGCTCAGCATGAGGCATTGGTGTAAAGTCAATGACACAATACAAGCAACTGCTGTCGCCCCCTGCTGGTCAGGAGGAGTGAACGCTGCTAGTCAACGACTCGATGCTCTGCCGAGTTTCCTTAAAAATATTTTAAACTAATTTGAATAATAAACTGAACATAATGCACTGATTGGTAACTGGTAATCTACTGGAATTACTTTTTCTGTAAAGTGACTAGAGACATTTGTTGTGATTTGGCACTATAGAAATAAACTGAATTGATTTTAAATATAAAGTATTGATCTACAGACTTGCAGATCTTTTCTAGGCATTTTTTATATTTCTTCTATGTTTCCTTACCAGGAAGAAATCATTGCCGTTTGCAGACCAGACTAAGATGAAGTTTAACTTCTTCATCTTAAACTCTTCATCAGATGAAGTTAAACTTTTCCAGATGTTGAAAACAGGACAGCAGGATCCAATTTTCCTTTAATGTCTATAAAATGTTTCATCAAGATGGGAAATCTTGATGAAAATTTGATGTGTTTTGTAGATTATTTCATCATCAGAGTCTTATTGGATTATCCCAGCTTTGTTTTTATAAATGCTGTAATGTCAGCAGACTGCCACTAGAGGGCGCCACAGACGAGCTTTAAACTTTAGTAAACCTTTACGAAGCAACAAAGGAAGAACCACGTTGAGAAACAGTTTATACTTTTAATAAAATTGACAGAAAACTTTTTTTAATGAGCATAAAAATGTTTTTTTTTCAGCTCCAGAAAAAAGTCCAAGTTCTCCTTAAACTTGAACTCACGGGGGAACTGAACTTGTTTAATAAAAACTACAAACAGATGAAAGTTGATGTTAGATCTTACATTTTAGAAACGACATTGCTTCAGTTACATAAACTCAAACCTGGTAGAATATTTTCTTGTAATGATGATTCGTTGCAATAACTGTTTATTTCTCTTTAAGTGGAGCCACGGTTGTTAGGAAACATCTGAACGTGCCGCTATGACCATGAAAACTGTCCAGTATACAATTAATTACTAAGCATTGTTGGAAAAAGCTGAGTTCATAAGAACCCCAAACATTTACCGACTCACGCAGCATTTATCTTCTGTTCCTGACCACAGAGCTGATCCTGCAGATTATGATTAGCTTGACCTAATTTACCGGCTCTGACCTCTGCTGACCGGCTGATTTTTGGATCCAGATTAGAGCCGAACATGAACCGCAGTCAGAGTTCTTCATGTCTGGTTCTTTCCCTCTAACAGAAGCACTTTTTCCAGATCTTTTTCTCTGTGAGTGCAGCATCGGTGGCCGTTTTCTGACTCTGCTGGTTCATCTGGTGCAGAATGAGGAGGAACAGAGCGGACACGATGAGGGCCACTCCGGACATGAGGAAGCCCATCCCGTAGTTCTCCATCTTGTCAATGAAGAAACCTGAACGGAAAGCAGAAAAGGGCCAGAAATAAGAAGTTTATGAGAAATTATTTAATCCTGAAATGCAAATATACCTACTGCATATTATTGCTAACAAACAGGAAAAAGGACACAGATGGAAGCTGTCCTACTTAATGAGCAGGACTTTGAAGTTTGTCTTCAAAGTCAGAGAAGTAAATAGCTTCTGTCAGACAGAGTTAAAAATAGGAAGTCATTGTCTATATTTGTAGTCTTCCAGACTCAGATTAATCTGAAATCAGTTTTACCACAAAAGAGACTAAAATAAAATATCAAAGTGTGCAGCACTTCTGAAAAAATTCAAAGCCAAAAATAAAATAAGGAGAAACTGATGAGAGGCAGGAGCGTTTCTGCAGGAAGTCCAGCTGAAAGCGGCTGAGATGACGGCTGTTGTTTGATTCAGATACTTTCTGCTCCATCAGGCCGGGATGCTCCAGGCGTAGAGTGTTTGTGCAGAAGAAGTTGACCATAAGTAATTTTTTTCTTATTAATATACAGATGATCAATTTCCAGTTGCTAAGAGTTATAAAAAGTGACTTCATAAATACAAATGAGAAAGATACTAAATATCATTGAATCTGCTCTAATAGAGCAATGAGATGCTGAGATGTTCTATTTATTATTATAGGATGTAAACAATTTTAAATTATGTTTCATCAGTTTTTTCCTGCTTCATATTTTTAAAAACCCAACCAAACTTTTACTTCTAATTAAAGGAATCGATAAGGTTAGTTGGAGGGATTCATCAGTTTTTTCCTGCTTCATATTTTTAAAAACCCAACCAAACTTTTACTTCTAATTAAAGGAATCGATAAGGTTAGTTGGAGGGAAAATCCATTTAGCAGCATGAGCGAACATTTAGAAAGTCAACAGCCATGAAATTAACACTGCAGCTTTTGATTATTTCAAACTGCGATCCTGTGAGACGTTTGACAGAATCATGAAGTAAAAGTCTCTGTCAGAGTTTTACTGGACGATGAAGCTAAAAGCTGGACAAAGCTTTTTATTTACTCCATCAAAATGCAATGAAATACTGTAAAAGAGTGAAGGTTTGACCAAAGTACTTTAAACATTGAACTGGAGATGTAAAGGTACACAGTAAAAAAATAACAGCAGTAATTTGGGTTATTTGGCTTGTGACAGGAAAAAAGTTCCATTTTATTTTTAAAAGTTATATTTTCACCATGTTAATTCATTTATAAACGTCAGAATTAAATTAATTAACATTTAATTAATGTTAATTCATTTAATTAACAAAAATATTTAGTTTGAAGCTAAACAACCAAACCGGTGGACGACCAAAATAAAAGCTATCTCAGAACTAAATGTTTAGCTTGCTAACTAGCTTGTTGACTAGTCTTAAGTTAGTCATCAAGCTAACTTAAAATTTAGCTTGATGACTAAGTATATAGTTTGGAGCTAAATACGTAGCTTACTAACTAGGTAACAATATTTAGCTCGATATAAAAGAGACAACCATCGGGGCTTACCAGCGACGGGCGGCCCCAGCAGGCCTCCGCTGCTGCGGATCAGCATGAAGAAGCCCAGCGCGCTGCCCAGCCGCTCCACGCCCACCACCTCCGGCAGCACCGTGATGTGGACGGCCACCGTGGCGCCGTACACCAGGCCGTGGGCGGCGCTGAACGCCACCAGCTCCGGGAAGGTGGAGGCTAGCGGGCACAGCAGCAACACGGCGCCGAGCAGAACCACGGTGGCGGTGAGCTGCTGGACCTGCTCCGAGAGAAAACAGAGCCGCGTCAACTTCCTGTCATGATGCATGAATATTTGAGTCACCGGAAGTGGATTATGAAATATTTAGCTAGCACAGAGCTAGATAAGTAGCTTGCTAACTAAACATTTAGCTTACTAATTAATTATTAAATATATATAGTAAATATTAACACATACGAACATTTTAATGTGAAGGTAAAATATGCTACAGGAAGGGTCTATATCTTCACCATGTTATTCATAAATTCAGAGCTAGCAAGCTAAATATGTAGCTAGCATATTTAGCTAGAATATTTGGATAATGTGCAAATTCACTTGCCAATAACCGGAAGAATACTGCTGTAAATAAGAGCTGGATCTTCTGAGAAAGCTACATATTTAATTTATAAATTAAATATATAACTTGCAAATTAAATATTTGGCTAGCTCAGGACTAACTAAATGCTTAGTTAGCTCAGAGCTAATTATTTAGCTTGTTAACTAAATTTTTAAATTAAAATGAAATACTTGGTTTAACTTCAGACTTAATATTTAGCTTGTAAGCTAAGCTTAGAGCTATAGATTTAGTTTGAAGATAAATATTTAGTAGTTAAATATTAAATGTTTAATATGTAATATATACATACCAAAATATTTAGCTATGAGCTAAGTATTTAGCTATAAATTAAATATTTATCTTTATAACTAAGCCTTTAGTTTGGTGCTAAACATTTAGTGTAGTTTCTGTAGGTTTACAGATAAGAAGTGATTTGAAAAAGTGCCCCCCCCCCCCCCTCCCTGATCTGTTTCTGCTTGTGTCCCATGATGCTGAGCGTACCGTCTGAATCAGCCTCAGGTTCGCCACCCAGCCGAAGAAGATTCTGCCGAAGAGGTCGAGCACCGCAGAGATGGACAGCAGGGCCGCCGCCTGGTACTCATTCAGCCCCTGGCTGCGAGCGTACGGAACCAGGAAGAGCGACGGCGCGAAGAACCCGAGCGCCGCAAACACCCCGAACATGGAGTAGACCATGAAGCGGCCATTAGTGATGAGCGTGTAATCGACATAGTGCTGGACTCTAGTCCTCAGTTGGGTCCTCTTTGGACCGGTTGAAGAGTTCCCGGTCACACTGGACGTCTCATCAGGAACTTCAACACAATCTTTCACAGTCTCCTGATCGTTCATTTCTAGGACGTTCAGCTCACTTTCCAATCGAAAGCCCCGCTTGGTTTCCTCCAGGTCTCCTTTCTGGAGGCTCTCCTCTTCTTCTTTGACCTTCCTGATAACGTTAGCATCTCTTGGGGCCCTCAGGGGCCGGAGCAGCATGCCACACACACACAAGTTGAGCTGCAGCCCCCCCAGGATGAGCAGCGCGCCCCTCCAGGAGAAGCTGTCGATCAGCAGCTGGAACAGCGGCGTGAGGCTGAACGTCAGGATGCATTCTCCAGCGCTAGCCAAGGCGTTAGCGACCGGGCGCCTCCTGTCGAAGTACAGGCCCAGCATGGTGACGGTGGGGGTCCAGGTCAGCGCATAGCCGAAACCTGCAGCAACCAAACGGATCAGGAGCCAAACCCACCAGAGCACCTCCTCATCTTTCTGTGTTTGCTTCACTCACCGTTTAGGAAACCCACAGTTATGTAGAGTTCAGTCAGACTGCGGGCCAAAGCGCCGAACACGACGGCGGCGCTGCAGATGAGGCCGCCCGAGATTACCACAGCGCGATGGCTGAAGCGCGCACTCAGAGCGGAGGAGACCGGGGCTGAAACACAGAAACGCTAACATTTAGCTTACACTTCAACAGTAGGAAGAATGCAGTGAGACTTTCTGCTCAAAGAAAATTTATTGGATTTTTCTTTTTAAAAAACAAGAAGAGAAAACTTTCAAGAGACCGAAATTAGACTTTGACAGACTCTATTTAACTCTGGGTTCAGAGACTCCTACAGAAGTCATTCACTCACAAACTTTTCACGTAGTTTGTCATCATAAACCACCACAACATGTAGTGGTGGGCAAATTTTAACTTATCTGCTAACATGCTAATCACGGAGCTAATTTTCCGAGTTAACAAGTTAGGACTTGCTAACTCGCTAAACGTTACTTTATTTCTTTTAGCAAAAAGTAGTTTGTTGAAGTGTAGTAAAATAATACTTTTAGTGTACTAAAAGTCAAATATTTTGACTGTTTTTTGCTAGAAAATTTCTGCAACTAATCTAAGATTCCTGAGATTTTTCCATCAATTCCTTTTAACTTTTCATACTTAGAAATTTTTTTAGGAAATTTCTAAGACAAATCTAAAAAAAATTGAGTTTTTGGCATACATTTACTCTTCCTTTTCTATTGACAATGGAATAAAACGTCGTCATACTTTTCTCTATTTGCAGACCTTATTGATGAAAACCTCAGTGCTCTCCTGTGTGAGGAAAGCACTGAGGACAGGAAAACGAAGGAGTAAATTCTCACCAAGAAAATTAAAAAAAGAAGAATTTTCTGAGTTTGAAAAGACAAAAAAAAAATTAGATTAATTAAACATTTCTGAGTTTTTTGGCAGAAATGTCCTTTTGCTCTTATTTTTCTGTCTTGGCCCTAATACTCCGCCGTTCTGTCCTCTATTTTCAGATGATGAAAACGTCAGAGGTTCACTGGAGGAAAGCGAGGAGCTGGCGGAGAGTTACCTGCTATGTGAATGGTCGCCACGGCGATGGAGGTGATCCATGACGTTCCTGCTGCTGTGGTTTCAAAGTACTGTTGGATCTCAACAAAAAATATACCAAAGGACTTGATCACACCGAAGGTCAGGCCGAAGACGAAGAAGCAGGAGAGCAGGATGAGCCAGGCGTAGCCGCCGTCGGGCGCTGCGGCGCCTCGCCTCTTCCCTGCCTTCTCTGGAGGATCCATGCTGACCAGCTGGGGTTTCTGCAACACTTTAACACATAAACACATTTCTTCATCTCTCGGGCAGCAGACTCATATTTTAATACATCGAGTGGAAAGTGTCCCCTTCGCACCCCTCGGCCCTTTCTGTTCCCTCTGGATGTCGCCATATGGTCAGAAGAAACTTTGAATGAAGGCCGTTAGGGACATCTGACCGCCCCACTGAGGGGGCAGAAGAAAGCGGACACCTTCTCCAACAAGCCAGGCTGCCAGCGGGCCGAGGGGCGGGACTGGACCGCCTCCAGGCTGGTATTTATAAAAGCAGCATGACCTGCGAGGACTTTCAAACTTCATTCACCTCCCGTCTGGATCTCTGAACTCACCGCAGGGTTATTACGCAATCAGATTAAATGTGAATCAGTTCACTGAGTTCTGCACAGAATCAGATCAGAAAGAATAGATTTTGAATAAAAATGAGCCCTAAGCCTCCACAGAGCTGCGATCCGAGTGTTTTCTGTCTGTTTGGAAACAAACCTGAACCCTGCAGGCTATCTCCAAAAGCTGGACGGGTTTCCCAAGCAACGGTAAGCAGAATAACAGTGTTGTTGCAGGAGTGTTTACAGAGCAGCAAGGAGCTGATTATGGGATGTTCGCTTCAAAAATATTTACATGTTTAATGTAATAACAGACTCTGAAAACAAAGTTCTGCCACAAACCATCATCATCATCACGTTCCATCCAAGAACCTCAGAAAGGAAAACGATAACAATGCCAGGGAGACAGAAGAATGGGCCTAGTCAAAGTACAGACCTAAATCTGACGGAGAGTTTGAGCCAAGACTTGAATATTTCTGTCCATACAGATTCTGCATGGAAGAATCCATAAAAAAGTTGATTTCTAGACATGCAGCACTGGTGGAAAAGACCCCAGAAGTAACGGGAGCAAAAGGCAGTTCTATACAAAGGTACACCGCACTTTTCAGATTTTTATTTATTAAAATAATAAAATGTGGATCACTTACTTCCATTTCACAAATATGAGCAGCCTTCTATTGGTTTGTCACATAAAATCTCAATAAAGCTTGAATATGGTAAAATTCAGCAGGTTTGAGTCATTTTTACTCTGAGTTTCATGTAAACCTGCTGCTGTTGTAATTACCGTCCTGCACAGTAGAGATTCAATCTGTCATTATTTAAATGTTTTTTCTTCCTTTCCTGGGTGTTTCTCTTTTGAAGCAGATCTAAATTTTCCAGCAGGAACAATCTGAACTCTTCCATTGCCAGTTAATTTTCAGACAAGCTAAAAACGCGGCGGTGTAAACAGGAAGTGGATTCTGCTGAAGCAGCGAAACGTAGCGAGAGGAAACAATCTTTTCAAACTAAAACGTCTTTATTTATGCCAGGTGAATCATTAACCGCTGCTAAGGCTCTTAGACGCTTTAAATAGACAATTAAGCTAAATAGATACCACGACGAGAATTATTGACCAAATTAAAGGATAAAATCGGAGGATCTGATTGGTCCAGGTGTTCCTTCCAGAACCTGCCGGTACCAGACGGGTTACTGCTGGTTCTGGAGGTTCTACAAACAGATACTTTGAATACTTTCTAGACTAGGATTAAAGGCTCAGGTTATCCTGTCATCAAGTTGCTGGAGGACAAACGTTCTTCTCTCCACTTTGCATCTTTTGTTATTTAAACTTGATGTTTTCTGTTGTTTCTCTGAAGCTCCACCTGCTCTGACTTCTGTTTGCTGCTTCAGCTCATCGTTCTTCCTGTTAACATTTTACTTCTCTAACATAGAAACTTCTCCTGGTTCAGTTCTTCTGTTCCTGTCTGCTCTGACTTCTCTGACCTCCAGTCGGTCGAGGCGGACGGCCACTGGTACTGACCTGTGTTCTGGTTCTGCTGGAGGTTTCTTCCCGCTAAAGGGGAGTTTTTCCTCTCCACTGTCGCCCTGTGCATGCTGGCTATGAGGAATTGCTGTAAAGTTTTACATAATTGCCCAATTTGACATTTCAAAAATAGATTTTCTTAATGGAAATGCAGCAATTAAAGAAAACTAATTTTTTGAAGAAGGTTTTGGCACTAGAGCAGATTTATTTCACAAAACTGCAGTGGGAGCCCTCATGATCAACGACCGGATGTTTCCACTGGCAAAACCATGAAGAAGAAGAAGACAGGAAGCAGTTAAAGGATGACGGCGCCGCATGTTTTCTAATGACTTCTCACATGAACAGTCTTATTTGCAGCTGATTTTAATTTAGTTTCGTATTTAATGGAAATGCTGTAATTACACAATCGTTTTATTTTATTTTTTTTATTTTTTTTTACATCATCACAATATAAACAAAATTTAGACTCGATGCTCTGCTGGGTTTCTTTAGATAGAAACTTTTTAAACTAATTTAAATAATGAACTAAACCTAATGCACTGACTGGAATGACTTTTTATTTCGCGAAGTGCCTCAAGACGTTTGTTGTGAATTTGCTCTATAGAAATAAACTGAACTGAAAATGCTGAGGTGCACAATCAGATTTATATAGAGAAATAAAAGAGATGAAAGAGAACAACTAAGGTTAAACTTTGAATGCACAGAATTTAAACTGATTGGAGAGATTTATACTGTATACTAACTGGTTTTGTCGTTACCTGCGGCGATGGGTCACTTGGCGGCCATTTTGCTCCTGCAGCAGTCAGCTCTCCAGGTTCGGTGTTGGTCCGTCCGGCTCCGCTAACAGAGACGTCTCTCACCCAGGAAGCTGCAACATGTCAGCCGACAGCAACAACTCGGTTAAATAAAATGCTGATGTAACATGTGAGCCAAGTCTGACCTTTGAACCCCATTTTTCCCAGGATTCCCGGGTCTGTCGACATGCAGGCGAAGGTCAAAGTCCCACCAGATGCTGGGTAAACTTGGGTGACTCCGGCAGTGTGTGATTCACGATCTACATCAAGAGAAAGAGGTTTTATCATCTCTGACAGCTCCAAATTAAAAGTTTAACCTCATCATTAAGGTCAACCTTTACACTGCAAAACACTAAATCTAACCAAGTATGTTTGGTCTAGTTTATGGTGCAACTATTTGAGTATACTTCAAATAAGATAAATTTAACTTAAAAGTATATTTTCAGCTAGATGTAGGAGATTGAGGTCTGTAATTGATGAGGTACTAAAATGGAAACTATCTTATTGTAAGTGAAAAAAATCTGCCAATGAAACCAATAATTATCAATATTAAGGAATTATTGACCTAATTTGAAAAGTTATTTGAAAGCTGATTTTGTCTTTTTTCAAGTACATTGAGATATAAAACCAACAAAAACACTTTTGTGTTTTTACAGTGTAAAGAGCCATTTTTCCCCAGTTCAGGTAAATAAAACAGATTTAGTCAGTTTAGATTTCCTTTTTGCTTCTCCTTTCAAAAGAAGATCAGTTTCACATCAGTTCAAAATGCTAAAAAATAGATTAATAAACACGAAAACAAAGATTAAAGCTTCAGAATGTTTTAGTTAGGTTTCTGAAACACACAATATAGTTACAGTTAGTTATAGTTTTTCACCATTAATTACCGGTTTTATTTATTTCAGATAACTAAAATGTTTTCAGTTTTGGTTATTTTTATTAGTTATTAGTTTTAGTTCATAACCTTGGTCAGGATTTTTCCTGTTTTCTTTCAGAGCCTGAAAATCATGAACATGTTTTGTGATCTGAACTATTAATCCAGATTTTCATGGAAACTGAAGGTTCATGGCCTTCCTCTCATGTTTACGTTCATTTGTAAGACATTAACTCGGATCAGGAACTTCCTGCTGTCGGAGCGTCACAGTTCACCGAGGAAACTGACAACAAACACCTGTTTTCTACCAGGTTGGTGAGTTTATGAGAAGTTCAGAGGTTTGGGGCAAAGTTTGGAGGTAAACCCGAGTCAGCAGCTTCACGTTGTTCTTTATGCTCCGCTGATCATATTAAATATTGACTCAATTCTGTGTTATTATCTATCCCGAGCCCTCAGAAACTCCTGGGAACGAGCTTTGCATGCTGCTGTGGAGCCGGCCACAGCAGGACGTTTCCACCCAAACTTTTCACTCTGACCAGAGGAAGCGGTCCAGTTCTGCAGCTCAGAACCGGGCCAGAGGGACCGGGCCGTAAGGCAGGCTGTACGTCACATGTGTGGAATTAAATGATAGTTTTCAAAGCGTCTGCAGACTTTTACAGCATTGACGTTCTCACAGAAGCCATTATTGCTATTGGATTTTATTATCTGGATGAATGAACGTCCAAAAGAAAAATTGGATTTCAGCAGAACATCAGACCTGAGCATCAATCCTCATGTCTCTCTCTCTCTTTGTTAAGAAGATACTTACCAGACCAAAAAACGGCGTTATGGAGGTTTTAACAGTGACTTTATGTCTCAGTATTCATCAGTCTGGCCTCAGATTAGCTGTTAGATCTCAGAGAAACTCGACACAGAAATATGAGGAAAGCAGGACAAAATAATTCATCCTCCTTCTCTGCATTGTTCAGAACAATGTGGATGTTTCCATGCTGCATTAAACCGTTTTGCTTTTGATGCAGGTGCAGTACAGAAACACTTTGACAGATGTCTGAACCAATTAAAGATTTATGGGTAACAGTGATAGGTGGAGAAACAAAGATGCTTCTAATAATGAATCATTTCATCAGAGGCGACATTCACACTTTCAGTTAAATTAATTGATTTTTTCTGTGGTTGTTCACGTTTACAAATATAGACAACTTATAAGTGATCTCCTGTGTGAAACCTAAAGCTTTCTGACGTTGCCTTGGAGACGGTATTTTAATGTGCACATGTGGAAAACAGCACAAGAGAAAACTACCAACAGAAAACACATTTAACTTCCGTGTCTCTGCTGAAGGAAAACATTTGGACTCATTTTGGTCATCAAAACCAAACCTGAGTTTTGATGCAACACGTCACACTGACATGCTGCAGGATGAAATAAACCAAACAGGCCGACTGTATTAGGCCCCAACCTGATCATTACTGTGAACACTAACAAGCCAGGGTGTGTGTGTGTGTGTGTGTGTGTGTGTGTGTGTGTGTGTGTGTGTGTGTGTGAGTCACCATCAGGCTCCTCATTGTGTGATGATCCAAGGTCATGATTAAAGAACAGTGAGGCGTTAATCAGAGCCGGCTGGACGTCGTCTGCTGAATTATCGTATTTTACAGATTATCTTCGTTTTGTTTTCTGTTCTTGTGATTCTTTATCACAGTTATATCTCTTTTTTAGTAAGTTTATTGAATCATTTCTAACTGAATCAAAATTTTCTGTGATATTTCTAGAGAGCAGCTGAAACACCAGCCTTTCACCAGTTTCTACATCAGTCTGTTTAAAGTTGAGTTTTGAATACAAGAATTGCTTCTCAGCTCAACAGAAGGTGAAACCTTCTGGAGGTGAAACATTGGTTGCATGAGATATTATATTAAAACACCAGAAGAAGAAGAATATGGAGGGAGAACAGATCCTTTCACAGATGGAAGGTTCTGGAGAACGGCCCATTATTACCTCGGCTGCAGGAGGAAAATAACATTGGGACCGCCTCGACCCGACGTCCTCTCCCTCTGGTACCGCAGAACAGTAAAAGTCTTTCTGCTAACAATCACCACCGTTAGGGGCAACAGGAAGGAAGGTTATTGTTTCAAATCGCAGGTGAAGGACATCATGTTGGTGCAACGCTAAAAATCACCAAATCATAATAACACCAGATACGCTGTAAGCATTTTAACTCTTCAGGGATCAGAATAAAGCCATTCTGCAATATTCTGCAAAAACAAAACGAGCCACTATATTTATAGACAGACGAGACTACATTAACTTTTATCTACATTTTTATTTTATCTTATGATAGACCAATACAGACAGCGTCAGTGCAGAGTAAAAGCAAAATGATATTTTCTTTTATTCTTTTCAAGTGAAAACTGAAAATTGTTCCACCTTTACTCCGATACCCTTTACTAAAACTGAACCAACAGATTATCTCAGCTGTCCCTCATCAGTACATTGTTTAATTTAATCTCAGTTCTAATCCAGATGTTCTGGTTCTGCTCTCTGAAATCAGAGGAACCCAACAGAATCTGAACAAATACATTTTACACATCAGTCTTCTATGGATCACAAGGGTCCAGTTAATCTACTCCAGCAAAATATTTGGTCCACAACAAGTTTCACGTCTCCAATCCAACATAATCTGCAGCTTTAAAATTCCCTTCAGATGAAATGTCTAACAAACCTTTCATCATAAAGGTCACAGGAAATTTAAGGGGCTAATTTTCTAGAACTAATTTTAATCCATTCTGTAAGTTTCTCTGGTTCCATCATTCACTGAACATTATTTCTGTCCTCTTGTTCAAGCTTTGTTAGCGCTCATTGTTAATAACGGATGCCTTGCTTCGCTCATGTTGAGATGAACTTTCTGTTTTCAGATAACTGGAGCTGCCAGAGAGAAACCATCGTGACTAACAGAGCTGATCTGAATCCAAACGCATCATGCTTCCTGTTACAGAGCTAAAACTTTCCCTGGCTTCAGATGTTTTCAGATAAAGAGACTCAGTTCGCCTCTTTTATCTGCCTGATAGCTAATCCATGCAGCCTCTCCTCGTTTCTCAGATTATAGCGCTCTAGCTTCACTTCTTCTGCATTTCTACCAAACTTACACATCTTCCCCTGAACACTAACTGTTTTCCTTTGTTCTCCTCTTAATTGGTGCTGCAGGAGCGTCACAACATCTGGACTGAAGTGTCAGGCTCCCATTTCACTTCCTTAAATTGGCCGTTCCTGCTTTTCTGTCAGACTCATTGAACTGAGTAAATTCTTCATTTCGGTTTAAGCCTCCTGCTCTCGATCCAAATGGTCTCTGTAGGGATTTCAGTTCTGACAGTCAGTGTCTGTGTGGTTTAATTGGATCCTGGTCTAATCAGGAATCTAGCGGTGTGCGTCCAGTGCAAAGCCAGCAGAGGAGAGCAAACACTGATCGTATCTCACAACAAGGAGAGGAAACGAAGAACGTCTAGGACAAAACGAGCCGGGCTGCACACGATTCCCGATAAAACCATAAAACATGAGACGAGAAAATCTGATTTTTTGCTTTGGAAAATAAATCAATCCTGCAAACAAAAAATGTTTTTTATGATTTAAATTTCACCAATTAGCACCATATTAGTTTATCATCAGATTATTAAATATTTACTTAACGAGCTAGCTAAATATTTAGCTTCAAACCACATATTTAGTTAGCTAAATATTTAGCCTCAGGCTAATTATTGCTCATTTTTGACTGAAATGTACACTAAAATGGAGTACCATCAGATTTTAGCAGTTGAAGGCAGAAAACCACGAGCCATTTCTAGCTAGCACTAGGCTAGCCCATTAGCTTTGTTTGTATTTACCCAGAATGCCCTGTGCTGTAGTCCACTTCCTGCTTTTGGAGTGGTCTCCAGTCCGCTTGGCGTTCACATGCATTCAAACTGAACCGGAGTTCACTTCAACCGAACCCAGACCGAGGCTTGGAGGTGGAGCAGAGTTCACTTTGTTGGTTCGATTAGCATTCAGACCTCCCCAAACAAAACGGACTGGAGTTTGATTGAAATGGATAAAACTGGATTTGTTGTATATTAGAAATGTTAAGAACTAACAAAAAAAAATCAATCTGTTGCTTTGGTTGTAGAGCTGTGTTCTACAACCAAATCATTTTTGTAATTTTTTAAATTAAACACAATGATTGAATTTGAGTTTATCCTAATTATTCTCATTAGAATAAACTTCAGCTTCATTAGCAACCATATTTTGGGTTTGCTTCCTGCTGACCAGATTTGCTTGTTTGCATCTAATTGACGCTGTTTCACTAATGCCTCCCCCCAGGTGATGCCTCCTAGTGTGTAGAGCCATATTCCCAGTATAAACGCCAGCGTGAAGCTGCACTTTCCTGAAGATTATGTTTCATCTGAATACTAACTGGAACAGCAGCAGAAGAAAAGCTTGAGGAGGAGCGACGCAGCTGCTCTTCGTCACGTTTCCCTCCAGGCCGATTCTCTCCAGGAGTCATGGGGTCAGGGCTGAAGGGCCCTTAATGTCGAGTGCTGGACTCACTGTGAATCCTTCAGATTAGACCGAGCTGCTGCTGATGAACCGCCACCAGGAAGACGGGATGAAAGACGAGCTGGCTGTGAATTTTAAACGTTGAGCGTAAAGCTGCTTCTCGCTCCTCCTGGGACATCAGATTGTTGCAGACTGGCAGCACTTCAAAGAGTAATTACAGACAAAAAAAAGATTACTCAACACACTTCCACAATATGCTTACACTAAAGCTCTAAAATCTGGGTGAAGATTCACACTTCTGATGTTTCCTCATAACTGTGACCTTGTGTTGAAATCTGAAACGGCGTGGACAAAGGCTAGCAGGGAGGAGAATAAAGCAGTGTTGATGCTCATTAGGCTGGAAAAGATGACACAGCCTTCCCTGCTTAGTATGCCACAGCGAGACACACTGCGCAGGAGCTGGCTGCTCCTTCTGAGGCGGCACACAACCAAACTTCACTTTGTTCCTAAATGTTCAGAAAAGCCGCAGATCTTCTGTCTCCCTTTTTTTTTATATCTTTCCTCCATCATAGTGCATTAATTAGGAATATTTTTAACACCTGTTTAAACTTTACCTTTAATAACATAAAGTTACCTCATTTTTAAAGTGCAATCAGTAAAACTTTTATAACAAATTTATATCAGTAATGATTTCCTGGTTAATGTCAAGTTGTCATAAAGACATTTTGAATAATGTCAACTTTGTATTAAAAGTGTCATAATTTACCAAATGACGCTTTATGACAACAGTCATAAATATTCATGAAGGATTATTCATGTTCATGACAGGTGTTATGTTTATGACAGTGTCATGTCAGTCTTATTCAACCCCCTTCAAATAAAGTGTTACCGAAGTTTCATGGAGAGAAAGTCAGCCTTGATGATCTTTCACAAGTACTACCTTTCTCATAAAGCACTTTAAAAACACCAAGAATTCAACAAGCATTCAAATTAGAAAGTACAAAAGAAAATAAACAAGATCAATGAAATGCTAAAACTTAAGGAAGAGTAAAAGTCTCAGATTGTGTCAAAGGCCAAGGAGTAAAAATTTATTTTAATAAGAGTTTTTAAAGTGGACACAGTTCTAATGTAATGACAGATTTTTCCATAGTTTGGGTTCAGTTCAGACCTCAGTCCATCCAGCTGACCTGACGCAGGAAGTCCATCTTCAAAAAGTTTTAAAATCATTTTAAAAATGTAGGTTGGCCTTAAATACGTCAACCCTGGGTTTTAAGTTCTGTTTAATGTCGCACATGTAGTTTCTTTTCCTGGCAGGACTTTTCTGTCAGGTCAAAGGTTGAGTTGTGCAGATATTTGAGGTGGTTGAAGCTGCTGCTAGCTAGCAGCTAATATAGCCTAGCTAGCTAACTTAAAGAGTTTAAAGAGTTTAAAGAGCTTAAAGAGCTCAACACCCAAGAGGCGGTGATGATCAGCTCCTACGGAGCGAAGAGGCGACTGATGACATTCATGCAGATTTTTAACTTGGACACACAGGCTAACAACTGGACACATGAAAGTTGAATATTTTTCAACTTTTGTCAGGACCCCCCAATCATATTTAGTCTTAAATCTGATTTGCCTTCAGTGAGAACAGAAGTGGGGAGAGGACACGGCCCTGGGGGACGCCGGTGCTTTTAGCCAATCAGTGCATGAACTCTCTGAAAGCCACAAACGTGCAAGTTTATCTCCGTAATCAGAGGGCCTCCCTACACCCACATTAGAGGAACTATATATTTGTGCTGTGACCTCTGACCTCTAGACTCGATAAGCAGGAAATCCTCCCACCTAAACATCACCATCATGAACGCGTGGGCGTGCAGCAGCAGAAGGACGAAGCTGAATATGAGACATTCAGCTTGAAAGAGGAAAACTCTGGATTTTAATCAAACAGGAGGCTGAAATGTGTGCAGCCATGTTTGACTCGCTGATAAATGACTCGACTTCACAGCTTCAGCTCAGCAGCCATTTAAATTATATAAAAAGTTTGAAAAGAAAATAAACCCCAACTAAAGGAAATCTGTGTTGAAATACCAGAAGGATGTCGGCGATGTTCTGGTCGGGAAGTGAAGACGTCGTTTCAGCCGAGTCGCGTCAGACCTGCTGGAAAAATAAAAGCTGCTGGGGATCCGTCCCAAAGAGATCAGCAGGAACAGCCGGTTTGTCTGAACACAGCTTTTAATAAAACTAATACTGTCATTATAGTTTATTTAAAACTGAAACATACGCGATTTTAAAATCATAGTTTAAAAATTAAGTTTCTAATTTCTTTTCCATTTAATGAAGTCACCAAATAACTTTAATATCAAGCAGAACTTTAACCTTTGCTTTTCTCAGGCAGTTCATTAGAAAAATGTTACACAAGAACGTGGAGATTTCCAAAATAAAGAAATATTATAATAATTAAATACTCAAATAAATATTTGTTTGTTAGTAAAATACATACAGTTGATTTACAAAATAAAATACTATGAAATTTATCAACAAATCTTGAAATAAATAAATGCTAATAATAATTTATAAATACACCATTAAATAAATGTCTCCATGAAATAAAATAAATGTATTTTAAAAATTTAATGGGGATCTTATTTTGTTAAACAGGTTCATTTATTTTTCACTAAACGTTTTATTTTGTTTCATGGAGACATTTATTTCATGTATTTATGAATTATTTAATAACGGTACTATGACCGTTTACCATCAATGAAAAGAAAATTCGCAGCAGTTTCACAGAGCCTGGTTGTTACTGCCCCCTGTTGGTGTGACAGTAGAACTACATTAAACAACAGAACAATAATTATTAAAGTTCTAACTTCTATAAAAAGATATAAAAATATGTTTTTTACATAGATGCTAAAAGTGTCACCAGGAAATTCACCACGCCCCGTCAAAACCAACCAATCAGAACCAAGAGGAGGGTCGTAACGTTGTCAATCATCCTCATGTACACGCTGCTAAATGTGCTAATGGTGGAAAAACCACCATTAGCTCCATAACAGGAAAACCATTTATCTGTTGCTATGCTAACTAGTCTTAGCAGTCAGGATTGGCTGACGGGGAAAAGCTAGCGGCGCTACATGAGATGGTGACTGACAGCGCTAAGACCCGCCTCCTGGATCTGATTGGTTGGCTGGGAGAAAACAGAGGAGATCCATTTTTTCACAGATTATCCGTCTCATACATCACAACATGGTGATGACTTCAACAAATATGTAAAATCATTTTTTTAATAAAAGTTGCACATTTTTTACCCAGAAAATGATTATTTTCCCCTTTGATCTGTGAGCGGCTCAGTGAACTCTTCATAGTTTAACTGTCCAGCATGAAGACCGACTCTTAGTCTGTAATCCGTCACATTTGATCATGAGAAGCTGAATTACGTCACTGCGCCATATGCTAGCTGCTGCACCACTGCTCCCAGTAATCCCATCACAGCTGAGCCAATGAAACCCAACACCACAGTGTTTGGACCCAAGTCACTTAGATGTCAAAACAAATGCATGAAGCCGAGTTTCAGGCTAAAACCTGAGCATGTGAGGTTATAATCCCAGCTTTAATCTAGATTACAGCCACATCTGGCATGTTCCTGCATATCCCTGCTACTCTGCACCACTCAGGAGAAAAACAAAATCATTTGATCGGCCTGAAGGCAGCGGTGGGTCGAGCCAGACCCCCTGCTGGGCCGCAGGACAGAAAGCTTCCCATAAACCCCGGAGACGGCGGCCTGCGGCAGCGTGAGAACAAGACGATGATGTAACTGAGCTCCCGGCGTGCCAGGCCGCCACAGCTGCTTCACTTTCTTCTTTTCCAGCTGCAGGAATGTGACTGAGCATCAGCGGCAAGCCAAAAGATTAAACCTCCGAACTCCGAGAAACCAAAACAACCAGAACCCAGAAAACGGATTTCTCTCAGATTACTAGGAGAGCTCTTATTTGGAGCATCGCAAAGTACATTTCATGGTTCTTGGCGCTCACGCATGCTCCTTGTCTAAAACAAAAACTCCCTTTTTCATTTCCATCCTTTTAATCCCTAATTACAAAATTACAGTAGGGATCATCCTGCAGAACAGAGCTCAGGAAAACTACTTACCACTTACAGATTGCTTTGAGTTTCCTTCTTAGTCACACTTCAATGTTTCAGATCATCACATTTTAATACCAGACAGAAAAAAACGGTTTAATTAAGAAAAAAGCCATCAGAACTAATCTGCTCCTTTTTTCATTCATAAATTAACTAAGAATAACCAAATTTAATGGCTTAATTTCACCAACCTCACCCAGGCAGGATTACAGTCAGACCAAGAAAATAGTTTAGGGACTCCATTAAAACATTTAATCAGGTGAAAGGCAGCCTGTAATTAATTAATCAGCAAAAAATAAGCAACATTTTCCATTTAAAACCATTTCCAGCATCCAATCAGATCGTTTGTAGAAGCAGAAATATCCCAAAGAAGCGGCTTCATCGTCCATCACTGTTGGCGGATGTAGCCTGTGTGCTAGATATACGGGAGTACCAGAAACACACAAATACTAAGGTTCCACTCAGGACTTCAGTATGAAAAAAGGTGAATAATTTACTAATTATTTCCAAAAACATCCAGATGATCCTCCAGGCTTCTGGGAAAATATTCTCTGGATGGTTCAGATGAAAGTGTTTCTGGAAGGTGTGTCCCATAAACCGATACGGTGGGACCGTTCGCTTCAAACGGTCCGTCTTTTAAAGCCATTTTATCCCTAATAAATGTCGTTTGTATCAATTCTTGTGAAAGATTTTCACAAAAAATGTTCATCATCATAAGTATTAAGTAAAAAACGCAGCATGTTCTTACAGAAAAAAATGAGCTAATAAATAAAAATAAAACTTCAAAACAAAAACATCAGATATCATGTAGTTTTTTTTACAAAGGTTGTGCATTAGTAACATTTTAGTGATATTTGTAACATAGGAACAAAATGTAACAAAAAGTGAACTGCTTAAAAACAATCATAAAAACAAAGAACTGTTCTCACTAAAGTCGCATCGTTCAGCATGAAGAGGCGATAAAAATATTCAGATTGTTCGTTAACGCCGCGTCGCTAACGAACGGCTGTTAAAGAAAAACTGACGGCTCACCTGTCTAGGAAACGTTTTTCTACCTCAGGTCTTCAATATAAAATGTTTTGATGATCTGAAACATTTAAATGTGACAAAAAGCAGAAACAGAACAAACCTTGAAGGGGGTAAATACCTTTTCACAACAGTATGGGGCGCTGTTTGTGAAGTTACACAATAAAATTTACAGCAATATTTTGATTTAATTAGTCATAAAAATGGGTGTTCATTTTTCAAAGTTATATTTTCATCATGTTATTCATTCATTTATATATGATTAATATTTAATTCATAAGCTAAATGGTGAATCATATCTTTAGTTTGGATCTATGACATTTCTAAGTTAACTTTTTTCTGTACATAAACTAAACTATTGCTGTTAACTTTTTACAGTGTAACTGTCCAAACTGAACTCAGACGTTTCCAAACCATCGGTTATTTATTAGATCTATCAGATAAACAGAGAACAGATATACGTTACATTTGGGTTATAATGCTGTTATCATTTCTCCTCAGAACATGAAGCTTCTCATGTATAAACTATGAGCTGAACTTCTTTGCATTCATAGCAGGAAGGTTGAGTAAGAAACAATTTTAGTTCATACTTTATGCAGCACATTGAACAGAAATGAAAACTCGGATAATGTTGCAGTCAGTTCACAGTGGAAGGAGAAGCGACTTTGGGTTTAATATTGCAGGTTTATGGAAGCAGCGTGTTTGGAATATTGCTGCAGAAGCCTTCAGGTCTCACAGGAACCGTCCAGTTTAAAGGGCCGTTTCCAGTCTCTCTTCACGTTTACAGTCAATGCATCAAAAACCAGAAATACAAAAAAAAGATACATTTTTTATTTGTATCCAAAATAATGCGAATGCCAGAACTGGGCAGTTAGGCTTTTGGGGTATTAGTCCCTTGGAAGTTGCTGTGTTTTAAAGCTGCAGTTGTAACTTTTATTAAAAATATGTTCTTCACATATTTGTTAAAACAGATTACATAAGGCAGATAATCTGTGAAAAAAAAGGTCCTGCTGAGTCAGAAGCAACCAATCAAAGACAGGGGGCGGGTCTTAGTGCTGTCAATCACTCTCATGCTCACAACCTCAGCCTTTCACTCTGCTATGCTACAACATAGTCATAAATGCTAAGGCTAGTTTTTGCTGAAAAGTCATTGTACAAGAATGATGTGGCTATTCAGCCATATCGAAACATGATCAACACCCAGATGTTACTACTGGCGGAAACGCCAAAGAAGACAACAGGAAGTGGTTTTCTTTGTTGTTTTTGTGCAGCTGGCTCCACCAGGGCATCACAGTATCAGTTCATAAAAAGTTGAGTCGTTCCAACATGTTGAATCCATAATTCTCCTGTAAAATGGCCGACTACAATTTTCCCAAAACACCGCATATGTAGCTGCTCCCGAGTGGGCGGGGCTTGTTACTGAGTAAAACACTGACATCTCCTCTGATTGGCTGATGGATGATGAGCGCCAACAGCTGAATTATGAATATATCTCATGTGTTTACATCCGTCGCTGCCATGAATGACTTATGGCATTAACAAGCTTACTCATGGATGATTTGGATATAATTTCTTAGTTAAAGCTGCAGTATATAATTCTTTTAATTTGTTAAAGCCGTTTTCATGTTGTGACAGTTTATGAGACAGATAATCTGAACAGATCAATCTCCTCGCTGAGCTGCTACTGCCAAAGATTAACCAAAAACAACCAATCAGAGCCAGGAGGATGGGCTTAGCGCTGCCAATCATCCTCGTGTACTCAATGCTTAATGTGCTAATGGCGAAACAACTTACAGTTACAGCACCACCATCATCAATGGCTAATCTAACTAGCATTAGCATTCATGCCAGGATCTGTTGACATGAGACTGTGATTGGCAGCAGTAAGACCCGCCTCCTGGCTCTGATTGGTTGTTTCTAGTTGGTAGAAAACAGAGGAGCTCCATTATTTCACAGATTATCTGTCTGACACACTCACAACATGGTGACAATTTCAACAATAAAATGATATTTTCTGTGAAAGTTACAAACTGCAGCTTCAATGAAAACACAGAAATAGTGAAATTTTGGTTTTTCAACTTGAGCAAAATATAGACAAAAATTTGTTCACATTTGTAATAGAAACGCAACTACTGTCATGACATGGAGACAGTTTTATCAAATATATCAAGGCCATTTATTTCTTTTAATTAAAGTTGCAAACTGCAGCTTTAAAGTTTTGTGAAGAACCTTCAGAAAGCCGCAGCTGGAAGACTGTGGTTGTTGGCTTCCTGGAGCAGCGCCTCCATGCAGAGCTCCTTGGTTTGGTCCGGAGGCCCAGCAGGGGGCGACCCCGCCGCCTGCTCCTCTCCCTGCGGCTCCACAGCGCCCCCGGTGGCGGCGGCGGCCGCGGCAGCTGCCACCTCCTCCTTGAACAGCCGGTCGTGCTCCATCTTCAGCTCCTGGTAGGAGCGTGAGAACATGTGGAAGATGGAGGTGGCGGGGAACGCCATGATGAGAATCCCGCTCAGGATGCTGCTCAGCGCCACCACCTGGCCGGGAATGGAGCGCGGCACCATGTCGCCGTACCCCACCGTCGTCATGGAGATGATGGCCCACCAGTAGGAGGCGGGGATGCTGCTGAAGTCGTGCGGGCCGGTGAGCTCGCTCTCGGCCAGGTGGACCAGCGGGGAGAAGAGCGTGACGGCGACGCAGAGGAAGAGCAGCAGCAGGCCGAACTCCCGCGTGCTGCGGCGCACCGTCAGCCCCAGAACCTGCAGGCCGAGCGAGTGGCGCGCCAGCCGCATCACGTACAGGATCCGCAGCGCCCGCAGGATCCGCAGCACCAGCCCCAGCTTGTCCAGGTAGCCCTTTCCTGAGGAGCCGTTTGGAAAGGTGAAACTATTTATTTAGTTCAAAAGCTAAATATTTATCACTCCAGTCATATTTGCACCATGTTATTCTAATGTCTGAGTTCCAAACTAAATATTTAGCATTCAAATAGTTTGTAAATTAAATATTTAGTTGCCATTCTAAATATTTAGCTTTTTAATTAAATACTTAAACTACATATTTAGTTTGAAAACTAAATATTTAGCTTCCAAATAAATATTTAATTTGGAGAAATATGTTTTGTTCCTAACTAAATGATTAAGTCTGAACTAAATATTTAGTTTGTAAATTAAATATTTATAAATAAGTTTTTCTCTGAAGAGCTACATGAACCAGTTTTGGCTGTTGGTTTCCTCCTGGGTATTTTTCCTGACGGCGGCCCGTCTCACCTCCGCCGGGCCGGTCCGTCTCCCGGTTCTGGTCCTCCTCGCTCACCACCAGGGAAACGTAGTAGGGCAGGATGGCCATGGCGTCGATGATGTTGAGCGGCCCGCGCAGGAAGTCGAGCTTGCTGCGGGCCTGGACGAAGCGCAGGACGAACTCCAGGGAGAACCAGGCCACACACACCGTCTCGATGATGAACATGTTGTAGCATTTGGAGGAACATTCGCCCTGAGGATCCAGAGACGGAAGAGGAGCGGAGTCAGGGACGACAGCGAGGAAGACGGATGGAGGGGGACACAGGAAGACAAAAGTCCTGAGGTCAGATAATCATCCATTAATAAATCATGAGTTACTAAAGCTCTGCCGCCGCACTGAGACATCACACCCACACAATCCGTCATTTATTTAATTGAGAAGACTTCAGAGATTAATGCAGCCGTCTGTGGAAGCTGCAGCAAAACCAGTCAGGTTCCCTCTGACTGCCGACATGAAACAGCAACAAAATAATAAAACCCATCAGTTATGAAAGATTTTAGGCTTTGAAGCATCAAACTAGTTTCTAGTTTTGCATTTATTGTTACACTTCGTCACAATGTTTCACTGCTGCAACCTGATTTCACCAGTTTGGTTTTAATTTTAAGACAAATGGACTGAACTTACAGAGCGCCCATCCATTTTCTTACACCCTTGTCCCTTAGTGGGGTCGGGAGGAGCTGCTGCCTCTCCAGCTAACCGGGTGAGAGGCGGGGTCACCTGGACAGGTCACCTGGACAGGTCGCCTGGACAGGTCGCCAGTCTGTCACAGGGCAACACAGAGACACACACCTAGGGGCAGTTTGGAGAGGCCAATTAACCTGACATCATGTTTTTGGACTGTGGACTGAACCCGGAGAAAACCCACCATGCACAGGGAGAACATGCATCCATGCAGAAACACCAGGGCCGGGAATTGAACCCAGAACCTTCTTGCTGCAAGGCAACAGCGTAAATATTTAGGTTTTATAATTATTTATATTTGTGCTTTTTTCATTGTTAGTAAGTAAAATTTATTTTGAGATACTAGACCTGTTAGCAGCGCTTTGCATCTATATTTTGTACGGCTTTGGCTAAATTAATGCTCTGAATGTGTTGCTATTTTTTGAGTCTCTATTTGCCGGTTAACAGCTGGAGCCACATTCACCCATTAAAACACATTTAGGCAAGAACAACGGGGGTTATGTTGCTCAGGGGCCACAAAGGGCCACTGAGGTCTGGTTCATGAAGAACCGGGTCAGAGACACGGAGCCGCCCTGGATCCAACGGATCAGAAAATGATCAGAGATCTTTTGTGTCTTTTAGCTGCAAGTTTGTTCTCTGAATAAAATATAAATAAAAATCTGCACAGTTTGAAATCTTTTTCCTGAGACCCTCCTCTCATCCCTCCCTCCATTTTCCCGTCCTTTTGTCATTGCATTCAGTCTGCATTTGTCTTTTTCTCCTCCGTCTCTCTCCATCCCTCTCCCCTCGTTTATTTCCACCTCTCCATCTCTCATTCTGTTTGCTCTGCGGTCGCCGCTCTCCTCCATCACTCTGTAAAACAGACGTCTCTACAGGACCCTTCACCCCTCCTGCTCTTGTCCTCTGTGCCGTTTCCTCGTCTCAATGCGACGCTGCGGTTGCTGCAGCTCTGCATGGCTGCATGATGCCGACATTAATCTGTTTGTATTCTTAAACGACATCAGGTTACGTCACATTTCATCCAAAACAGGATGAAGGACGTTGTTTAACACTCCGCCTCTAAAGGATTTACGCTCTGGTTCTGGCATCTGGTCTGGGAAATATACATTCGCTGCCACTTTATTAGGTACAGCCAGCCTGCTGTTTGCTTACACAAATGTTCTCACTGCAGCAGAAACGGACTGATTCTGACCTTTTCACCAAATAAAAATCCAATCTGCTCCACTTCCACATGTGGAACTAAATCATATCTGAACGTCGCATTTTATCCAACATGAGTCAAAATTCAGCAGCAGAAGAATCCAGACAGTAAATCTAAACTATGGCTGAAAATGATGATAACGAAGTGATGAAAGCAGTCTGAGTCAGTGAACGCATCACATCCCAACCGACCACTCCTGGTTCAACTCCACGTCCAAACAGAAACAAAAAAGATTAAACTTTTTTAAACAGCTCTGCAGGCGGGAGTTAGCATCACAAACTCAACCATTTTGACCATTTTACAGAAAATTTAATTTTCTGTAAAAAAAAAAAACTTTTTTACAGTAAACTCACAATTATGGATTAGCATAAAAACTGGAGGGGCTGAACAGAGCAGAATAGCTCCACATCATGCCGCCCCTAGACGGATTAGCGCCCTGGAAGGAGAGCCCTATTAACGCCCCAAATGCTCACCGATGTACCAATGCCTCAGGAAATTATTTACCCTGATCATTTTTATTTTTTTTTATGAATGACAACAAAACAAAAACAGCGTCTGAATTAAAACTGCCTTCAAACTATTCTGATGACAGGAGAACAGAAAACATTTATCTTTGCTCATATTAACGGATTTAAAGTTTATTTTTAAATTGTTGCAGATTAATGTAGTTGAATTCTGACTCATTTGCTGTTGGGATTTATTGCTTTCCGCGCCGCTGTCGGTTCTGCTGAAAAACGGACCAGATCTGAGCAGATTTCTCCAGAGGAACCAACCAGGGAATATTTAGCTTAGAAACGACGACAGATTCGATGGTTTAAAGGTTCCAGAGAGTTTCCGCTTCAATAAATCAAACCGAACTGTTAACCTTTACTCCTCTGCTCCTCAATCTTCCCTGGATTGTTTTCCTCAGACCTCTGCCAAGCCGTCCTATTAATCTGAGACGTTTCATTTATTCCCCTCGCTGCCGCTCCTCCTGCTGACGTTAGGCCCCATCAGGGCTGCCTGACCTCTGCCTGACCTCTGCAGAGGCGGCCATTTTGTTACGGCTGCAGCTTGTCACCACTGACAGCTGTGTTCGGTCCAGTTTGAAAATAAAAGCAACCACAGAGATGATAACCAAACCCAAACCCTCAGCTTATCGCCTCTGGAAGAGTCCCTCAGGAAGTGACATCACATTTCACCCAGGCAGCTTCCTCTGTGGTTTCACACTGAAGTGTGTCAAGGTCAAACGAAGACAAAAACCACCAGGAGGGGAAGAACTTTAGGAAAGACAAAACGCCTGAAAAACAACAAATAATGCAGTTCTTTACTTCCACTGTGGGATTTTAGTAATAAATATTATTTATACATACTAAGGATAGAAAAATGTTTTTTTAAGTTACAAAAATAAAGTCACAACATTACCAGATTAAAAAGGAAAAATCATCTTAAAAGTCTTAAAATTATGAGGGAAAAAAGTGATTTTAATGAGAAACAAGTTTGGAAAGAGTTAAAATCTGAGGTGAAACTTCAGTCCGTCTGGTTTTCTTTGGAATAATCGTTTAACATTTTAAAGTCCTGCTGAAATATTTATTTATTGCAAAAGCTTAACTTCACAAAATGTTCAACATTCTTCATTTTAATTTTTTATTATTTTTGATGTCGGGGAAAATGAAGACCTTATTCTGGTACCGTTATGGCTTTGTTGTTGTGATATCTCAATTTTATTGTTTTATTATGAGCACAAAGAAAATACTGCAGAACTATAATTTACCTGACATAAAAGTCAGAAACATGAAGGCAGAACCCTGAATTTAGACATTTTAACAGCAAAAACAAGTTGATGTGGGAAAATAATAAAATAGTTTGTAAAACAGACGATTCAGAAACAAACAACCTAAAACATTCTCATGTTTTATTTTCAGCAGTCAAGTTTTTCTCTCCTTATTTACATCCAAACATGCAACAATTATGACTGAAATGATTCTTCAGGTTCAACGTGATGAATTGATTATCGAGATGATCAATAATCGATTGCTAACTGGAGAATGGAGACTGCAGCTGCATCCTTAAGAGTCTAATAAACAAATGCTGTTTATTAGCAATAAGATGTTTTATTTGAAAAGTAAATTAATTATTTGCATTTTTTAATGTATTTCTAACACAAAAAGGTTTAAATGAAAAATATGCAGAATGTGGAGTTTTTGTAATCTGATAAATTGTCAGAATAATATATTTCTAAAGTATTAGTTTGCTTCATGTCTGGCAGCAGTAAACCAGTACTGGACCGACCAGTTTGACCAGACTGGGAGTGGAACTGGTGATGGGTCCGGCAACACCGATGTGCATGTGTCCAGCCCGCAGACCAAACCGTGTCGGTGAGCGTGTTGGTTTCAGCAAGTCACGTGACCGATACAGGAACTGTTTCCAAATGACATTAACACGCCAAACTGTGTTTATAAGGAAGCGAATTTGTCAAAAGCATTCTTAATCTTTTACAGCATCAACTATGGAGCAGCTTCAAAGGAAAGGTTTCCTCAGTGTGGGACCGTTTTGACTGGAAAATAAATTTGTTTTCATTTTGTTGTTTCATCCAGTTCTTGTCAGTTTCTACTTGATCTGAATCCAAATTCAGCTGAAACTGACTTTTAGTTTACTTTCATATTATGTTCTGCAGCTTAAATGTCGCATGTTTAACTAAACTGTCTTATTTAAATAAATCCACCTCCTCAATGCTGAGGCATCATGAGGCATGAGAATAAAGTCCCAGATTCTGTGTGAACTGGACGTGTTGTTCATGGATCCTCTGACCGGTTAGCTCAGCGTTAGCGTAGCGTTTCCAGTCTGACGCTGACCTGCGTTTGTTTTACTGTTTTCAGATTCATTTCCTGTCAGCTCCATCGCAGCTTTCCTTGAACCTCACCGTCTCGTTCTTTTGTCTGCTGTGATGATTCAGCAGCCCGGCTGCAAACAAGAACAACAGAAATGATGACATTTCGCTTCTCAGTGAGTTTTTCGTTGCAGCAGACCTCAATCCTCTCAGCTTTGAGCAGGTTTTCCCGGCTTCAGATTAAAGAGAAGACGGAACGGAACCAGAGGACGGCTGGGGGGAAACAGGAAGATGTGTTTCTGTGTGTCGAGCCACTCATGCGTTATTAAAGAGCAAGAATCAAGTGACAACTTCATCTGTCACTTCGCTGCTCTCCAGTTACCAAATTTCTGCAGGCAAACATAATAACAGAAAGTGCTGCAGGTGGCAAGGTGAGATAAAGAACAGCAGCTCAGAAACACACTGAGCATTAAGACAACACAGCTTCACCTGCGACCGGCAGCTGGTTCACCAGAAATGCCTCAACAGAGGAGAAATGAGATGAATGAGATGAAATGAAATGAACTGAGATTAAATTAGATGAATGGAGATGAGATGAACTCGAGGGTCAGAGGTCTGCTTCCTGCAACAGGAGGAAAGCCTGTGGTGATATCTGAGGCGTGGGGATTCCTTCTCATGTCTCCATTATTCATGCAGAAGGATGCAAAGCGTGGGCTGCGATCAGTAGCACTGTTGCCTAGCAACCAGAAGGTCCTGGGTTTGAACCCCAGGCTGGTCTCTGGGTTTCTCTGGGTTTTCCAGCTTCCTCCCACAGCCCAGAAACTCGACTGACCAGAGAGGAAAATCACTGCCAGGGCTGGACCACATGCTGAAAAACGTATCGCAATATAAACGTTTCATCAGCTCATATCGATGATTATTGATTAGGTTTGAATATCTGAAATTCTGAGACTGTTGGCGTGACATTTCCTGTTTCATAGTTTTCTCTCCACAACATGGTTTATTTTTAAACAGTTATGAGACATTGGGGCAAAACCTTAAACTGCTGCACGCTACTCAACAGGCTGTTGCTAGGCAACCAATGAGTGAGTCAGTTAGTTGATGCTACCCAGGTAGGCCTTTCCTCTGCCTACATCCCCCAGAATGCCGTGCGGCTCTGGATCAGAGGTCAGTGAAATTATTGAATATTCTTTTGATAATGATCTAATTTCTATAACGATGAATATTATTGATTTATTGCCCACATATTATATACAGGAAGGGATGAAGATCAGAACTGCAGGTTCTGAGGAAGAGGAGATTCGTCTCCCAGTAAAATGTCACATAATGCCTCCGGAATATTCCTGATGAAACATGATTTATAAAGTCGCTCCTTTAAATAAAACAGTTTGAACCAAAATGTTCTCATTTAGTTTCTGAAATCCACGAGTTGAACTTTCACTGCTCATAAAAAAATAAAACTTTTACTTAAAGTGAAAGTTTAAGGAAGCACATTTTACTGTTAACATTTTACAGCGATAGCTTTAGCTAAAATGTATCTAAGTGTCTGTACTCTTGAGTACATTAGAACCAACTGCACCAATCAATAGATCAATATATTGGAACAAGTGATTAGATGCAGATGAGTTTTAAAAATACGGTGAGTCGTAGTTTTGATTTGTGTTTGTTGGGATGTGAGTGTGTCTGCAGGTACAGGTGTGTGGATAAAAGATGCTGCGATGCTATTGGCTGGGAGCCTGCAGCGTCTGACTCCGTCTGCAGAGGGACGTGTGTTTGTAACGCTGCTGCTGGGTGGAAACCTCCAGAAGCAGAGCAGCTGCTGTGATTGTGTTTAAGTGAGAGTAATTAGTCTGCTGCAGCTGCTTCGCCTCCCTGACCATCACGTCACCGCCTTCCTCTGTCGTTCCCCACATGGCCACCAGGGGACCCCATGCGTTTCCTGCAGCGCCATTAATCCCTCCCCACCTGTTCACGGTCATTAATTAGTCTGAATATTAACAGACCTGTTTGCCATGCTGTTGGTTTCTCTGCGGTCTCTATGGCAACCAGCGGTTTGGTAGGATCATCAGTCTGTCCTGAACAGGTAGACGGAACACGGAAACGAAAAGGCCACGTTTCTCTGACGTCATCAAATATATTGAGAATATTGAGAATTAAAGTAAAGAGTATTGGCTTTGAGAGGAAATGATCCATATTTTAGAACTTGTTAAATGTTTTATGAAACTAAAAGATTCATCAGCACCTTCATGAAGCACAGCGACTTCTCAGCAGGTTCTGATATTTTTTCATCTTACTAATTAAATGTACAAGTTTTCATTTAGAAAAAGTTTCAAAAGTCAAACATTTTCCATTGTTTGTTTGTTTTCATTCTCAGGTTTTTTTCAATTTTTTCTAAAATTTTCACTGAAATATAATAGAAGAAAAAAAAATACAAGGAGATTTCTGTGTTTAAAAAGTCAAAAAATCTGCTAGGAAAAACTCAGAAATTTGAGATTAATCTTCAATTATCTAGAATTTCTGAATTTCAAAAGTTTAACTTTTTGATTTTAGAAACCTCTAAATGAACACAAGGTTGTACGTTTAATTAGAAGCATGAAATCAGAAATTATGTAAAAATTTCTAAATCATTTCTGAGATTAAAATAAAAAATAAAAAAAATTCTGGCAAATCAACATTTCAAACTTACATTTCCATGGTTTTTTGTTTTATATATTTTTTATTTTTGATATATTTTTTGATATATTTTTTTGTTATTTTTTTATATATATATATAAAAAAAAATTCCCCTCTCACCCTCCGTGGGTGGTCTCTTTCATCCTCTGAGCTCGGGTCCTCTACCAGAGGCCTGGGAGCTGTGCCTAGAACTGCACATTTCTGGACTGAGATGTCTGATGTTGTTCCTGGGA
>NW_006799994.1:2594835-2599120 GCF_000485575.1 Poecilia formosa
CCACTAGAGACCCAGCAGGCTGTGGATATCAGCAACACTTTGGGTGTCATTGTCTCCATCACTCCCTGATGGGACCGTCTCGTTCCAGAGAAACAAGCTCAGGGCTCCGTTAGTCTTTATCGTGAGTTAAAATTTTCACAAAAGTAAAATGTTCGTTTTTGTGGCGAATCTGTATCTTATTTTGAAGGGACATGTAAACGTTACCATAGCGACCAGAGTCAGAGAGCGTTTGGGCAGTGGTCGAGAGGAGATGAGTAGAGCTTGTGAGTCTTAAGTCTGGTTTAGACGGGAAGATTTAAGGATTGTAGGCCGATTCTTCAAACCTCTGTGACCACAGAGCTGATAAAGGTCCAACAGGTTCGATCGGTTCGTGTTCAGCCTCAAGGCAGGAGCAACACGAACCGAGTCCAGTCACGAACATCCCAATTCCAGAAGAAAATCCACAAAACTCCCAACATAGCATATGGGAAATTAGAATGACCAAACACGGATGACGATGTAGAAGCAATATCAGGATGCGGAGTCATTTTAAGAGATAAAAGAAACAAAAAGAAAAGGCGGTGGATGGATAAAAGACAGCGGGAGCAGCCGCTCTATCTGCTGCACTATGATTTGGAGGTGACTATGTTTTTTCATAGTTAACATTTTTAACTGAATAAACGTATATAATAATGACCTTTACATATAATAATAAACATTTCCACATATCATCTCCGATATGTCAGCTGTTTGGGATTCCCCTCTGTTCTGACGTCAGCGCGCTTTCTGATTGGCTACCTGTCACATTCAGCAGGTTGTATTCTCGTTCCCAGTCAGGGAAAACCCCACAGGCTGCGATAAAAAGTTCTTTACACAACGCAAATTGGGTATATTCAGGATTTAGCGGGAACACCGACATGCAGAAGCCTTATCTGACGGTTCAGCCCCCCCGGGCCGCAGCAAAATTTTCCAAGTCTTGACCGGTCCGCGGTAATAAAAAGGTTGGGGACCACTGCTCTAACACAACGCTAACGCTGCACTTACACAACGCTAACGCTGCACNGTTGGAATGCTACTACTCAAGTAACCCTAGTCAGAGGGGTTACATGCAAAGACTGAGGGAATAATGACATGTAGGTTATTTTATAGCAAGAAATGAGGTAAAAACATAATTTTAAAGCATCAAGAAAAACCAAACAATTAAAATCTGATCGGACTCTAAAGTTTTAAAAAAATCAGTGAATTGTTTCTGCTCTGCCGGAATGCGTTGCAGTCCCTCCCATCCAGACACGACAGGATGAACAGCTCATTTCTGCTCCTCTCTCAATAATCCCGCCTGGCAGATGAAGGCAGCAGCTCTCCAGCAGATAACAGGCGTGGAATCTGCTTGGCGCTGCTGTGCGCCCACACAGACACAGAAAACCTTCTGAATGCTAATTAACGGCTGGGAACCATTCTGCTTTATGATACCTAATTTAATATATATGAGTATTTGTGAATCCATTTGTAGTCCGGCCGCTGCAGGATGAGTCGTTAGATTGATTATAGGGAGAAAATTTTATACCAAAACTGTTTAAATGTATCATTCCTCTTGATATTATATGGCAAGCCATTTTAACATAAAATCTGTTTCGTCAGACTACATTAATTACATTCCAGAAATCCAAAAATGAGCTTTGACTAGACACTATCATATCGACTTGTTAATAAAAGACATCTCATTCATTTGGAGTTTTCTTAAAATGAATTTTGATGAGTCAGAATTACAGTTCTACAAATCCATTAGTTAGTTTCCCCATTTGCTTCCAAGGTATCTGCAATTTATTTTTGCACTAGTCAAATCTTAAACATCTCGTATCTGAAAACACATTCCAGATATATTTAATGCTGATGTCATTCCAGTTGAAACTTCCGTAAAACTTAACGGTAAATCTGACGTCATGTATAGTTGGTCAATTAAGAAATCTCTAATTAATTTGTCGAGCCAAACTAATTCCAGACATCTGGAATGGAAATGTGGTGAAGCTGACATGTCAAAACAGCTTGCCATACACCTTCAGCGTCTCCTCCTCAAAACCCAAAAGGCCTTTTAGAGCCAACTCAGTCGCATCACATCTATATGTGAGCATAAGTGTTGCTGAAATGGGAAATATATACCCAGATATTCATAAGCTGGTTTATTTCTCTCCATATTTCACCATCTGCTGCTTTCCTCTCATTTCCTCCTTTACATTCTTAGTTCTCTGGAATAAAATCCCTCCTACCGTGAGCCTCAGCTGAAGCAAATATCCTTACATATAAATAAACTTTTACTGCATTATGTTTGATTAATTAGAGCAGCATCATAAAGCAGATACAGAAAGCTTAAACATGATTTTATACGCGGCTCCTTTCCTACAAGCCTGAGAGCGGATCTATGATGGATGATTCTGTTTTCTCTTTGGGATTCAGCTGCTTATCAAGAAGACATGAGGAACACAAACCCAATAATCTGAGGACTCGCTGTGACGCCTTTACTCTCTTTCTTACAACCTGAGACTCAGGTGTGGATGTGAATCACACAGAGCAACTAACAATGCTAACAATGCTAACGACACTCTAATCCAGTGGTCCCCAACCCCCAGTCCGTGGACCGGCACCGGTCCGTGGACCAATTGGTACCGGGCCGCGCAAGAAATAATTAAATATTTCCGTTTTATGTATTGAGTCTGGAGGATCTTTTATTTTGAAAATCCTTTAACCGGATTCTCTCGGTTACTTGCGCGCCAACACTGAGCCACAAGCAGCAAAATGAGTAAGAAACGGATCAGATGTCTTTGGAAAGTTTCTTTGCAAAGGGGAAAAGGCCCAGAGAAGAGACAGGAGGATGGATTTATCCCGGACCGGTTGGTGAGTCAAACATCACAAGCCGCTCTGAGTAACATGCGGCGACCGGCTGCTAATGAGGCAATGAAGCTTCAAACTGCTTCACCACTAGAGACCCAGCAGGCTGTGGATATCAGCAACACTTTGGGTGTCATTGTCTCCATCACTCCCTGATGGGACCGTCTCGTTCCAGAGAAACAAGCTCAGGGCTCCGTTAGTCTTTATCGTGAGTTAAAATTTTCACAAAAGTAAAATGTTCGTTTTTGTGGCGAATCTGTATCTTATTTTGAAGGGACATGTAAACGTTACCATAGCGACCAGAGTCAGAGAGCGTTTGGGCAGTGGTCGAGAGGAGATGAGTAGAGCTTGTGAGTCTTAAGTCTGGTTTAGACGGGAAGATTTAAGGATTGTAGGCCGATTCTTCAAACCTCTGTGACCACAGAGCTGATAAAGGTCCAACAGGTTCGATCGGTTCGTGTTCAGCCTCAAGGCAGGAGCAACACGAACCGAGTCCAGTCACGAACATCCCAATTCCAGAAGAAAATCCACAAAACTCCCAACATAGCATATGGGAAATTAGAATGACCAAACACGGATGACGATGTAGAAGCAATATCAGGATGCGGAGTCATTTTAAGAGATAAAAGAAACAAAAAGAAAAGGCGGTGGATGGATAAAAGACAGCGGGAGCAGCCGCTCTATCTGCTGCACTATGATTTGGAGGTGACTATGTTTTTTCATAGTTAACATTTTTAACTGAATAAACATATATAATAATGACCTTTACATATAATAATAAACATTTCCACATATCATCTCCGATACGTCAGCTGTTTGGGATTCCCCTCTGTTCTGACGTCACCGCGCTTTCTGATTGGCTACCTGTCACATTCAGCAGGTTGTATTCTCATTCCCAGTCAGGGAAAACCCCACAGGCTGCGATAAAAAGTTCTTTACACAACGCAAATTGGGTATATTCAGGATTTAGCGGGAACACCGACATGCAGAAGCCTTATCTGACGGTTCAGCCCCCCCGGGCCGCAGCAAAATTTTCCAAGTCTTGACCGGTCCGCGGTAATAAAAAGGTTGGGGACCACTGCTCTAACACAACGCTAACGCTGCACTTACACAACGCTAACGCTGCACAAACACAGCGCTAACGCTGCACAAACACAACGCTAACGCTACACTAACACAGCGCTAATGCTGCACTTACACAACGCTAACGCTGCACTTACACAACGCTAACGCTGCACAAACACAACGCTAACGCTACACTAACACAGCGCTAATGCTGCACTTACACAACGCTAACGCTGCACTAACACAATGCTAATGCTGCACTAACACAATGCTAACACTGCACTAACACAACGCTAACGCTACACTAACACAACGCTAACGCTGCACTAACACAATGCTAATGCTGCACTAACACAAT
>NW_006799994.1:2599983-2609506 GCF_000485575.1 Poecilia formosa
AACACAACCCTAACGCTGCACTAACACAACGCTAACGCTGCACTAACACAACCCTAACGCTGCACTAACACAACGCTAACGCTGCACTAACACAACCCTAACGCTGCACTAACACAACGCTAACGCCACACACTCGTTCAGGTCGGACTGCTCTCTCTGCTGCTCCGAGCTGCAGGCAGACGCTCATTCATGCTGCCAAGTCCAGGCAGCAGAGAGATTGGGTAGCAAATCACAACGCCCCCTCAGAGACAGTCATTTTTAAAAATTGCCTTGTTGATAATGGAATCCTACAGAAGAGGGACACAAGCGTCCATAAACAGAAACTCTGCCGAGATTTTATCAGACCAGCGACTTACTCTTCAAGCAGCCGTCATGGTGAAGCATCGATATTCTCTGTTAGTTCAGTAACGTTATAAAATCCTGCAGTGAGTCTCCATCATGACCAGGTTGACCTCTGACCCCATTAAACAGTGATTAGCCTGGAAGGAGTCAAGCTCCTCGTTACGAGCTGTGTGATCGTAACATTAATGAATGAATGAACTTTGCTGCTATGCATAATTTAAATGAGTTATTCGCTGTAATTTGAGGCGATAACTCAGTCCATGCACTCCTGATGAAGACGATAAAATGAAGAGACCGACTTTATCTGAGTAACATCGGCAATGTCAAAGATAGCATCTATGAAAATTATCTGTAAAATAATCTGTATTTTAATCCAGCAGGATACGCTCACATTAAGAAAATATAGACAAACATAACATAAGAAACAATTAGTGACCAAAAAACTGAAACTGAAGCTATTTTACATTGATCAAAGTTTTTATTGTTTTTCTGGAACTGATATTAACTTACTAGCTTCATGTTTTCATGAGGTAGAAATATATAGAGTGACATTTGTAAAGTAAAAGTTAAAAATAAACAGCAATAATTTGGGTCAGAGAAAAAATGGGTTTATTTTTATAGTCATATTTCCTCCATGTTATTTATTCATTTAGAAAATGTTTAAAACTTAATAGCTGTTTAATTAGCCAGCTAAATATCCAGTTCATGAGCTAAATATTTAGCTAGCAAGCAAAAACTAAATATTTTATTAGCAAGCCTGTTAACTAAATATTTATTTTGGATCCAAATATTTATTTTTGCTTACAAAACATTCTGTTTGCAAAACATTTATCGAGCCAGCTAAAGCTAACTTCAGCTTTAAATAGTTACTGCCAAGGTAAATATTTAGGATGTATTTAGCAAGTCGAATAAATAATCCTCCCGTTTCCATGGTTACAGCTGGTTTGCTGTTTGATGTTGGGTTTTTTATTCCTATGATTGCAGCGTTATTTGTTTTGCATTATTGTATTTGCGTTTAGTTTGTGTTTCTCATGCGTTTGCAGTGAGTTTCGCCGTGAGCGTCGGTCGGCCACCAGGAAGTAACGGAGGATGAAAACGTTTCCGTGGAGGTAAATCCTGTAGATTTACGTCTCATGTTCCTCTTATTTCACTTCATTCTAGATGTTCATCCTTCCAGTTCCCCTGGGAAGGCGGTAAATATCAGAACGATCTGTTTGTTACCGCGTCCATAACCAGGACATGAACAACAAACAGCTGATTTTCCTGGAGAGATAAGACCGAGGATCCGTCTCTCCTCTCACGCTGCTGTCTGATCACAAGCCCAGGCAAGCTGCACGGTTCAATAACATCACTCAGAAATCTGCCCTCCTCGAGTCGATGAGAAAACTCCCAGCCTCCTGCAGCCTTCCACCGTCTCTTCTGTCCACATGCTGGTTATTTATTTATGGCTTTACAGACATAAAACTCACAATTCAATCCCCCCTCAGGGCATCAAACTCAATTAGAGAGAAGGAGAGCAAATCTACTGATGCGGCTCTGAAACAGAGTCAGAACGTGAAACACGTATCTCTGAGGTTCTGAGGGAGAAAACGCTCCGGGAACCGAGACGCTCCGGGAACCGAGAGGCAGAACCTTTCTGACCCGACTTTCTCCTGCAGAACCTTTCTGACCCGACTTTCTCCTGCAGAACCTTTCTGACCCGACCTTCTCCTGCAGAACCTTTCTGACCCGACCTTCTCCTGCAGAACCTTTCTGACCCGACCTTCTCCTGCAGAACCTTTCTGAATGGTTTGGGTTCCTCGGCTGGTGGAGGTAAACTGGTTTTGCCCCCTGCAGTAAAACAGCCACAGAAATAATGAGACTGGTTCTTGTGGCTCCCACAGCAGGCGGTGCGACCCGGATCCGTAAACCCAATCTGTGTCACTCCCAGATGTGGAACTGAATCACATCCGATGGTTCCAGAGTCTGCAGCCTGATCGCTCATGTTGCATTTCATCCGACTCTTATGTGATTAACGTGAGACGTGATAATTCAGCAGCAGAAGAATCCAGACTGTAAATCTAAACAATGTCTGAAAATAATAATACTGAAGTGATGAAAACACAACTTGAATTATTTTGAAGTCTGTAAGGAAACCAGCTCCTGTTTATGCAAATTCATTCACAAGTTCCTGGAAACTTCTGCTAACAAACGAACCGTCACAAATACAGAAACTCTTCAATAGATGCGACACATCGACAAACCCGAACAAAGTTCTGTCCATTAATCCTCAGTTTTATTCATAATTTATACAAAAAGCTCAGTCCTGCATGTTTACACTGAGTCAAAGCTTTTATTTTAATGATTCAGGAAGTTCTGGCCATTTCCTGCCGGAGTCTTAAGAGTCGTCACGTTTTCTGGTCCGCCTGGCTGAGTGCATTGCTCTCTCTCGCTCTGCTGCAGCTCGGATCAATACCTGCATCATGACTTCTGAACCGTTTATGAATCGCTACGTATCTAAAGCTTTGCTGCTAACAGACTGAAAAAAGGAAAATTCAGCTTCATAATGACATAACGAATGGAATCAACGCTCTGAAATGCTTGATTTCATTTCAGTGAGAATAAAAGCATGAAATACTTTATTGGAACAGATTCCAGTGAATCTATTTTCAGCCATTATCCTGTACTTGTGATAATTTTCATATCAGATCCTCTGAGGACACCTGCAGTGAGATTTCTTCTTATGTAACGGCAGAACAAAGGAGAGCTGAAGCACAAAAACAGAAAACTTTCTGGGATTTTTTACAGGAAGAGATAATTGTGATGCTTAAAGAGACAGGAGGCAACGAGCTGCATTATTTAGCATCTGAAACGGGAACAAAGCCAGGATTGGGATTTAAAGTTGCAGAAAGTTAAAACGATTGATGAGATTTAAAAACCAAACATTTTGATCTGAAAGTTTGTGAGAAAACCAGAGCAGCCATGAATAATGAGGAGCTGTGGTCATTTGTTGTTCAGGCCTTTAACTGATCACTTCCCTCTGCGCTCAAAAACCTCATTTTAAATTCAGCTCTTGCTTTATTTATGCAAACACTTTTAAATATTCAGAGTTCCAATATGTGAATATGTATCCTAAAGAAAACATCTGGAAAGTCACTAAAATGTAAAGTTTGCTGTAAAGTTCAGCCTCATCCAGATGCAAACCAAACAATCCATGATGAGCCGTCAGAGTCTGGGTTCCCCTCAGTCTGTTCCTGAACAGGATCACAGACCTGCATGATCATTTTCCTGCTGGGATGAAGATTGGAAACATGTTTCCATCGGAGAGGCTAAAAACATGGAGGACTTTCTAATTATGGAACAGAATGAAAATCTATGCAACTTCAACCAGCAGCTGAAAAGAGAGATTCTGAATCTCTGCTTTATTCAGAGATTTACTGGTTACGGTGACAGGACTGTGTGTGTGTGTGTGTGTGTGTGTGTGTGTGTGTGTGTGTGTGTGTGTGTGGGGTGATGCATGTTTTTGTGAGTATCCTATTTTTAAAGGTCCAATAAGCCCGTTTTGTTATGCAGAGACCGGACAGGCTCCGGTGGGCGCGTCGCATCGGGCCTCATTACGGCCTGCTGCTATTGGTCGACTTGCATCGCCAGACACACACACACACATGCAACCCGCCAGGAAGTCCAGCTCTCCACCCCGACAGGAACATCTTCACTAAAGAACGACTAATTCTTCCTCACTTAACAATCTGAGAAACTTTTGCATCAAAGATAAAAGCAATTCAATAAAAATCCTGAGTTGAGTTTTTATTAAAATAGAATATTCTTGTTTACGCTGCAATGCATCCTGGGTAGATGACGAATGCTAAGGTGCTAACTGCATCCAGCCAGAACAATCATTTTGCACAATAAGTAATATTCAGAAGTTTCAATTTGGCAAATGAAGATAAAGATAGAATGGAGGAAGAGGAAGAGGAAGAGTCGACCACAGAAGCTGCTGCTGCTTTGAAAAGCCGTCCAGAGAGGACAGCGCTGCTGCTGGAGCTCCAGTTTCTAACTCAGCTGTTTATGGTCAGTTTTGTGTTTTCATGCAGCACTTTGAACTGCCGTGTTGCTGAAATGTGCTGCTAATAAACTTGATCGATCGATCGATGGATCGATTGATCCAAGCTCCCTCCTCAGTGAAGCATTTCCCCCCCGGTTAGATCATGTGGTGTTTGCTGGAGGTAAAACCATAAAAATGTTTTGTTTACTGGTAAAATAAGGCATAAAAATATCAGCTCATCTTTAAACTGTAAACGTTTCCTCCAACCACTTCACTGAACACACGAAATGCAAAAATAAAGACGTGAAGCCGGTGGAGCCCCAACCGGCCACGGCAGCTCACCCTGTCCTCCTCCTCCCTGAGGTCGGGCATGGTGCTGATGCACAGGCTGACCACAGTGACGGCGACCATGATGACGGACAGGCAGGCGAAGATCTTCCCCGGCAGGCCGGACTGGGGATTCTCCACCATGTCCCTCAGCCAGTTCATCACCTTCCTGTACCTGGTTTCCTCCACCGGCAGGCGCTGCATGGCGTTTCTCTGCCGCCGCTCCTCCTCCCGCCTCTCCTTCTCGTGAACCTCCTCGATGCGGGTGTACATCTTCCTCTTGCAGCAGCGCTCCATGTACGCCATCTCCACCCCCCAGTAGTTCAGCTCGTCGTGAAGGGAAAGGACGCACATCTCTCGCAGGAGCCGCAGTTTTCCCGCTGCCAGGAAGTTGAGGATGACCTTGAAGGCGGACGGAGAGCGGTCGAAGAAGAACTCCTTCCTGGTTTCGTCGTAGTCGTCGCACACGCTGGCGATGTCCTCGAGCGACCGGCAGCCGCAGAGCCGGCCGAGTCTGGTGAGGGGGAACTGCTGCAGGGTGGTCCAGGGGAAGGTGTAGCGGTTTCCCCCCACGTTGATCACAGCCAGCAGGGCGTGGTCCACCGACACCAGGTCCTCCTGCCTGCGGATCAACTGCGCCCTCTGGTAGTAGACGCCCTGGAGAGAGAGCCACGCATGAGCCTCCATGTTGAAAACACCAAGTTCTGACCCGACCCGGTGAAGTCTGCTTCTGCTGCAGGCAGAGTCGGGTTGGAACTAGTTACTTTACTCAGTTACATTTATAATAAAGTTATTTTAGGAGCATTTTTACCGTGCTGCAGGCTTTACTTTACTGGAGAAATGTTATGAAATATTTCTGCTCTTATTTGAGTAAAATTTCTGGATTTTTAGCCACTGAATGAAAAAACAAACAGGTTTTACTCTGAAATTCACCAGACTAAGACCTGCAGGTTTTGTTAAAGTTTTAGAAGTTTTTCATTGAAAGAATCTGATGTGGAAAAACAATTATTTTGCCTGATTTTTAGTTTTTGCTACTGAAGCGAATGCTCATCATTTTGGTCTTTAAAATACCAACATTTCCATTTAACTTTACATTTTGGTTCGTCTGATGATGTCATTTTTAGATATTAAATGATTAACAATTTGATCAATCATTGATAAACGCCACTTGCGCAATAAGTTTGTGTAAAAAACAGCGAACCAAGGAGAGGAAATGGAACTGCTGCATAAACAGACTTCAAAATAAGAGCATGAATATAAATATCTAACCACTTGAATTATTATCAGTCGGTAACCAAAACATCAAAACAAACGTTGAACTTTATTCAACTGAAAGTTTACAAAACAGCCGAGTAAATTATTGTTTTAGAATTTAAATGGAGAAATTAATTTAGGGGAAGCTAAAAGCGCTAAACTTTTTCAAAGTTAGCAAAACCTCTGAATCAGAAATGTTCCTGCCATCCTCATCAGACGATTCTCTGTAAACCTGAGACGGTTGTGGGTTAAAATCCCAGCAGCTCAGATGCTGCCGTCAGTCTCACTTCCTCTGCTGCTCGGTTTGGACTTGGACTGGTCCCGTCAGCTTCGAGCTGCTGCCGTGTGATTGGCTGATCGGTGTGAACAGGCCAGCCCAGTGGGGTGTCTGGTTATGTTTGCTCTGCTAGCTGTAACTCAGATTCAGCCCACCTTGATGGTCTCGGTCTCTGGAATCTCGGTGAAGATGCGGTCCAGGCTGCTGTCGTCGCTGACCGACAGGTTGCTGAAGTCATGGTTGGTGTTGCTGATGATGGGCATGGCGGCATCAGGAAGGACAACAGGACTCACAACGGGACCAGTCTGAGGCCAACGCCTCTCTGAAGAACTTCTGCTTAACTCGTGACTGTAGTTAAAGTTCAGAACTGGATCTGGGTTCCTCCGGTTTCCTCCTCAGGAGCTCATTGGTTATTGATTGGAGGCTGATGGCTGCCAGCCAGGCGGATCAGGGAAACATGGCGGCATCATGCAGGCGCTGGAGAGGAACGAGCAGAAAGACAAACGGTCACATCCAGCCAACGGTTAGCATCAGCTATTAATAGTTCATTACAGCTAATTCACTTAAACACCAATCAGCGTCCAAAGACAGGCCGACTTGTTCAGTCAGGCGGCTGATAAATGAACAAACATCAGTGCCGTTCACACTCAGAGTGAATTAGTGGCAGCTTTCCTGCAGACAGACACTGAATCACAGATCAGAAACTCTTCTGCTGCCAAGAGAAATGCTCTAAAACTTATTGGCACAGCTCGCCGTTTCAGCTGCCCAGACTGCCTGGCTGTAAAAAAGCTCTAAACTGTTACTGGTCACAAAGTATGAGTGTTATCTGACTCAGGCTCTTTAATTACATATCTACTGTAGCAAGGCTGCACTTTAACCTGAAGAATTGTTTTTTTATTCCCATATTTTTCAGATAATAACTTCAATATTGGCTGAGTTGCTCTCTGCATCTGTTGCACGTCAACCCAGAAATCCAACAAATAAATCTCTCTAGGAACTTTAAATACATTTAAAACTTTTTCTCTGAGCTCTTTAGTATTTCATTCTCTGCTGTTTGACCAGTTCTTCCAGAGGAAAGTTTAGCAGCAGACAACAGCATGAAGTTAGGAACCAGAAGTCAGGATGTGCAACAATTTGGCCTGAACTCCTCTGCAGACTGCTGCCCGGTTTTAAAAATTTATGCACTTCTTCCTGCGCTGAAAACAACACTCATCTGCCGCTGTGACTCCTGACTCACAACACTGATGGAGACAACATCGTGTCCTCTTCCAGCTCAGTCCCCAGACAAACTGTCTGAGCTACTTAGAGTCCTGCAGGTTCCTCCTGTCCATGCAAGTCAAACATTCACATCACAGGAAAATAAAAACAGCTTCAGATCAGCATTCGTATTACAAACTGAAGGGGGAAAAGGACGAGCCTGCAGAATAAACGAGTTTTTCAGTTACATCAACACAAATCTGCTGATTTTGAGTCGGTGTCGGCCACAGAGCAATAAATCACCTGCTTTCCTCCTCAGACCAGAATATTAACCGATTCTCTGTGTTTCCTACTGGAAAGTTAAATAAGGACGACGATGATCAGCTACTTTTAGGCTCCTTTGGTCACAGACCCACACAAAAGACAGAATTAAAGATTAAATATCATTTTACAAAAAACTAATTCTAAATAATTATATGGAAGATGAAGAAAATAAATAAATAGTTAAATTTAGGATTTAGATAAATGTAGCGTAAAATTCTGTATTCTAAGAGATGCAGCATGTTAATTCACCAGGATACCATTTAAAATATTAATATAATAAACACTGTAGCATTTGTTGTAATAAATCTAATATAAAGGTGTGTGTGTGTGTGTGTGTGTGTGTGTGTGTGTGTGTGTGTGTTCATTTATCAAACAGTATCAGTCGTGCTGCAGTAAAAGGACAGTTTGAGCCCCAGCTGCAGCAGGTTGATGGATGATGGGTTGTAACTTCGGCAGGTCAGTGAAAGTCAGACCGGCTGCAGTAAAGACAGTAATGAAGCGTCTGGTTGTTTGCTGCAGCAGCGGTGCAGGGAGAACCTGCAACCTGCACAGGAAGCCCAGAATCCGCTGGAACCTGCAGCTGGAAGGCGACAAAATAACGAATCACTTCAGTTTGAAAAGGTCAGAAATGAGGAAACCAGCTGCGAACCGAAATCACTTCCAGGACTTTTTATGATTGACTGGCTTCAGAGAAAATGAATAGATTCCTTTAGAAACCAAATGACAACATTTAACTCCCTCAACATTTAAATGAACCAAATATCCCCCTTAAAGTGTTGCTCCTCAATAAAACAGAGTCTGACTTTATCTGGTTTTTCCGGAGTGTTGTGAATATTTAATGTAAAGGTGAAGCAACAGAAATCATCTCTGCGGACAGCGGATGTAACTTATGGAGCAGCTTACCGTTTTGTGTCCCGCACTCCTCTCCAGATGGCCGGATGAGATCCGAGGGAGCCCCCCTCCCCCCTGTCTGCGTGATCCCACCGCAACCTCTTCAACTCCACCGCGGGCGGTCCACCAGCAGCCGCCTCATCCCGCGGGGAGCATCCCCGGCGTCCGCAGCCTCCAGCCGGCGGAAGGCGGGCAGCGGTCCGGAGCAGCGGTGCGGGAAGCAGGTAAAGGTTCGGCCAAAGTGTCCCGTTCCAGCCCAGCTGGCGGTACTGCGGGAGCAGGAGGAAGAAGAGGAGGAGGAAGAGGAGGCGCAGGGAGGGGGCTGTGCGCAGCACGGCTGCCCCGAGCAGCTTCACCAAGTTCAAGTTTGCGTAAAGGTGACCGGAAGCGTCACGGCAGCACGCAGCGTGGATCCAGTGGACGGGTCCAGCGGAACCAGCCGAGCCAGCGGCGTTGGCTCCGGAGTCCGCGGGATAAATCCGCTGCAGGGTGGATTGTGTGAAATTCAAGGACACACAGGAGATGTTGGGTTTTACCCTCCGCGCGTTGCGCGCAACAGGGGGCGCAGTTTCCTCTCAAATTACAATCAGTAACAACAAATCTATAGACAAACGTCAGAGGCAACAGAAAACCATCCATCCATCATCCATCCATCCATCCATCCATCCATCCATCCATCCATCCATCATCCATCCATCATCCATCCATCCATCATCCATCCATCATCCATCCATCCATCATCCATCCATCATCCATCCATCCATCATCCATCCATCAATCATCCAACCATCCATCATCCATCCATCCATCATCCATCCATCCATCATCCATCCATCCATCATCCATCCATCCATCCATCATCCATCCATCCATCATCCACCATCCAT
>NW_006799994.1:2609784-2612845 GCF_000485575.1 Poecilia formosa
ATCATCCATCCATCATCCATCCATCATCCATCCATCCATCCATCATCCATCCATCATCCATCCATCCATCATCCATCCATCCATCATCCATCCATCATCCATCCATCCATCATCCATCCATCCATCATCCATCCATCATCCATCCATCATCCATCCATCATCCATCCATCCTCTAACACCTTGTCCCAGTGGGCTGCTGGTGCCTGTCAACAACAGAAAACTAAAAACTTTAAAAAGTTTCTGTAATGCAGATCTTTCTATAATTCAATTAAATTAATATACATGTAACATATTATGCAATTATCTTCAAAGAGTGGATGGCAGGCAGGAAGGAGCTCCAGTAGCAGTCAGTGTTCCAACATATCTGAATAAGCCTCTGACTGAAGACTGTTGCTGTATGACAGTCTCATGCTAACATGCTAACAGCTCAACATCCAGACAGCAGAGACGATATTCCACAGTAACATGATGACATCATCATCTGCTAGCAGCTCTGCTAATCCGCCTCCTTTGCTTTAGCTGCTGCTCTGTAAATCTCTGACTGTACGGTCAGAAAGCTGAGCAGAGAGTGGCTCCTGGTGGTAAACAATAAGATGTAGCTTATGAAAGACATTTCTGACTGTATAAAGCTTTCACTGTAACCTGGGAGGTGCAGAATTACATGTCAAAAATCAGACCGATGTCCTCCATCCATCTTTTCTCCCGTCTTTCCTGGTAAATGAGTTTTAGGATTTTTTCCACATAAATCTTATTTAACAACAATCAGCTGTACTCAGGGATTCCTCTCCTGTGAAACAGGAAAAGCACCAGACCTCCTACTGAGAGAGAAACATCTTGGTTCAGATGCAGGAAGGGCGACGCTGCGTTTCTGACTGAACAGCTGCATCACAGCACGTCTCAGTGTCACAGGCTGACTTTGAAAAGCCACGGACCAAACACGGCCGGGCGCCATAACTCAGCGGACCCCCTAGAGGTCGGCTGCTGATTTCTCTGGGTTTGTCCTTGAGAAGCAGCTCATTAGGCATCGCGCCTCAGGGAGAAACAACGAGCAAACAGTTTGTCCCGGCCGGGACGGCTGCAGGCGGAGCAGGCAAGGAGATGGAAGAGGAGATGGAAACCGAGCCGCCCGGTGGGGGGTCTCTCCACATGAGAGTGTTTTCTAACAAAATATCCATTCTGCTCGTTGGATCCATCATTACTCATTAACCCAGAGTGCAGAAGGTCAGCCGCAGCGTTTCCACTCAGAGCTGAATAAACATGGAACCAGAGATTCACCGATACGATATCAATACCTGTATCAGGTCCTCTATTGAAAAAAGATTGAGTATCAGTGACTGTGTGCCAGATCAATAGGGCAGATCTATTCAGTCTAAATCTATATTAGACTATTAATTACCCTTATTTTTGTAATTAAGTAATTGATTATTCTGACGATTAGTCGAGTGATTGAATAAAAAAATTGATTAAAATAAAATACTGGTAATTTCTGCAAAAACAGCCCAAATGTTCATATCTGTGCTTAATGACTTTACTGCCTCTTAGAAAACTAACCTGTAACAAAAATATCTCATTTTTTAAGTAAACCTGGACAAAAATGACACATAAATCTAAATTTGATAATAAAGCAGTAGGCTCTTTAGTTTCTGTTTTCATGTTCAGTAAATTTAACTGATGAATTTTCACTTTACAAACATTTATGGGTTTCGTGTCCCGGTGAGTGACGGGATTACTGGAAAACTGGAAAACCCGGAAATGTCCGGGGAAAGAGAACCTTTGTTATGCTAGCAGCAGTTAGCATTCATCAGCGGCTCACAGGCGGAAGTGAGCAACACAGATCAATCATTTTTCCGTATCGGTCGATAATAAAGCTCAGATCTCGGTTTTAGGAGTGAAAACGGCGGATCTGTGCGTCCCTACGTGGAACCAGCCAACTCGTTCTCATCTTGGAGCCGCTGCAAACCCACGTTGCCTCCAACACACCTGCAGCTGCAAACACTGATATCTGCGGCCGGCCGGCGGATTAACGGTTTAATCCCTCACAGGATGAGAGCAGCCGGTGTTCTGGGCCTGCTGAGCGAGTTTACAGGTGTGGGGCAGAAAAAAAGACTTACTCAGCTGTTTGAAAACTCATCATTTGCTGCAGCGTCTCTCCAGTTGGTTCCTCTTTCTGTCTCTGCGACTGATTGTCTCCTGAAAATGAACCTTTCCTCCAGCAGACAGGAGTCCAGGAAGAGGCAAAGACCTTCTGTCACTCTGAAAACCGGCTGGTTCTGATAATCAGGGATATTCTCTATTCTCACCTTGGAACTTTATGAACTAAACTTAGAAACTGATCGCCTTTGACTTAGGGTACAGGTAAAGTCAGGTAAATTCAGGTATAGTCAGGTAAATTCAGGTAAATTCAGGTATAGTCAGGTAAATTCAGGTAAAGTCAGGTATAGTCAGGTAAATTCAGGTAAAGTCAGGTATAGTCAGGTAAATTCAGGTAAAGTCAGGTATAGTCAGGTAAATTCAGGTAAACTCAGGTAAATTCAGGTATAGTCAGGTAAATTCAGGTAAAGTCAGGTAAATTCAGGTAAACTCAGGTAAATTCAGGTATAGTCAGGTAAAGTCAGGTATAGTCAGGTAAATTCACGTAAAGTCAGGTAAATTCAGGTAAACTCAGGTAAATTCAGGTATAGTCAGGTAAAGTCAGGTATAGTCAGGTAAATTCAGGTAAAGTCAGGTATAGTCAGGTAAATTCAGGTAAAGTCAGGTATAGTCAGGTAAATTCAGGTAAAGTCAGGTAAATTCAGGTATAGTCAGGTAAATTCAGGTATAGTCAGGTAAATTCAGGTATAGTTAGGTAAATTCAGGTAAAGTCAGGTATAGTCAGGTAAATTCAGGTAAAGTCAGGTAAATTCAGGTAAAGTCAGGTATAGTCAGGTAAAGTCAGGTAAATTCAGGTAAAGTCAGGTAAATTCAGGTAAACTCAGGTAAATTCAGGTAAACTCAGGTAAATTCAGGTAAACTCAGGTAAATTCAGGTAAACTCAGGGAAATTCAGGGATAGTCAGGTAAAG
>NW_006799994.1:2613278-2622810 GCF_000485575.1 Poecilia formosa
AGTCAGGTAAATTCAGGTAAAGTCAGGTAAATTCAGGTAAAGTCAGGTAAATTCAGGTAAAGTCAGGTAAAGTCAGGTAAATTCAGGTATAGTCAGGTATATTCAGGTAAATTCAGGTAAAGTCAGGCGGTACCCTGCCGCTCTCCCTCCGTGTGCAACAGGCTCCTCCTGTAGCTCTGGGCAGCAGGTCCCTGATTTCACAGGATCCAAAGTTCTTCATTAAGTCACTCAGTTGCATTAGGGCAAAAAATAATTTGATTTGGGTCATTTCAGGCTGCAGTATGAATGTAACCTAAAAATCGACTCGCTGAAGTCTCTTGCCATTTGACCTAGTCAAAGCCTGGAACAACATTTCCAGGATGAATGAGGTGAACATGTCTGTTAAGGTGGTGATTCTACTGAATGTTAGCAGCTTGTTTGGTCTGTAAAATCATCCTGTGGCTCAACAGCACAGAGCCTGATGAGAATATTTACACAAACGTTAAAGCGTCGTTGCTTAAAACTAAACCGAATTTTCCGTTTGTTCGGCAGCCGTCAGCCTTTCAGAGCTGGAAACTGAAACTAAAGCCCGGCTTGGTTGTGGCTTTGTTTGGACTGGATAACTCTGCCGCTCCGGTGGCAATAAAAACAGAAAGTCGTACCCTCTCGTCTTCCACAACAACGGGCGCCGGCTGATTTGCAGAATCTGAATGGGTTTTCATGTAAAAATATTCAGGACCTGCGTCGCCTCCAGTGTGCAGAATCAGTCAGAATGAGCCGGCGTTGTGTACTCTGCTCAGAGGGGAATCATTTGTATTCAAAGCAGGTTCGTAGCACATCAGCAAGGCTTCCAACCGACTTCAAAATCCCTTCCAGCATAAAAGGGAATCCTGTACAGCGGGCCACCAGGTGGGCAGAGCAGAACGCCGTTTCAGGAGTTTTCATCCGGGCCAAGCCTCATTCATTCCAGCTCCATTCATTTTCTACAACTTCTACACCAGCAGCAAGATTCCCTGCATTAAAGCAACTTTAATATTTGATTCAGAGTTGAACATGAGGAGCAGATTCCAGCCTCAAGCAAACGCAGTGACTCCTGATTGGATATTTTTAAAGCTTTTAAAATAAAAGGAGCTGTAATGAGCTCCATCGTTGTGAGAAATATCAGGCTCTCTGCAGGAAGCCGACTCAACCCTCAGTCTGAGACGAGCTGAAGAACCGAGTCCACACTTTACAAGAAAATAACATCCCAGGAAGTCTTTATGGGAACGAAGGAAGCCGTCGACATCTGAGGGAGGAAATGTGAGAAGCTGAAATTCATCATTTCATTTTGAAGACATTTCCCACCTAGAAGGAAATGTCTTCTTATACAAGGTTTGCAGGTTTCACCAACTCAAATGTAAGACTTAAACACACACACACACACACACACACTTAAAGAAGAAGTAATGGTGCTACTTATGAGATTAACTATAGATCTTGTCACATTTTTACTTTAGCTGAAGTTCTTTAACGTTGCTACTTTTAATCTGTTTTCCTATTTATCACATCTGTGGCTCTCTCCCCTTTAGCTCCTCGTTTACTCTTTTCCATTTCTTCTTCTCAGCTTTATTTACCTCCATAGTTTCATATAAAGCTCGACCACTTTTTAAAATCCTCAAAACTTCTCAGTTAATGTCACAACAAATGTTACTTTTAGCTTAGTGCTAGCTGCAGCACTGTCCGGGGAAAAGAGAACTTGTGGTCAGTTTGTTGTGCTAACAGCAGTTAGCATTCTGCAGATATCAGCGAGTCTGTTTGTGGTTCTTGGCAGCAGCTTTGTGCTTCTCCTACTGCATGTGTCTCTCTACAGCGTCAACCCGTAAAGTCAAGCTAGCTAACTTATAAAATCAAGAAAAGATATCCAGCTAGCAAACTTTGTATTAGTATTAAAAAGCAATATTAGCTTTAATCTTGCTAGTAATGCCTGGCTACTGGAGTTTGGGCCATTTCCTCTGTCCTTTGACCGACATGCAGCGTTTGGGTGGTTAACTAATGTCAGTTTGGTGCCATAACTTGTTTTATTGCGCTGATAAACAGCTGTAGTTCACTGACAACATGCTAGCTAATGCTAAAACAGCTGGATAAATGTGGGTAACCATGGCAACCAGTGAGTTTAATGCCGGTCAAGTTGCACGAGTATCTGCTGTGTTTCATCCCTTTTAGCACCAAAATACACCATGGCTCTTTATTCAGTTTGTTTTATTGTGGGTCTGTTCCTGACAAGAAAAACTAATAAATAAATAAAATAAAGTGTCTTTTATGGATTTAAAGGTCTAGTTTTAGTTGAATATTTACTGCAAAACTCAAAGAACAAAAGAGAAATCCTGAAAACAGGTTTGGTTTCCATCTCTGTTGGATAAATGGTGAAAAACCAGAGAGGTCATCATCTGGGTTTAGAGTCCATCCGGCTCTGATCGGATCCAGAAGGGGGTTTTTTTCACAGCAAACAGAACAGCAGCCAGCTGACAGGAAGGAAACTGGATCCTCACCGACTCGGGTTCACAGCATCCTGTTACAGGCAGCAGCAGCACCTGAGATCCAGGTGGACGTCCTGATGAAGGTAAATGGAGCCAGCAGGAGGAAGAAGAGCTGATCTGTTCATCAGTACCGAGTTTATGCAAAGATCAGGGTTGCAGGACCGCCTCGTTTCCTCTTCCATCTTCTTCAGAAGAGCAAACGTCACAGCGTCCATCACGTTTCTGTCGTTTCGGTGTGAAAATGCAAACTTTGTTTCACCTGAATTCTGGAGTAACTATCTGTGATGATATCAAAAGTGGGAGGGTTTTCAGCAATAAGCAACAGTTTAGTTTCAACATTTTGTTTACATGAAAACAGCATTTTAGACGTCTTTGTATAATATTTAACATAAAACATGTTCAGTAATGAAACACGTTTTGCACCGCTCAGCATTTTTAGGAGGATGAGAACGATGCTGTGAGAACCACAGCAAGCAAGCTGCTCACATTTCAAAGATATTAAAGAAATACATGTGAAGCATTTAAAAATATTTGCTTTGGAAAAATGAGATTTTTCCTTGGACCAGGCCTCATATGGTCTTAAAGGGACAGAACGGGAGTCCAGGGTCTGGGTGTTTTCATGATGTGGCGTCTCAGATGATCATCATAAAAAAGCCAACATGTTTTTTTAAACAGATCTGGGAGAAAATATCAAATCAATCCTTACAACAGTCTGATTCCAGCTAATAAAAGGAAAAGCAGCAACCGGCCTGGGTCTGGGCGTCTGGGCCACGTTTCATCGTTTCATCAGGACTGAAGCCGCTGAGCTAACAGGAAGTGATGTCGGCTCTGGCTGATTAAATCCCTCCATGGCCCAGTGGCATATGTTCACAGCTGGTTGGTGTGAGGCTGATCACAGCAGCTTGTTGGTTTTGTCTCGTTAGGACAACAGTGTGGCTGGTGCGTCTTTCCCCCGACAGCCTGATCGGCCTCAGCAGCTTGGATCCAACATCGTGAGCCTTTTCCTCACTCAACGCCTCCATGGCGCGAACAAAAAGAGCAACTTGGTGAGTCATCTTCACCAGAGACGCTGCCTCTGGTTTACCATCTGAAGAGTCATGAAGTTGCTTCATAAGTTTCAGACAAACCAAGCTGTGATTTACTGCTTATTAAGCAACTTCATAAGCAACCTTCTTTAAAGGCTCAGAATCGACACCGCTCCATGTTTGGGTTCATCAATATTTACTTTTCTCTTGCAATCTGAACTGATGTTTTGATTCAAAGTAGCATATTCAAAATTCATGCACATTATTTACTTTTCTACTCATGTTCATTCCTCAGATGCCGAGTGTCTCTAAAAAGCATCAAACCAAAATTAGAAATAACTTTTAGACATTTGGTCGCATGTTATCTAGTTCAGTAGATCACATGGGAGACAATCAGCAAAAATATATTTTTACTGCCCAACCTCTCCGGGTTAAGATTATTGACAGATTATTGACAGATTATTGACAGATTATATCAGTAAAAATCAGGTTTGCTGACTGGAGGTCAGAGTTTCCTCTGTGAGAGAAACGAAGGTAAATTAACGACAGGAACAAGTGAAACACAGATAAAGAAGCTGAATGACTTAAATAACAGAGATAAACATGAATCAGAATATTCTGTTGTTCCAACCAACCAGCTTTGGGTTTTTTAAGTGCTTTTCTCATCCTGCTCCTTTCAAAGCTTTGTGATTTTTTAAAAAATTATTTTAACAATGGATGCATTCTCAGAGTGAGCCGAGGAGGCTTTTCCTGTTTGAAGCGTGACCTTCTGACCTCTGCCTGTGGAGAGCTCGGCGTTGAAACATCCCGGAGTCAGAGAGGAGAGACGCCGAGTTCCTCCTGGGTCCAACAGAACCAGAACAACCAGGCCTCTCTAAGCCTTTCATCATCTGGTCGGTCTGAACCAGCAGCCTCAGGTTTCCTCAGGCTGATCCACTTCCTGTCAGGTTCATTCGGACCCGAACTGCCGCCTGGTACCGTCCTGGATACCAGCGGCAGTGTTTCAGCGCTTCATTTCCTTCTGGGTCTAATCTGAAGCTTCCTCCATTTGAAACGCAGATTAATTTATCAGATTTTGAATTTCACTCAATGACCAGCTTTTATTTTGAAAGTGTCAAGACCAAAACATATGAAAACAACAATAAAACACAAAGTTCAGGGAAATGTAACCCAATGTGTCACATAACTCTAAAAAACTTTGCAACAACCAGAAATTATTCTTGAAATCAAATATAATGCATCGACTGTAAAGGCACCAAAAAACATTCACATTTTAACTCAACTTTAATAAATGTAGCACTTTACAGGAATTATTTCAGCCAGAGTGTAAACATGTCAGCGTTTGTTAAAACTCACCGGCTCTTTTTTCTCTTTGAGCCAAACTGCAGTTTCTTTTCCAGGTTAAGTTTCCCGTTGGATTTTTCTGACTGAATCCGTCCAAATATTCTGATCATCAGATCATTTCCACCTGGAACAAAATGTCTGCTTCTGTTGAAGGAGAACCGGGGAGAACCGGAGGAGAACCAGAGGAGAACCGGAGGAGGAGAACCGAGGAGAACCGGAGGAGGAGAACCGAGGAGGAGAACCGAGGAGAACCGGGGAGAATCGGAGGAGGAGAACCGAGGAGGAGAACCGAGGAGAACCGGGGAGAATCGGAGGAGGAGAACCGAGGAGAACCGGAGGAGGAGAACCGAGGAGAATCGGAGGAGGAGAACCGAGGAGGAGAACCGAGGAGAACCGGAGGAGAACCGATGACTCTTCAGCCAGAAACTTCAATAGAGGAGTGTGAAAAACACACTCTGTGTGTGTGTGTGTGTGTGTGTGCGTATGTGTGTGTGTGTGTGTGTGTACGTAAGCCACACAGAGGATGTGAGATTGGAAAAAGGTCGACGGATTGTTTACCAGACGAGAACATCCCCCGTGTCACACTGTGTGTGTGTGTGTGTGTGTGTGTGTGTGTGTGTGTGTGTGTGTGTGTGTGCAGTGACTCAGCGTGTTGTTTTCCTATGCATCACAGCTTCATGCATCTCTTAGTGAATCTAGAAGTGAATCCATGTTTTCATAAAATGCGTTTGGACAGAAAATCTCTGCAGGAATTTTGCTGTTTTTATTTTTGCTGCTGGTGATAAAAACATAATTAATGGAAACTGTGGCGCCAAATTTCCACTGCTTTATGTTGGATTCATGGAAACATGAGAGGAACTGTTTTTACTTGATATGGTGAAACGTCCTTGTAGTAATAATTACATTTGTGTACCGGTTGTAACTCATGATGGTTTCCATGACTCAGCATTTTACCTTCCACTCCTCTGACAGTAAAACGTCGTCTGTCCCCGGGGACGCTGAGCTAAGCTAATGAGATGTTTAGGTTAATATTATGACTGAAAATAAACTGTCTGTAATTTTCTCTTGTGATAAATTATCCAAGTTTCTGCTGTTAATTTTCCAAACTACATTCCGTTTTTCCTCATAAATATCAAGTTGGACATGGCAGCTTTAGCCTGATAGTAAAACAATGAATATGTTGTGATGTAACTTCTACCTGCCCAGGTGAGCTGCCCAGTAAAGGACTTCATGAATTTATTTGTAAATGTTTTTCTTTTATTTGCACCTCCTGGAGGATTTTACCTGCAGATGTCCAATAAGACGAGATTCTGTAACTTTGGGTTGTTTTTCAGGAAGTCACTGTTTTATTCTTCTAGAAATATTTTCAAAGTATGAAGAAAGTTTAAAAATCGTCTGAAATTGTTACAGGGATTGTAGAGCGGCACTGAGGCTGGTGTGTCTGATTCATAATCTGCAGAAAAACGAAACAAACAAACAGGAAATGTGAACACAGACAGACGGACCTGCATGAAGCTGCAGAATGACGGATGTTTTTATGCCGTCTCTGCTTTGCCAGGATGAAGTTGGTTTAATCAACTGTGAAGGAATTGCTGAAAGACTTTCATCACCTTTTTATTGAGGAATATTGAGACGTTCCTGCTGAACTCTGGACTGTTTTTACCATCCTGGTCACTTTTCATGTCCTGCCATCTGTGGTGCAGCTTCAGGCTTTAAGAGCCTCTCCTTCCTTTTGCTCCTTAACCTCATCCATACTCTCCTCTACCTTAACCCTTTAACTTCAAGGTGAGCTCATTTCCTGCCTCCTATCAACAACTAATGATTATTGGACTCTTGACTCCGAGAAGTTTTGCATAAATTGCAGTTATCTTGGCTGGCAGCTCAAAGTGACCTTTAGTTCAACCCGTAGAACCAGATGCTGTGCAACCTGCCATAAAGCAAGAGATAATCAAGCTAATGGATCAACCAGAACATGCAGGTCAGTACCTGTCAGCCGCAGTAATGGAGCGGAAACCGGCCGGCAAACCGCTTTGGGTCTGACGTGACCCATTTCAGCATCTTCATCATCCTCATGTTCATCACCGTCTATCCGTCCTGCACTAGGACGTTTTGATTGGATCCTCCATAAACTCCTGTCATAATCAGCTCAGATAATCGCTGCCATCGAAGATCCGGGTCCAGCGGTCAGACTCAAAATGGACCAATAAGCTCAACAAAGAGCGAGGAAGGAAGGTTTAATTTGCTCTAAGAGGAATTGATTCAAGTTCTCCCCAAACCAGGAGGCCAACAAATCGATCAGATCAAATCAGGAACTAATTAAGACGAGAATATGGCAGCTAAGAAAAAGACGCGACGTCCTGATTTCACCCTGTAGGAGACAAAACGAGCAGCGGAAGGAGGAACGTCATACAGAAAACATTTGTCTTATTCAAAAAAACCCTGGTGTGTGTGTGTGTGTGTGTGTGTGTGTGTGTGTGTGTGTGTGTGTGGTAGATACTGACCTTCCTTGCCAATGAGTGAGTGAAGGACAGAGCAGAGCAAAAAAAAAAAAAAGGCAAAGAGCAGGACAGCAAGGTGACCATTAACCTGTTATGAAAAATATATATCTTTAATTAATATATCTTTAATGGAGTGGTGGGACGCCATTATAATGTTTAAAGGAGTTTATTTCAGGGTAACTAATCACACTGTAATAAAATTTTTATGCAGTGGATAAAAACCCCAAGTCTGAAACTCTTCCTCATGATGAAGGTCGTGTTGAAACAGATGTTTAGAATAATGTTTGGCTGACATTCAGTTTCATCATATTAATACAGTAAAACATGTTACAGTTTCCTGCTTCATATGTTTGGCTGAAGAAAACTGCAGAAAGTCATAAAGTTGGACAAGTTCTGAGGAACCAGAACCTGGAAGAACCTCAGAACTCAATAATGTCTCAGAAAGACACAAAGAGCATTTAAAGTAGAGTCAGAACCTTAAAACATTCATTTTGATAGATTTTCATGCATTAAATATTTTAATGGAATCAAAACATTTACATCTTTTTAAAATAATTTCTTTCTTTAGTATTTGCAGCTTTTGCTGATATGTCTGTAAATCTGTTCAGTTTCTGCTTCATAAACCGATCTGATTGGCTGCTGGAAATGTTGAGTTCAAGCTATGCTAACCTAAAGTAGCATCTCAGTGCTAAACATGCAGCAGCAGCAGACGTCCCAGTGCTAAAGCCGTTAACATTATAATTAACTATATTAAAAATGTCAATCAATTCCTGTCACTCATGACGCTACTATATCAGAATATTTCCATTTTCTAAACACCGATTTCCTAATTTTCTTGTATTTTTACTTTTTAATTAATCAATTTCTCCTTTTAAATCCCCACATCACATTTTGTACGTATTAAATGACCTCAAATTCAATGAAAACAAATTAAAATCCATGATTTTGACAATTAAAGATTAGCTTCCATCCAGGATGGATCCATTTCCAGGTTGAGTTGCCACAACACCAAGTAATGTCACACACACACACACACACACACACACACACACACACACACACACACACACACACACACACACACACACACAGTACATAGAAATGATACAGGAGTTTTAACTAAATGCACCAAGAGGGGAAATATCTGCCTGTGCTGTGATAAAAAAAATAATTTGTCGTCTTTTCTTGGCTAATGATCCAAAATAAAAATGAACCATGAAAATAAAAAAGAATGAGCCATTTGGCCATCTGTGGGTTTCTCCCTTCAGATGGAAAAAGGCCAATGAGAGCAGAGCGCGGCTCTCCACAGGGAGCAGTTGGTGAAGTAAAGACGACGGAGCTGTTCTTCAGTCAGGAAACCCTGCAGCAGTAAACTGCTGTAATTACTGCATGAAATGTTGCTCAGCGTTTAGCTGTGATTTACTGCATGGCCTGTAACTGCAGCCAGACCCAGACGGTCCATCCATCAGAGGAGCTGGACCTTCATCCTGACGGTTCGTCCTCCTCTTCGCTCCACATGGAGCCTCCACACCATCTGCCTGCTTCCCAGTAAAACTCACTAAAAATACATCTACAAACACCAAACACACACATTTACACACACCAAACATCAACTACTTCACAAACACTTTAATCAATTTGGATTCAATTATTTTATAAGAAAAACAGAATTACTAAATACCATAATGGATAACAACAAGAAATATTTTAAATATATTTTTCCTATTAACCTAGAAGGTGTTGTTTGTAGTATGTAAAAACTCAAAATTAGTTCAAAAATGGTATATCTTCATTACATGTTTCATGATGCTGGGTTGGTGAAGCGGGTTCCAGTGGACCGGAGATGTAAACAAAGCACAGGAAGTCAAAGCGGAGGAAGAGGAGGAGGAAGATGGCGGCTGCAACAAAAAGTCTGGACGTTGAAAAACGGCCTCAAAGTTTTCATTCATCGTTCTAGACGAGAGATCTGTGAAACAACCAACATCATCGGCTACAGCTAACACCGTTAGCAAGAGCTAGCACAATTAGCTACAGCTAACACCATTAGCAAGAGCTAGCACAATTAGCTACAGCTAACACCGTTAGCAAGAGCTAGCACAATTAGCTACAGCTAACACCGTTAGCAAGAGCTAGCACAATTAGCTACAGCTAACACCGTTAGCAAGAGCTA
>NW_006799994.1:2622883-2626961 GCF_000485575.1 Poecilia formosa
GGAGCTAGCACAATTAGCTACAGCTAACACCGTTAGCAGGAGCTAGCACAATTAGCTACAGCTAACACCGTTAGCAGGAGCTAGCACAATTAGCTGGAACTAACACTAAATGAAAACAAGCTGAAAAGATGTTCAAATATTAAGTTTTGTATCAAACCATTCTTCTGAGAAAATGTTTTGCTCCTCATGCTAACCGTAAACGGCTTCAGGCTGAAACTGGAGATCGTAGCAGCATAAAAAAAACACAAATGTTAAAATACAGAATTAAGGAAATTTTAAATCTGAACCTAATCTATAATCTCATATCTTAAACAAATTATTTATTGGTCGGACTGTTTTATGTTTTGATGGAGTTTTTTTTAAACTAAATTCTGCTTCAGTTTGATAGTTGTGGTTCTGGAAACACTGAGTCTCTGATGACCTGAGGGATTACATGAGTTATAATCTATTTTGACCCAAAACCAGTTAGTGCTCTATGGACCTACTTTAAAATCTCTTTTAAATTTTTCATTTCTCTTGCAGGGTTTCAGTTCACCCTTTACATGATTTTTCGTCAATAAAAGTTGTGAGATGGTAATTTCTGGTGTGTTAAAGTGAGATATGAGCAGTAAAAAGCTTCACCTGGCTGCTTTATTTCCCTTCCTTCAGAACCATCTGCCAGCTTTGGAGCTGGATCCTCACATGAAATGAGTCTGACCTCTCTCCACCTCGCCCTTCTGCTCTGGCCGACTATCAGCACTTTATTAAATCCTCAATAAAGGAGAAAAATTGAACGGCCATATGCAAATCTGTATAAATGAAAGAAAAAGGACAGAGTGGGAGAGGACAGCCGTTTGAAACTCAGATGGATCCGTCGTCTGCCCAGCTTTACCTTTTAGGGCCGAACAGAAACGTTTTAGACGCATCTGCACTGTGTTGATTTTACTGCCAGGTTGTATAAATACGGCATCATTTAGTTTTGGAGGAACGTTATTCATTACAGCAGCTGAAGGACACTAGTTATGTATTTCATCAACTTGTTGGCAACAGCAGAAGAAACAGATATTCAGACGGTCGGCTCAGAGAGGAAGAAGTTTTTACACGTCTAACAGTTTGGAAATGATCTGTAAGCAGTTCAGGTTCTGGAAAAACCATTTGAGCCGCAGAGCAGGAAACCCGGAAGAACGTCTCTGGGAAACTAATGACTGCAGTAAAATGTTTCAGCCAGCAGCTTCTGAAGCGGCACTGAGATCCAGTTGGATCCAGCAGAACATCAGCAGACATTAAAATCACGTCTGTTTGGCGCCGACGCTGCAGACTTATGCTTTACACCTCAGAATGATGCTTCCTCCTCCATGCTTGACTGTTTTTGGATCTACCTCAGCATTTGTCTTTTTCTCCACAAGTTCAGTATATGCTCACTAATCCGCTGGCAGCTAAAGCTAAAGCTTTGTCTGGAGAGGCCTGGAAGCTGCTGCAGTTAAACAGAACATTTATAATTCAGATCAGAAAGTTAACATCATCAGGCCCATTTAGTAAAACCATCCGCAAAATCCAAACACAAAAAACACCGACTTTAATCCAAATATGGTAAAAATCCTTTTAGGGTTTGAAACGTCTCAATAATAATAATAATAATAATAATAATAATAATAAAAGTAAGCAGCGGCCAATCAGCTGTGAGGACGGGAAACTCCAACCGAGCCGAACCAGTGACCCAGAATGTCTGCCGGGTCAGCGCCAATCCATGATTCAGCTGCAGGAGCAGAAGCTCCAGCAAAAAGCTGCTTTCACATCAAACTGTGAAACATTACTGAAAATGTCAAATTGTTTTATAGCTGAAGTTTTAAACATTTGGAGTTCAAAGAAAACATTTGAAGATTTGACTTAAACCAACTAAAATTCATCGTAACGCCTGTTAGCAGGATTCTTTCTTAAGATGTTCCACCAAAGTGGGCGGAGCCAAGGACCCTGGGGGCGTGGCCAGTGTGGGAAGAGGGAAGTAGCAATGTGCTGATTTAGCGACTTTGTTGCAATAATTAGCATCTTTTCAAACCTGTATTTTTGCTGAAAAGCGACTAGCGACAAATTTAGCAACATTTTTCTGTTATTGAAGATTTTAATGGCGACATGTGAAAGCCATAAAGTCAGTCGGCTGGAGACAGATGATAAACATCAAACCGAACTGCAGAGGCGATCTGTTTTCAGTCTTTATCACATGTGACGCATCGATTTTTGAGTCCAGTCTGGGTTTTGTTGCGTCTGCTTGAGAAAAAGTCCTTTATTTAAAAAGATTGTGCCTCTATAATTAGGAGGAAAGCTGCATATTGGTCCCACGATGAGATTATTATTAATAGATGGAGGAGCGACCAGAGACCTGGAGAGCAGGTGATCTATTTCCGTCCAGCTCATCCATCATTAACCAGGCGGCTGTTCAGCTGCCATGTTGGATGATCAGCTGACTGAAGGACAGGAAGCGGCTCCAGCAGATTTCCTCTGAAACAGCCGGACTTCATCACAGCAGAGAACCAGACCAGCAGCGGCTGATTTAGGAAAATAATTAAAGCTCCAGACCGTCCAACAAATCATCAATAAACCACAGAGAGCCTCTCATCTGCCACTGTAACCAGTTTGACCAGTTTAACCAGCTGCAGTGTCACGTTTTTCATTTCCCTTTCAGAACCGTCTGAGCCGATTCAAACGTTTCCACGATTTATTTTCAGCTTCGCTCATTTAAATGAAGGAATTTCAGGTTTTCCACAGTGACGTCATCACTGTTTACCACCAAACTTATTCCCACGGGGCGTTACCATGCCAACGGGATTTATAAAAGCTTTTAAAATGGCAGCAAGACGATGAAACTTTGAGCCAAATGCATTAACTGAATAAATAAACATTAAAACAGCAATAAAAAAATCAGGCTGTTTTTTACTGTAACTAAATTGTCCAACATTTAAAGCTTCACGTCTCTTATCACACAAACAGCCTGTTTCTGTCACACAGAAAATAATGTAAGTCTGAAAGGTCAGTAACCCTAACCCTATTCAACCCCCTTTTAATCTGATACCCCTAAATAAAACTAAACCAGGACATTCCTGGAGGAAAACATGCAGAAGAGCTGAGCCTGGGGTTAAAGTTCAGCGTTCAGCAGGACGACCAAATTGAGATATTATGGGATGGTTTAGATCAGAGCTGATCCAGAATGGCCTAGTCAAAGTCCAGACATGAATCCAACTGAGATTCTGTGGAAGATTTAAAACCGATGTTCCCAAAAGTTCAGCATCTGATGCAAAATCACTAAATCTATTTTTTCTCTAGTTTCTAATACAAATCTATGATTTGAAATGAGACAAAACTGACAAATAACTTTTCATCAGCCTATTGGAGCTTGTTTTATTTGATCAATAATTCCTTAATATTGTTAAAAAGTTAAGTTTTAGTTCCACTGGAAGATTGTTTCACTTACAGCATAAAATGTCTTGTTATATGAAATAATCTGCCAGTGGAACTGCAACTTTCTACAATAAATAAGAGATTATTGATGTAAAATAAGTTCCTTTATCAGCAGAAGTTCCCAAGCTGAGAGAAAAACGTCATAAAGTCTGCAGATGATTCTGCAAAGATTTGATTATAAGTGTTTATGTGTGAAAACACAACTCATTTTCATTTCCACTTCTGGGTTTAGTCAGAAAAACTCCACAGATCTTTGAGGGTGTGAATATTTCTGCAGCGATTTTTACAATAAAAACACATTCAGCACATCGTGACCTTTAACCTCGGCTGGTTTACTAAACCAGAATACAAGCGGAATATTCTCTGCATCTGCCCTGGAAAAGAAGAGATCACAACGTTGGAGGCGAAACAATAAGAGACGCAACCTGAGGCGTGAGGAGAATACCGAACACACACACACACACACACACCAGGAGGAAAACACTCCACACACACACCAGGAGGAAAACACTCCACACACACACCAGGAGGAAAACACTCCACACACACACCAGGAGGAAAACACTCCACACACACACACACCAGGAGGAAAACACTCCACACACACACACACCAGGAGGAAAACACTCCACACACACACACCAGG
>NW_006799994.1:2628988-2630674 GCF_000485575.1 Poecilia formosa
ATTGACTTCCATTCATTTCTACAGCCTAAACCTGACCTTTACCCTTTTCCTAACCCTAACCATCACATACTTAACCCTAACCAACCAAAACTCAATTCATACCTTAGCTCTAAATGTGACCCCTGACCCAAAAACAGGGTTTCCCCTTGTGGGGACCAGGCTCCGGTCCCCACAACGTAGTATATGTCAGGAAAATCGTCCCCAGAAGGTATTACAAACAAACGCACACAGACACACACACACACACACGCAGACACACCAGGATAAAAACACTCCACACACACACACAGATTTAAACACATTTTAGTTTTATTCACCTCAGAAATATTTAACTGTTTTCATCAAGAGAAAAATAAACTGCTGGCTGATAAATCTGACGTTCAGTTTACAGGTTCAGACCAAAAGACGAGAAAGTTAATAAAAATAAATCATCTTTATGAGCTGAAGGCATCAGAAACACACAGCTGATTCTCGTTTGATCAGCGACTGAATCCATCAAACCCGTCTAATTTATGACCCATCAGATATAAACTTTAACCTCATTTTACATTTTCATCGGTTCTTTTTTCAGTTGATAAATATAAAAATCGTCTCATGATAGAAAATCGGAGCTGAACATCCTGAATTTATGATTAATATATTATTGTGCAGCTGGATGGATGTTTCTGCCTTTAGCGCCCACAGGGATATAGATCTAGGTAACTCAGATGCTAAAGCTTCAGAGTGGTTACCGTGGAAACAAACAGGAAAGGCGATTAAAACATTAATGTCTCAGTTTCCTGTCGTTGTGCTGCCACGTTCTTCAACTCTTCAATTATTTAAATCTATAATATAATATAATATGGTTTAGAACAGTGTTTTTCAACCACTGTGCCGTGGAAATTATCCAATTTCACCAACGGTACCGTATTTTCCAGACTACAAGCCGCTACTTTTCCCCTAAGCTTTGAACCATGCGGCTTAGCCCTGGGCGGCTTTTTCTTCAACCACCAGGGGGCTCTCTAGCAGGAAGTGAATCATTCGAAGTCAAAATTGTAAATCAAAGAAGAACGCGCTAATTTTCATTTAGAACAAGCACATGCTAGCAGCAGGCACGAATGAGAAATGTTCTCAAACTCATATGATGCAGCTTTTAAGTTGAGGAGTATTGATCTGGCAGGACAGGATGAAATAGAGCCGCTGCACGTAAACTCTGTGTGAACGAAACTATGATTCAGAGGACTGCGTCCTTAATACATCCAGCAGATTTATTAGGACGCTGCCCTCTGCTGGGTCCTTATGGAAAACCGAGAGCAGCAGAGATACCAGCTGCTTATAACCCGGTGCGGTTTCCAGTTTTTTGTTTGTTTTATTTGAAGGTGCGGCTCACAGTCTGGAAAATACAGTAATTGGTCTTAAAAGATTTTTTGAAAATCAATTAATTATCTGCAAATAATGCCGTCTTCAAGTGTCTCTGCTGTAGCAGTGACCAGCGGCGTAATCATGTAATTTTCTTACCACTAGATGGCAGTAGGTACAGAGCATTTTACATTAAAACAAGAGAATTAGTGATGCATGAATGTTACAGGTAGCGGTGAGAGCCATAGACATAAAGCATAGACGCCTCATGGGCCGCTCCGGCGCAGGAAATACGGCGGCCATCTTGGAGCGGTATACCCTCCTACTAAGATGCCTCAGCACTGTTCG
>NW_006799994.1:2631274-2642101 GCF_000485575.1 Poecilia formosa
GTTTGTATAGTTATGTAAAATATGTATTGATATTACATAATTTATTAAATAAATGATGAACTTTGTAATATGCTCTTCATACATCGATATCAGAATATTCCATTCCTATTCTATGGTTATAGCCACTAAGCATATTTAAATATGATGAACTATGTATTAAAAACATACTTAAAAAATACAATTGTTTATAAATGTAGCTTTGATAGATGTTTGAATATGGTTTACAGAAACAAAAAGTGTGTTATGATCGATTAAATGCGCTGATACGTCATTGTGCTGCTAAACACATAACGCTGAGTGGAGTGGTGGACCGCTCCAAGATGGCCGCCCTAAATCTCGTCAGCGACAATCGGCGAGAGCGGTCCATGAGGGTCTATCCTTATATTATGTCTATGACGGTGAGAGCATCGTATCTAGCTGTGACGACAGTGATGGAAAAGACAGTGAAGCTCAGCAGTAGCTGGAAAGAACATGGGTCCATTTCCCACATGTCTGTGTGAAGTGAGCTTCTCAAGCCTGGTTACTATAAAAACTGAAACCAGAGAGACTGAGAGCTGTTGAGGAAGAGCTTTGTCTTTCTTCAATTTCTGCCAGTAAATCAGCTGTTTTCATCCAAACATGCACAGGTTTCACACTAGATGGGTAAAATATACAGATATTGACATTTTGTACATGCAACTCTTCATATTGTAACAGTGAATATGAAGTAAAATCTTTAACAAATATTATTGCTTCTTTCAGAATAAGAATTATTTTCTGTATTCCAGTTTAAATAATGCTTGTGGATTAGTTTGTAAAACACTGAAGTTGTCTACAACTTCTGTAAATTTAAGACCACATTAAGTGCAATTTGATATAAGAAATGTAAAATATGATCAAAATACATTTTTGTGTTTGATTCCTATTCAAGACACTTTGATAAGAATGACTATATATATATAATATACGCGGCTACAGAGCATCTTTGTTTACATTTTTGGTTGGTGGTGTGCCTCGAGATCTTTTCAATTAAAATAATGTAGCTTCACTCAAAAAAGGTTGAAAAACACTGGTTTAGAAAACCATCAGCATTATTTATTAAATATATTCACTTTAATATAACAGAAAAGCCACAGAGATGAAGACGACATGCTAGATATTTATTTTAACCATGGCTGAACATTTTCCACTGCTGCTCTGGTTTTCACAGGTCGGCTGCGTTCACACGAAGCTCAGCGACGGTTTTCTGTCTCGGTTGATCAAAACTGTTTACGATCCGCAGAACAAGAAGGTGATCTGATCGATCCAAAATATCAATACTGCTGATGCCAAGTCAGTATCAGATTGATACTTTAGCTTCAGATTCTCTAAAATTTTATATTATTTTTGTGTTGCAGTTTCTCAACTCTACCTCAAAAAATGTTTTGGTTTCCTTTCAAATTATCTTCTTTTGTTTATTTTGGAAAAAACGCTCCTAACCCTGTTGTCTCAGTTTAAACTCAGCTGGACTGGCTCCTTTAAACTTTGTCCAAATTCTCTTTCAAGCTGTAAAAATTATGAAATATTAAAACAGAAAAAGATCAATGCCACAAAGATTAAAGAACGTTTAAATTTATTATAAAAATAGAAATCCTGGACCTAAAAATAATGTTAAATATTCAGCGATTGTTATAAAAACCCTGAATTATTCTCTGAACTTTGAGCCGCAGACGAACGAACCTTCACCCGACCCAAACAGCAAACAGAACCATCAACATGCTACAAGAACCGTCCAGATGACGCATCAGTCAGACGTTTGGACCACGCTCTGGTTCCTCTAAGGAACCAGTGGTTCCACTGGTCCCACTGGTTCCTGCTGGACGTCTGCTGGACGTTCCCCTCCAGGTTTCCTTTAATCCTCGAAGTTCCAATAAATAGTAGAAAAAGTGAATAATGCAGATCTGTAGTTTGTTTGAGGAGGTTTTGTGTTTTTGGTTTCACCACTAAAAACATTTTCTTTGGTTTTCAAGCTTCTAAAATGTGACCTGGTTTTGGACCAGCGGCTCCTGGTTTCCCGGCTCAGCCCAGCTTGGCCCGGCCGGCCCGGCCGTACAGCAGAACCTGCAGCAGGATGGCGGCGTCCAGCAGGATCTGGACCGAACCGCACACCCAGAACTGGGCCGGGCTTTCGTTCATCACGAAGTACGCCGTCTTGAAGGCGTCGCCCGCCGTCCAGAGCAGAACCATCTTCACACTGCAGAGAAACATCCACAGCATGTTATCCATTCATTAAAAGCAAAAACAAACGTCACCAGATGCTGACTGGGTTATGGTGGGAATATCTGAGCTCACGCAAAACAAAAGTATCTAATAAGTCACTTTTCAGCAAGAAATGGAAGTTTTATGTGAATAAATCCTTAATATTGGTTAAGTTTTAGTTCCATTGGCAGATCATCTCAGTTGTAACAACGTTTTTCTCATGTTATAACAAATATTTTACATTTTAAATATCGTGTCGAGTCGATGAAGCAGTGAGGTTTTTATTTTTGATGCCACCTTGTTGCAGATTTCTCTGTTCGTAGAGGGATTATATCCCTGCAGGTGGAGACGAACCCAAACGGACCCTGTGGCCTGATCAGCACCGAGTCAGAGACAGACTGCATGTGAATGTTGGCCCAGCAGGCTTACCGTCCACCGGGGGAAACTGCAGAGCTGCTCCTCTCTGCCCTTCGCCCTGAGCAAACTGCTGCTCTGGAGACAGGAAGCTGGATCATTAACGGGTCGGGAGGACGCTCCAGTTTAAGGTCATTAGTGCCGACAGAAAGCTGGTTCCGCTGCAGAGCGCCGCGACGCTCAGTTCAGACCGAACATCTGGACCGGCTGCCCGACCAATCAGAGACCAGAAAACTCAGACCATCACAGCCAGATGGCCAATCAGGGAGCTGGTCGGATCTGGATCGATTAGTTTGGTCTGAGCGGAGGAAACCCTGACCCTGACCCCTGACCTTGATCCTGACCCCGATCCTGACCTTGATCCTGACCCCGATCCTGACCTTGACCCTGACCCCTGACCTTGACCGTGATCAGAGCTGTGTTTTTTAATAACTATGTTTTACTTTTACTTGAGTTAAAACGTTGCAGTGCTGATCTGACTGTTTGGTTCCTGTTCTGGTCCAGACCAGTTGGTTCTGTTGCATTTTTTTTTTTTAGTAACATATTTTTAAGAAATTCTGACAGATTTAATAATTTAAATTTAATAATTTTAATCATAACACAAATAAATATGATAAATGCATGAAGTCAGAAAGAATGAAGTGTCAGCCTGAGACTGAGCTCAGCCTGAGACATTTCATCAGAACATCTGAGATCTTACAGCTCAGATGTTTCATGTCGAATGTTTTGTATCTTTGCTGCTGATTGTTGCAGAAACATGATCTCTGTCACATCAGATGTGAATGAAAGCAGCCTGGAGTCAGAAAGAAGAAATGAATTTTAAATCTGCAGCGTTTGGAGGAGGAGGACGAACTCCTCCGTCTGCTCTGCTGCTGACGGTCAAACAGAAAGACAACATGATGGATCCAGACGCCTTCGCTCAGAAACAATGCCATCATTCCTGTAAACTGGATGAATATTTAATAATCTGCTCGTGATTCAGACTAGAAATATTCTTTATTAAAGCTGGATTAAACTCCTGAGTTAGTTTTTCTGCAAAGCAAGAAGCATTTTTTCCTGAAGTCAGATAAATTATCCAGTGTTTTCTGAACAATGCATCTATTTATCTTCTGCCTGACGGTTAAACAAACTGAGACGATCCGCTTTGTGTTGCTGGTTTAGATGCTCCAGTAAAATCTGAGACGTTTCTCTGATCAGTGGGAACATTTAGCTGATCTGCTGCGACGACAAAAACTCCCAGGATCCCAAACATCATGGAGCTGAAGAGTCTGCAGGAGGACCAGGCCGACCGGGACGCTTACAGATGTCACTGATGGAAAACTGCTAAAGCACCAAGCGCTTCAGAACCGTCCGACCCAAACACAAACAAACACACACACACACACGCTGGGTGAGGTGTGTGTCCACGCCGGCTGCGAGCGCCCACACGTCAGCGCGGTGCACGGAGCCGTGCGTGGCTCGGTGCTGCAGCAGGCGGCAGAGAGGAAACTCAAAGCGCAGCTCGAGAAGCCGAGCTGCTCTTAACCCACTGACTATGAATTATGCATGTTGATCGATCGCACAGCCAAAAGTTCCCAACCTGACAGAGGAGATCCACACAAAACGAGGCGAACACGGAGAACGCTCCAGGTTATTTAAATATGATGGGCTGCATGATATGGAACAAATAAATACTTTATGAACCAATTCTGACTGAACTTTAACAACAGGACAGTATGGAAGGCTGTCAACTAATATAACAACAACAGGCTACATCATGAAACTTTAACCTGGTCATATAAAGTCATAATTCTGCACTGATTGTGTTCATTAGATAAAATGTTCTGCATGTGGAAATTATGAAGATTAATATGAATGAATCATTGTGTAGAAACCAGTTAAGACTACAGATGATATTTCAATGTTTAAGGTTTAGTCTGACGTGTTACAAATAAAGAATAGAGAATAATTTGACTAAATATATTTGAAGGAGCAGCATGCAAAATAAATTGATGAAAGTCTGAAATAAAAATGAAGGACAATGAATAACAGCAGCAGGAATCTGACAGCTTGACTTCCTTCCTTTGTTCAACTAATCTTAAAAGAACCGCAGAAATATTCTGTTGGGCAAAAAGAGTTTTTCTTCTTATTCACAGGATTAATTAAGACGCAGCTGTTATCTGCTCAAGGCAAAACGCCTCGGGTGGGTTCACATGCGTGCAGTTAAATATCATAAAAATTACACAAACAGAAATATGTGAGCTCAGTTTTAGTCCCGACTTCTGCAGCGTTTCATTGTTTATGCAGAGAAACACGTTTCATATTAATCTGAGTTCTGCGTTTATTAAAACGTTTTTATCTGCAGTGGCTGTTAAATATCTCCTGTTAGTTCGGCTGTCAGATAATTTGGTTCAGAAAACGCTGACAGCCTCCACAGCTGAAGCAGCCCAGACTCAGAGGCCCCACTGGGACTCGGCTCGGGTTCAAAGGTCACACATTACTTCCAGGTTAGCAGAGAGGCTGCATCCCCAAGGGCCAACCCTGAAAAGGTGGAGGCTGATGGCTGCTGCCACGGAAACACAGCAGCTGGAAGGGTGTGACCTTGACCTGGAAACACAGCCGGACCGGGCCGGGCCGGGCCGGGCCAAACCGGCTGGCTGTGAGCCCAGCAGGACCGGTCCTGCTCAGACATGTCAGAGTGGAAACGCAGCAGTGGCGCCACCGCTGCGGCCATGTTGGGGCAGAGCTGGAAGCGAAGCAGAAAACAAACCTCCGGTGGATCAGGAGAGAACGAGGCGATCACTAAAACAAACCAACTTAACCTTTTAGCTGCTGATTCACCTGAGTGACGTTTGATTTAAAAACACCTCGGATGAATCATACCAGCTTCCTTTTACACACAACCACTCTGAGTGAAGCTTCCTGCCAGAAAGGTTCACCGTTTGATTTGGCAATGGGCACCAGCCACCCTGACCTCTGACCCTGCATGTATAGATGGATAGTTTTAGAAAAGTATAAAAGTAAAATACACTTCTAGATGTGCTTTACTCACATTTTAATTTAAAGTAAACTTAGAAATGATTTTGTTGTTGTCGGCAGTGGGCACCACTAGCTAACACGTTAGCTGCGCTAACCCTAAAGCACCAACCATAAACATCAGTTCAGCTAATTTGGCTGAAGCTAATGCTGCAGCGCTAACTTTAACCAAGTGTCAATAAAACATTATTTGTTTTATTATCAGCCCTGGTTTTTTCATTCCAGTGTTTTATTCTGTATTCCTCATTTGTTTGTTGTAAAAAAGTCTTAATCCACTTCAAAATAAAAGCATGAATATAAATGTCTTACTGCTTTGATCACAGATAACCAAAACTTTATTCTACTGACAGTTTAACAAACAGCTGAGTAAATTATTGCTTCAGAAATTATCCATAAAATCTAATTTAAATTAAGTGTGCTAAGCGTTTTCAAAGTTATCAAAAATGCTAATGTGCATTAGCAGAAGGTAGCTCAGCATCGGAGTACTCAGTGTTGGACTGCTGCTGATATTTTCAATCATTTTGTCCAATTTTTCATAAAATATTCAGATTTTTATAAACCGCTTGGATAAAATCCAGACATCAGGATTATATGTCAACAATGCCTGATCTTTTAAATACTTGAGAGATTTGAATGCATTTATTTAGATTTTGTGATTATATTTTTAAAATGATAAATATTATCATCCAACCAGCTTGGATGGTGTTGAGACGATTTACCAGGTCGAGAAAGAGTCACACGCTGTTAGATAAAAGGCTCATTCCTCAGAGAAACAGAAACTTATCAGGCCACAGAGACATGGTGTGATTTCAGGGAGTGTCTTCAGTCCATGTAATCAGCTGCCTGCTCCTCAGACGCTGCAGACTTTTTTAGAAACTCTTCTCGGATGTAATGGTAAAGCGTCTCCTTTCAGCGCTCAAAGTTAATAAAATAAGTAAAGTCTGAATGCTTTTCTTGGCTGATTTTATGCTCCGTGTGTCAATACAAATTATGATTCATCGATCAGGATTTTCATTCTCAACAATGGGGACAGAAAACATGATTACATCCGATTTGACCTCAGTGGTGTTTTCAGTTCTTCCTGCTTCATCTTCTCTCAGTTTATGAAACATTATATCAGCATCAAGTTTTAAACTGATGCTTCCTCTGGGATCCTGCCATGAATTAACTCACAAACTGGAGTTTTTAAACATCTGTACTTTAAGCTTTTACCCCTCGCTCTGGGGCAATAAAGCACCTGTGTGGGGTTTCTGTGGAGTCATTAAAGCCCGGAGAATTAACAGGCTGTACTTTAGTAAACATCAAATCCCTCTGAGGTTTCATGTCCAACTTTGTGCAGATCAACAGTTTCTGATTGTGTGCTTATTTCCCTCATTGTTTTAATTAAAGCAGCTGTACGCTTTATTGGACTCTAACTCTTATGTTAATGAGTTCAGTGTTTGGGAACTCCACTGTGAGCTGATTAATGCTGCATGGAAGCAGAAAAATACAGCAAACATTTCCACACAGCAGTGAGTTAACGTCACACCGAGGCGTTTATAGACATGGTCCAGGTGCTGCAGGTGTCATCCTTTTCACAGCCATGTCCTTCTGCTCTCCATCCTGTCTCACCTCTGCTGCCGCCTGATTTCCCCCGAGTGACTGAATCCAAGAGCACTTACAGAAAAAGTCAATAGCAGCGCGGCGTTGGTAATCACACTGTGTGTAATTGGACATGGCTGACTTTATGTGAGCATACAGGTTCCCAGGGAAGGCGAGTGTTTTCTCATCACATATTGCAGCAGTCACTGTAAAAACTAGCAGGACTGCAACTAAACAAGTTCATTTTTATAAAAAGAAAAGGAAAAGTCTCTGATGTTGAAAACATCCAGGTTAAATATTGCAGCCCATCAGAGGAGGTTATTAAGTTATGTTTTTTAATAAAATTTGCAGCAGTCCGTTTGATCTCCAGGAACATTTGTGTCGCCTTTGATTAATGTTGGAGTAAATGTGTGGAAAAGAGAGAAATGATGTTCTGCAGCTCGTCGTCCGTCACGCAGAGAGGCTGATAAAGTGTTACTACGTGTTTAATCTTCAGTCATCAGAACATCTGCACACCCTGAGGACATTTTCAGTTTGTTAAATTACTGGGAGAGCAGAGAGTCGGCCTGAAAGCAACGCTTCGCTCGGTTCCTCTGTGAAAAATGTGAGCAGGAATTAAATTCAGAGGAAACACGAGGGGCCCTGAGCCTGACCTGAGGAGGTAAAGAGGCAGACATGTAAACATGGCGTCTCTTTCCGTTTGCAGCAGCTTTTATATAATTTGATTAATCAGATTTGTAAAGGTTGATGGAAAAGCTAAAAATTAGAAATAAGTTCCTCAACTCTGCAAAAACTTTTCATCAAATTAGTGTCAAAGCTAAAAGTAGGCAAAATGCTAATGTTAGCCTACATGCTGCCAGTGGCACGTAGAGCATGACTAGCATGTTGTCTCCCTCCATTCAGTGTCTAAACATGGCTAAGAAATAAAAGAGAGGAGCTAAAAAGCTTATTTTAGAGAAAAGGCTACTGCCAATATTTGTGCTGATGCTAATGCTAATGCGCTGCCTTCTTACTTTTGCAAAAATAAAAATCAGATGTTTACTGCTCGTCTCTTAGCAACAGATTAACAACAAATATTATTGTTCAAAAACATAAGATTTCTTCTGCTCTTTTGAAATACCATTTATCTTATTATATTACTTAAGAATTGTGCAGTTGGTGAATTTTGCAGAAAAGTTAAAAGGTTTTTTTTTGTCATTGGTGGCAAATAAATTATAAAACAGACATTCAACACAAAAGTAAAAGTCTGATTTCTACTTCGTGACACTTCGTTACCAGAAAAAAACGCTCATCTCTTAATGCCATATTATGACAAATAAAATAATACTAGAAAATTTCTGAAGAAATTTAAATGGGGCCTGCTAAAGTTACGTCGCCATGGTAACTCCAATTCCCAATAAAAATCAAAGCTCCCTTCCCGGATCGAGCCGAACCTTTCGGTTCCTGTAGAGAACCCGCGCAGGAACCGAAACGTTTCCATCAACGGTGTGGAAAGAACAATAAATAACTACAATAAAGACACGTTCTTTACCATATTACCGTAATTCACGGTAATATGTGAATTACATGCATATGACAGGCCCAGTAACATATTTGGATTTTAAGTGAGATATTTTAATTATTTGAACCATCAGCAGACAAACTTTAAATTTACAGAAAATAACTTTGATATCTTCATTTCCCCAGCAGACAAAGAGATTAACCTGTAAAATAATATTTTCCATGTGTAATATCATTTAGTTTGTATTATTTTAAATGTATATTTGTATCATGTGGTCTTGAGGTTCGATTATAAAACAGAAAAGTGAAAACATTTTCTTCACATTTCCATTTAAAACATGAACTTTTATTCTGCAGATGAAATGAAGCCGCTGCTGTTTAACCACAGCTGGATTTCTGCTCCCAAACATCGACTGCATCAGTTTGTGCTGACGATAGATGAGCTGCATAACGAGGAAATAATGGAGATAATCAGCAGGAGGTTCTGTCCCATTAGGGACCAAATGAAGCTCAGAGCAGAACCGGAGAACCGGGCCGGCAGAACCGCAACCAGAGACGAGGAAATTAAATGACTGAATCAAATCAAACCACCTTCAAATGTTGCATTGAGCGCTTTGTGATTTTATTCCCAATAATAATTATTTATTGCTTCAGTCGTGATAATCTAGTCGCAGCAAACATTAAAATATCAAACAAGTTATTTATTTTAAAAAGGAGCAGGAATATCACACAGATTCATTTCTGTTTGACTTTCAGCTAAAAGATCCCAAAACTCGATGGATTGGAAGATTAAAAACGTCAAACAGAGTTCTGTGATAATTACAGGAAGGTTGAGTGGAAGGAAAAGCTGCACAAGTGAACAAGCTGATTGTGTTGAATCCAGAACAGATTGTTCCAGAACCAGAAACGACATCAGGCCCGTCTCAGGAAGCTCCGAGGTCCAAAGTTCTCTTCTATATGAAAATAAGTTTCTAGAAAATCCTACTCCAGTATTTTCAAAAGAGAGATGTGATCCACCAGAACCAACAACTATCTGGACTTCAAGAACCTCAGCAGAAACTCAGGCTGCAGCGATGTAGGAACAGGAGCCCAGACTGTCATTTCTGCATTAAAATACTTTTCTGTTGGCTTGTTTTGTAATTTTCAAGGTTTCTGAGAAAGAAATTTTAGTTTCTTGATTCACTGTGAATCAGTGAAGACAAATGAATTATTTAGTGGTTGGTGATAAAACCTGAGCCTCCTGCTGCGGCCGTGCGGATCGCAGTCAGTCGGGCCGGCCGTACCTCATTCCCCTGGTGGAGCGGTTCTGCAGGTTCTGCAGCAGCTGTGGCACGGCGAGCATCGCCTCAAACATCACGGCCAGGGAGCCCAGCGCCTCCACAAACATGGCGGAGTCCAGCAGCAGCAGGGTGAGCACGGCACAGAGCGCCGCGAAGCCGAAGCAGAAGAGCAGGTAATCCTCAAACGAGCTCCACTTCCAGAAGTAACGAACGTCCAGATCTGGAGAGGGGAGAAGAAATATACAGTTCAGTCAAAACATTTCATTTTAGTCGACAAAATCAGCAACATTTTCAATTCAACGCCACTTTTTGCTGCTAAATTATTGAATAAATATCTATAGGAGCTCAAAATCAAAGATATTTATAATTTTAATCTGTTCTTCATCAGATTGGATCAAAGTGTTTTTCTATCCATTCAGCTTTCCTGATGATTCATGGAGCTTCAGAAATGCTGACATTAGCATTCGCTGCTACATGTTTAGCATTGAGATGCTAGCATAGCTTCACTGACAGGCTAACTCCTTTTAGCTCAGCTTGAACACTTTTTCCAATCATATTTTTTTTATAAGCAGAAATTGACCCCAGTTGGACCAGAGAAGCTTCTGGCCGTTTCTCAATATGCGTTCTTGTCTGTACTTGTGTTCTCGCGTCCTCGTGAAACGTCATCGACAGCGGCCCAAGTACTGTTCCAATTCAAAGTACACATCCAGGCAAGAACGCTCAAAGTACCCGGATGTGTTCTTGCTCCGCCCATTTTATCGAGGATGCATCAATGCATCCTTCTGCGGACTTGAGGCAGCAAGATATCCCACAATGCAAT
>NW_006799994.1:2643210-2674964 GCF_000485575.1 Poecilia formosa
CTTGATGACGTCAGTCAACTCCCGCAAATTTGAACAATTTAACAATTAGGACTGGACAATTTTATAATTGGGACAAATATTAGCATATATCAAATATACATAATTAAGGAAAAGTAATTTCTAAGTAGAAAGACCTTCAAAATAAAGGAATTAAGTTTTATATTACTGATTGAAAAAAGCTTGATAGAAAACAATTTATTACCTCAAATTACTTTTTCAGACTTCTGTTACCAGTGAAGCTTGAGTCTTGTTTGCCACCTTCATCAGATTATTTGCTTATAAAGTATTTATCTCAAATGACAACTCATAATACATGATGGCCAGCCTGTCATGGAGTTAACTGATTTCTTCCTTATTCCCCAGGTTTGCCAGGGATTCATAAACAGGGAAAGTTAAAACAATTATTTAATATTTAATGTTTTACCAACCTGCATCTGGCCAGAGTTCCTGTCACACAACTGGATGATTATTTTATAATAACTGCTAAACACTTATTAACAAACTTATGTTTACTTTGTTATCATAATCAAGTATACTCTAGTAAGATACCAGCATAGAAAGAGAAACATAATTTTTGTAACTAAATAAATATAAAAAATAGAACAGATAACAAGCAGCGGAAAACAACAGTGACTTGTTGAAAACAGGCTGCGGTTAGTGGGGAAAACACGTTCCAACCGCCCGTTAAACTGGCAGCTCCTCCGGTCTGTTAGCGGAGCTATGCTACTCCGAAAAACTCCGTAGCAATTATTAAAGTAAGAATATTCTGGATGAACTGAGTGGATAGACGAAGCTATAAGGTCTACTTTCTCGCCTAAAAAGAAATTTAAATGAGTTTTCGTGGCAATTAATGGTGGTAAAAATGCAATACATTTCTGTACTGACCTTCTATATTTACCGCTGCTGGTGGCGCATTGCATTGTGGGATATCTTGCTGCCTCAAGTCCGCAGAAGGATGCATTGATGCATCCTCGATAAAATGGGTGGAGCAAGAACACATCCGGGTACTTTGAGCGTTCTTGCCTGGATGTGTACTTTGAATTGGAACAGTACTTGGGCCGCTGTCGATGACGTTTCACGAGGACGCGAGAACACAAGTACAGACAAGAACGCATATTGAGAAACGGCCTTTGTTAGCGGATGAAGCGGTGCGTCTGATTTACAGGCGTACTAGAAACAAAATATAAAGGTTCCAGTGGATGTAAAAAAAAAAGTGATTAATTGCATTAAATTCTGAATGCAATAAATCCATGTAAATCCTTGAACTGAACTCCTTTTTTGTATAAACACATTAAAACCTGTAAACCTCATGTTCTTAAAAATATTGTATATAAATACACTGCTCAAAAAAATAAAGGGAACACTCAAATAACACATCCTAGATCTGAATGAATGAAATATTCTCATTGAATACTTTGTTCTGTACAAAGTTGAATGTGCTGACAACAAAATCACACAAAAATCATCAATGGAAATCAAATTTATTAACCAATGGAGGCCTGGATTTGGAGCCACACACAAAATTAAAGTGAAATGTTCCCTTTATTTTTTTTGAGCAGTATAGTTTAAATGCATTGAAGAGTGAAAAGTTGTGAAAATCTTTCTGCTCTGCAGCAGCTTTCTGGCCTCTGGACAGACCAGGCTGTCAATTTATCCCTCTTCCTTCCACAGCAACATTTCTCTGATCCATCAGCCGTTTCATCAACGGAGCAGCGAAGTCTGAACATCTGAGCTGAAACTCAGCTGACAGCAGCAAACGGGGCTGATGGCTAAATAAGAGCTCATTAGTTAGCGAGGCGGCTGAAGCGTGGCGGTAAATGCTGAAGAGCAGCGGCCTGCTCCACATGCAGCTGCTGCGTTAACAGAACGCACCGTTTGGTCAAGTTTGTTGTTTATGCAGAAATGTTGATATTTCTCTTGAACTAGACGCTTCTATGCAGTTTTTATCTGCATGAATACTGAACTCGGTGAAGAAATTATGGACATTTCATGATTTTTCACTAAATAACTACAAAAACTGTCAGATTAGGGACCGACCAACATCTGAGAGATAATCATTAACTAGTGAAATATTTCCAAAATGTTGACAAGACTTTTCCTGTTTTATCCATTTTCCTTTCCGGCTGTTCTCACTTTCCACTCAGCACCATTTTTTGTTTGTTTTAAAAGCAGCTTTGAGGCACGATGGAGAAAACTGAAACTGCTGCTGCGCCAGCAGGTTGTTGCTAAGCAACCAAAGAGCTGCTCAGTCAGCTGAAGCCACTAATCTTCAGCTGGAAATTGAATGAGATTACATATGCCATTATTGGCTGGGATTGACTGGGTTTATGTTTGACGCTTTGGTCAAAATGACCACAACAAAAATGTCCAGTGCAGCCTGTGCTTCAGGTTAGTGATGCTAGCGGTTAGCTAATGGTTAGCTAGCGGTTAGCTAGCGCAGGTCGGTGTTCTGTGACCAACAACCAAAAACATTTTATTTCTGCTTCATCAATAATCTCACAGCTTCAAGGTTTCAACATGATTTTCACTCAGAAACAGATGCAAACACATACACACACACACACATACACACACACACACACTTCAGCCGCGTTTCACATGGAGCCGCGCAGCGAGACGTCCTGCATGGCACCGCATGTTTACAGCCAACAGCCAGGTGATTAATGGATTTATTACCTGCTAAAGACACGCCGCCTGCAGCTGACAAGAGCAACACACACACACACTTTACTGACTGTAGACTCTACCAACCCGTCCTCTCTGCTGATGACTCTTTACTTGAAACTCTAATCAGAACTGTCAGTGCAGCCAGCAGAGAGTGTGTGTGTGTCTGTGCCTTTCATTCCCCAGGCAGATAAAAAGTGATTGTTCTGTGCAGCTCTGAGGTGAAGTGGTGAAGTATGAACTGCTGACAGCAGCAGCTGCAGACAGGAGCCGTTTCAAACCAGAGCACAAAACTTTCTGAGTCACATTTTCATCTCTCAGTTCAGCCTCAGCCCACTCTGCCCTCCATTTGTAAAGCTGATCAGCGCGCACGCACACACACACACACACACACACTCCTCTTGTTCCACTTCAGTCCAGCTGATCTGCGCTCTCTCTCGCCGCCTCGCATGTTTACCTGCATAATTCAATTGCTGGAGGACAATAATGGAGGAGAAAGCTTTGCATCATTCATGTAAAGTATCGCTGCCGAAACTTCCTGCCTCCACATCAACCACTTTCCGTCGATCCAATCCGTCATTCTCAGGTTCTTCTCCAACAGAATCCGTCTGAGGTGCATCATTACCCAGACGGCAGCGAGGCGGTTTGCATGGACCTCATTTAAAATCAAACAATTCAATTACCAAACAGCCTGGAGGAACTCAACACCTGCACACAAAGTTAGTTCAGGGAAACTTAATGGGACTGGAGCTGGAATGGCTTCTGCATTTGAGAAGTGGAAACGTCTAGACCTGAAGTCAGCACTATTAGGCCTAACAAGCCGCAGGAAAGAAGGATGAGACGACTAGAAATGGAAAGAGGGAGGGAGGGAGGGAGAGCTACTCATCAGGGCGAGCGGCGCGGACCGATGGAGACCGGCAATGACAGCCTGGCGAGTCGAGATCTGTTGACTCAACCGTCGCTTTGAGTAGGAAACGCCTCAGCTGCGTTTCATGATGTGTTAAAGTTGCTTTTTGTAGTCTGTCCATTTCATGATCACTTCTCTGTCTGCAGACACAAGATCTGAAGTGACGCCTGGATGAAACGGCAGGCCTTTAAAGCCAGCTAACAGCTAACAGCCAGCTAGCAGCTAACAGCCAGCAGCTAACAGCCAGCAGCTAACAGCTCACAGCTAACAGCCAGCAGCTAACAGCTCACAGCTAACAGCCAGCAGCTGTGGCCTGAACTGGTTTATACTGGGCCAACTGGGGCTGCAGAAACAACAATCTTCTCTCCTGTGAAACCTTTCAGTTTATTAGAGCAACTAAAACTCGTTGTAACCGTTTTGTTTTGCCAGAGTTTGGTAATAAATACAGAAGCAGGATCTCATTAAAGTCGTGAAGTTCCTCATTAAATCCAAAATGTTCCCATTTAAACAGGAAAGGTCGAAACAGTGAAATGGAAACACCTTGCCAGATGCTTTGAGTGAGAAAATGAAGTTCAGCAATCATAAAACACTTAATCTGCAAGAAATTAAGAAACTTTCTCTGTTAAACGAGTTCTATCTCATTATAAGAAGAAAGTTTCTCATGTTAACGATCTGCTGCTGCTTTAGTCATTTCCCCTCCGACACTTAAACGCCTCATCTTGTAAACCAGATCCCTCATTTCAGGAAGTAAAAAACAACAGATATGTTTCATATCCATCACTGTTCAAATCACCTCCTGTGTTACTCTTGTTCCTACATGACGCATCATGTTTCAGTTAATAAACATTGTTTCAGTTAATAAACACATCATGTTTCAGTTAATAAAGGACAGATAACGGTCTCTTAAAACTGAGTCACTTTCTAACTCCTTGTTCCTTTAATTAGTTTTTTCAGAGCAGAAAAATCTCCAACTTTAAATATTCAATTAGCAAATAAATGGAGGAATCTGAGTCACATTTAAAGAAAAAGTTAATGGCAGGACAATTAAAATACGATCACTGAACGATGCATAAGAGGATTAAAAATAACATTTCTGTTCATCATCAGAGTATCAACTGAAGAAAACGAGTTAAAATGTACAAAATACCCCAAACCACCAATAAAACACATTTCTGTTCAGATCATTTTAGCATTTAAACCGCCTCTGGTGTACTGAGCCGAGTTCGGACCGGTCCCCTTGCCTTCATCTTCTCTGCTGTAAACGAACAGAGAAATTACAGAGCAGCTCTGTAGTCACAGGCTCTGCAGCAGACTCGGTCTCCTCGGTTTGGACACGTCCGCCTGCAGCCTCATGCGTCACACCGAGAGGAAACCTGCAGGTTCATGGACTTAATGCTTCGTGTTCTGCAGAAGTTAGTGGAGCTGAACGTCCGGCTTACGGATCAAATGTCAGAGGAGCGACGGTCTGTTCAAATGTGTCTGTATTTCAGCTCCAGCTAAGCAGGAACGGTTTGACCTGGTGATCATTTCCTTTAAAGACTTAAAGGTCCAGTGAAACACATTCCTCATATTTCAGCCTAAAATTGCAGTAAATTTATTTGCAGTAAGAATAAGTGGAGTAAACGTTAAAACATAACGCAACATCTGCAATGTTCATGCATGGTTGGTGTAATTTGTAGTGAGATTTGACTGCAAACTACAAATATCAGAGGGCTTTCACTGAAAACATTTCAAAATATTTATATAATATTTTCTATTCAAAACGGTGCTTTTCTTGATTTAACCCCATTAGACAATTTTTCAATAAATAAAATAATGAAAAAAGGTGATTTATGCACCACGTTCAGAAAAAGGTGCATAAATAACTAATATGCAGCGATTCTGACCAACAGGATCTGAGCAGCAATGTGCCACAGGAGTGGTGCTGCAGCAGCAGCGGCTGCAGCAGCGGTGCTGGTCAGCTCTGGCCTGCTGCTGAATCCCACTGAGCTTCCGGGTCGGTGGGTGAATTATTCACTCCAGCCTTGAGAATAAAACGAAGATTCATTAATTAGCTCCTCTGGAATCAACAACCCAAAATAAAAACATCTGTGTGATGGATTTCTGTTACATTATTTATGAACTTAGCAATAATCCCCACTTCATAAAGACAGAGGGAGAGCTCTTTGTCTTTACTCTGCATGTGAAGCAGCTGCTTCTGCTCAGAGTTCAGTAAACATGCAGAATGACTGATCCGGTTTGTGAATCCTAACACCATAAAGCCGTCACTCCACATTTGCTTCAGGTTCACTAACACCACCAGCATCCAGTCAGACTCCAACATCCTCCATCACCGGCTCCACCTGTAAAATTCATCCTTGCTGCTGCGCTTCCGTCCAGGTTTGTCGCTGAGAGCCAGCGGCTGTCGCCTGCAGCACCGAGATAAATGAGAAGGAGAGATTCAGAAACTCTGCTGCAGACCAACTTCCTGCCACAGCTCTGCTGGGACCCTTCGATATATTTACACTGCTTGTGTCAAAGTTGGTTTTCTAGAAATTCAATCTGCAGAATAACTCCTGCAAGACGAGGCTTCATGTCAAAGAAACTTCATCATTTCTACTGACGTTCTTCTTCTTGGACTCTACGTTAAATTCACATCTAAAGCCCGATTCAGCGTCGAGTTGATCAGCTGCTAATTTATTTGCATACATTAAGGGAAAAGACTCCCATACCATTTAATTACTGATGCTCCGATCAATGGGCCAGTAATCAAAGCTGCTCAGTGATCTGTGGACCAATGGAAAGGTCAAATAGTGGAACCGAAAGGATTCTTTCTTCCTCATTCATTAAAAACATCAATACTGAAAACTCCCACTTTGTTAAAAGCATCAGCAGCACTTTGTTTGATGCTGCCTCTGTCTGAACCTGCAGCACATTCATCTTTTATTTTATGGCCAATTAACCGTAACGAAGGCAAAGTTTAGGTGTTACAGTCCTTAGAAAGAAAATCTGTCTGAACCAAAACCAGGATCTGTAATCAGAACTCAAAGAAAAACAGGAACTGGTTTCATCCAGTAGAACCTGATCAGTGCGTCACGTTTCTCTAAAACTAAAAAACTTTCTTCAAATCAGTCTGAGTCGCAGGCTGCATCGTTCCCACCCGTCTGGTTATTTCCGCTTCAATCCAACTCCAGTCCACTTTAACCCGACTCCAGTCCGTTTGTCTGTAAACATCGGTTTGGTTGTTGAGGTGTGAACACTGATTGACCTCTGACCTCTGGTCCTTCAAATATTGGTCTGGGTTCAGTTGAAGTGAACTCGGGTTCGGTTTGAACACCAAGCGGACCGCAGACCGCTCCAAAACCAGGAAGTGGACTACAGTGCAGGGCATTCTGGGAAAGTCCAACCAAAGCTAACGTGCTAGCCTAGCGCTAGCAGCAGAAATGGCTCCTGGTCTTTAGACTAAAGAGAAATCCTCCAACCGCTAAAATCTGACGCCTCCATCTTGTTTCCATCTGGTGAAGAAGGAAGTTGCTCTCAGCGTCTTCAGAGGTTTTTGTGTCGTTTCCTTCAGTGGTTCTTGGTGCAGCGCCCCCACAGGCCAGGAACAACCCACATATGGAGGCTGTCGCAGGTTTGATTCCCGGCCTGATGACCTCTGCTGCATTCCTTCCCCCGTCTCTCATTACCCACTTTCCTGTCAATTAACCATCAACTAAAGGCCAGCAGAGCCAATACAAGGAATATTAGTGCCATGTAGATCCGGTTTCCCAACCACCGTTTGTCGGAGCAATCAAAAACCCTGAACTGCACCACTAAACGAGCATTTCTGGCCTAAACCCCCGAAACTAAACGAGTGTAAATACAGAACAAATGATCTAATCAGAACTTTCCTTCATCTCATGCTACACCATGCAGACACTTTGTGCTGATGAAGATTCAAACAGGTCAACATGTCTAATTACCTTTCATAGCAGAGCAGTTAGCTTTACTTACAGATTGATTCAGATAATAATTGACCACTGTGGGGCGCCAACAGAAATCCTGCTGTTGGTCTGGAAATCATTAAGAACAAAAACCAAAATGATTCTGAATCATTCTGAATCAAGTCTTTAGTTGCTGGCGGGTTCTCAGGCAGGCTGTTTTTATTTGGCGCTTACTTTTATTACTTTTTCTTCACACACTGTCAGGTTTGTGTTTCTCGCCGGTTCATTAAGACAGAATCAATCAGTCCCTCCTTTACTCTGTGAGCTTTAAATCTTCCATTTAATCTGCAAATGTTTCATCATTTGACGTGAGCAGCCTGGTTTTTGTCTGCAGCTGTAGGTTTGTTCATCTGCAGCAAACGGAAAGTTTGATGTTCAGAGAAAGTGTTGCCTCGTCTTCTGGGTAAATCGTTTTTCCAAAAGAAAAGACCTGAGTTATGTTATGGTTGAATTCATATTGTGGTCTTAAATACTTTCAGTGATTTCTGTGAGGATTTGGTTTTGTGGATGTTTCTAGATTATCGAGTCTCTGTGTTGTTGCGTCTTTCCCTCGACCGTCTGACCGTCTTTCCTGACTACCTCCCGGTGTATTTAATGCCGCCGATCCGAGTCGCCTGCTCCCTGTCGGGTCCTTGTTGTGTTGGACGGCGTGTCTCGTCTACGCTGCCTGTTTGTTTTGCGTATTGTTCTCCAGTTGCTACCAGTCTGAGCTCCTGGCCTCACTGCCTGGATTTTGTGTTCATCTTCATTAAAACCATCAATTTCACCACAGCCTGGGTCCACCGCGTCTCATCCTCACCACCAACAAGCATTTCATTACAGTTTTTCCCCATTTAAAGATAATTTTGCTGAGATTAGAAACAGTCAAATTATCTGGTTCTCATTTTTCACCAGACGCAAAATAAAAAAGATTAAAACCTTAATCAGCATCTTTGCAGTCAGTTTGACCCGAAGGACCCAGAGCATCACAACACAGCCGATGATTTGATGGTAAAGAAATAAAGTTCAGCCTGTATAAACTTCAGTAACATCCTGTAACAGTCGTAATTGTGTAGCATCTCTTTTCTTTGACCTTAGCACCGCGGTTCACACTGAACCAGGATCGCTGAGCCGCATTTCACCTCTGATATAAAACTTGTTTAATTTTGCAGTCATTTGTTCAAAAAGCAAATCCCAGATCAAACGAATGAAGTCAGATAGTTATAAGCTTCATTACATTGAGGCAAGATGTTCCTGAAAAGAAGATGGAGGTGAACTGACTAAACAAAAACTCAAGAATCAAAAAGAAAATTTTACTTTTAAGAAAAGCTGGAAATCACCACAAAAGACTCCAATGATCCAAACTACAGCGGGGGAACAAATCAGTCGCTCAGGTTCTCGGCTCCGACGCTGGGCCACATTCAGTCATGACACAGACTGCAGCGGAGAAAACGGACCGGACAGAGAGAAGCGGCGCAGGGGAGCAGGAAAGGTGAACGTCTGCTGTGAGGTCAGAGGTGAAGCTTCAGCAGACGGCTGCTCACTTCCTGAAACACGCAGGAGCGCAGAGAAAGATCCCATCAGAAACGGTGATTCTGGTCGGGCCTGAAACGACTTCGATTCAGGAAAGTGATCTGCTTCAAAGCCAGAATATCCTGTAATAAACAGAGTTAAACTAAACGCTCCGAGGTCTGGGCCGGAAGGTCGTGTTGCATAGCAACGCTCTCACTTCCCCCAACGCCTGCTACGCTGTTAGCAATGCATGCTAAGCTAAGTGCTACTTTTAGCTCTGGAGGCAGATGTAGAGAACAAGTGCCAGGAAATTACAAAAACGGTTAAAAGTGTGGAAACATTTTAACCTAAGAAGCTCAGCGCAGTTAGCTTCCCAGCAGCGCGTCCGCCATGTTGGAGCAGCTGGACAGAAAAAACCCGATGAGTTCATCAAACCCGCCCGTTGCTGCCAACAGGCATCACTTATGTTCACTTTGCCAAATATGTTCACCCAAAGCTCGAGTAGTTTCGACAGAACCTGATTAATCACCAGAATAATTGATAGAAATAACTGATAATCAATAGAATAGTTGGCTACTATAATAATGGTTCGCTGCAGCCTGACTTCTCCTTGTGCGGTTCTGGACATCAGAATGGGCCACGGCTGTTTGTCTCTTTCTAAGCTCTGCTAACATGAGCGCAAAAGGTCGGCGATGTTGAATCAGGTCAGCCGGGTCAAACGCGTCGGCGTGTCGGGTTTCCGTCCCGACAAGATAAGCAGGTTTAAATCAAAAACAACGAGACAAACAGATCAGATTCAACATGATGACCTGCTGATGAGGTCAGAGCGAAAATACAAACCTGTTCATCGTTAAACTGCACGGCCAATATGCATGTCAAATCATTTATTAATCCTCTGCACTTTAAAAGGTTGTTACATATTTTAACACAAATCACTTGGCCAGGGCAAGTCAGTTTAGGGAATAGAGTTGGGTATAAATTATTCAATAAACTAATATAAAGCAGCAAACACAAACAATTGCTGATGGGCTTTGATCTTCATTTTATTGAATCAGTCCACAGATTAATGTGTTCATAAAACATGTAGCTGCTGATGAGCCACAAAACGCTTCATCATCACCTTTCCACACATCAACGCTGCAGCATCAGCATCAGCATGCTAACCACCAGATAAACCGCTCGGCGTTCAGATATGTGGAAAATCAAACCTCTGAAACAGACGATCCAGTGATGTGGTTCCACCCAAATGTTAGGGAGGGAATCTGACACCAACTCCATGTGGTTAAACTGGGATGGACTGGAGACACCCTGGGATAAGGGCGTAAGAAGATCTCAATAAATAAACTTTGGGTTTTACACCTGATTGCTCAAAGCTAACCGAGAACAGAAACTAGTTAAACACATCAGAGAATCACGACTTGCATTGGGAAGTGATCCAGAAATATCATGGTGCATATAAGCACACACACACACACACACACACACACACGCACACACACAGTCTCCTCGGCCTCCTGAGGGTGCAGCTCCCACATCACCCAGCATGTCCACCACAATCAGCATAGCAGCGGCTCATTAGAGCTCGTTATTCAGATAAAATCTTAATTGACCTTCTTTTTCTCTTAGATTCCTTTAAGTCTGGAGCTTTTTGCTGAAATAACTCCTCATGTTTCTGTTAAAACTGCCTCCATGTCAACGAGCACTTAACTTTACAACCCGACATGATGAGCAGTTTATCACATTTAGAGATCAGGATGGAAAGAGTTAATTAGATGTTTAAAGTTTCAGGTGATGGACTCTTTAATCAGAACATGGGTCCAAATCTGCAGAGCAGAACCGATCCCTCTGGTGAAAAACAAGCAAATTGATTTTAAGGTGAAATTTTCTCTTCACCGAATTTTTCTTCAAGACACTTTATTGATCAAATATCAAGTATAGAACAGATCACTGGATGTCGAAGCATTCACAGTGATTCATGGTGGACAACATGGCTACATTTAGCGCCTTAGCATTAGCTTCAGCTAAATGCCATGCTGGCTAATGCTGGGGTAGCGCATTAGCGTTAGCTGACCTAACGTCTATGGTTAGTGCTTTAGGGCTAGCAGAGCTAGCCTTTCAGCTAGCAGTGCCCTCTGGGGCAGAGTAAAGCAATCTGAGCGGACCGACTCGGATCAGAACCGATCAGAACCGATGCCCGGTGGTTCTGCGTGTGAACGGGACCGACCCGGATCAGAACCGATGCCCGGTGGTTCTGCGTGTGAACGGGACCGACCCGGATCAGAACCCATCAGAACCGTGTGACAAGCTGGAGACGGATCAGAGAAGCTGTGCAGGATGAGAGTCTCCCGGCTGGCAGCGCGCCCAGGGCAGAGTCACCTCTCCAATTAGTCCAGCAGCAGAACCGGGCCCTGCTGGTCCATCCTCACTTCCTCTCTGAAAACTTTCTGACTTTCTGCCTCATGACAGATTTCAGTTGTAACTTGAAATGTTAACATCTCAAACTTAAAGTCCATCTTAAAACTGAAGACACTACAAAGAGTTTCTACCAACAATAACACGGTGCGGTTTATTGCTCCCTCACTGATCAGGCTAAAACCTTTCAGTAGCCGATTCTCCTTGCAGGTGAGGTTTGCCGGGTCCGTCAGCAGGCACAAGCTTTCCTCCTAATGAGCGAGCCTGCGGCGTTTTAAACTTCCTGCGTGGTTTTCCTCTGATCAGGGCTGATCAGAAGCAGGAGAGGAGATGCTGAGGCCAAACTCCTCTCACTTCCACAGAGACGAAATAATGAGCAGCAAACCTGCAGGACCGGCTGCCTTCACTTCACCAACTCCACACCGCCAGCAGGACTTACAACAACCAATAACTTTACATGTTTATTAGAAAGTCATTTAATGGAAAATGTAAAACTGATGCATATTTTGCTGAAGGTGAAAACAACAAAGGAACTGATGCAACTGAAGCCTTTAAACAAAAAACACTTTTTTATCTACAGCTGGCATTAAATGTTTTATTAAAGCCATTTCTATTAAACATTTAAAGTTGATCAATCTTTACAAAATAACGCTGCAGCTGATTCGTCCAATCAGCTGCAGCGAAGCAGAGCCGCCAGTCACCGACTGGCTGCATGTTCAGGAAAAAACTAACTAAAGTTCTGCTTTGGTCTCAGGAACCAACCAGGCCTGTTGCAATAAGCAAGAAATAAAATAATCGCAGAATAGATTAAAACAGGCTCAAAAATTTCCATTTGCATGGTTTTTAATTTTTGGGTTTTGGATGGTAAAAGTTTTCAGTCTGCTGTTTTGGTCTCAGCTAAACCGTTTTCTTCACAGAGGCTTCAAAATTCATTCTGTTGTTTCTGTTTTGTTTGTTTTGGATGATTTAAAAGTCTTTCAGTGTTAAATGTTCATTAGAAAGTGTTCCTGCATGATTTTACCACCAACATTAATTACTTGAAAATGGTTTTAACGGAGCATGCCAGAGAGAGCGCCCCCTGTCTGCAGACAGCCTCCATGAACGTTTTCATTCCCATCCAGGAATTTTCAGTCTTTGGAGTTTAGCGAAGAATCATAAAAATACCCAGAATTCCTCAGTGACGGATAGATTCATTCAAAAACTAGACAGTGGAGGTGGACTAGTTAAAGTAAAACACCAACATTTCTGCATAAAACATCATGACCTGACCAATCACAGCCCGCCTCTCAGCGTTCTGGACTGCAGATTATTGGCTCCGCCCACTGGCGGCGTCAGTTTTCGGCGCTCCGCCGGCTCTCTGAACGTTTTCACAGTTTGTCGCTGCGTTGTTGTTGTCCTCCTGTTAGCTTCATCATGTAGCCATTGTTACATAACAGCTCAGCTGCAGCTCCTGAAATAATTCATTAAATGCAGAGTTTTGCTTCTGTTCAGACCTAAAGGCCACCAGTCCTCCTGCGCCTTATCAGACACCCAGCAGGCCAAACACTGACTCATGAAAACAACCTTGCCCATTTGAAAGGTAATTATAAAACTTATCTTTATATTAGAAAAGTGTTTTGCTCTCTTCTGGGAGTCTGTGAACGCCAGCGAGTGGAATGATTATCTGAACAAATACTCCCTGTGAGGCGTTGTTTTGCTGCTTCATTTGACTTGCTAATGAAACGTTCAGCTATCAGGAGCTTTAATTAAAAACAGCCTGTTTGCTGTTTGGTCTCCGATTCATCCGCCACTTCGCTCATCACGTTCCCTAAACCGGACCCAAACCCATCCGGACCGGGACCAGCAGGTGGAGCGGTCCGTAGAACGGCTGATCCTCGATTCTTCCTCTCCCTCACAAAACGCTGGATAATCTCACGACCTCGTCGATCTGCTCTTCACTCTGCTGCAGCTAAACAGTTTAAGATCCAACTAAAACTGAGCTTTTCTTTTTCACTGTTTTTACCTTCGATATCTGAGGTTTAGTATCGGCAGACAGAGAGAAACACATTGAACCGACTTAAAACGTTCATTTATTTAAACGGAAATGTGCTGAACTTTAAATTTATTGATAACGATGCACCATTACAGCTCACGTAGTGATACAAAGTTCAGTTTGGTGTCAATCAACTCTGATACTTTTGCTGCAAAAATGTTCACTGACCAAATTTGTTAGAGTTGGGTAATATAAGGGAGCTGGTTGACCTATTGACCTTTCACTCATATCTTCAAAGCAAAAGTAGCACAAATGGAGCAGATAAACCAAATTCTTTTGATCTGAAGAAGGTGGAGGTTTTATTAACATCATTAAAATGATAATTGCACAAACGTTTGACGCCAGTTTGTTAGATGTGAAGAAGGCGGGGGCCCGACGGCACTCAGGGTGTTACTCAGCTCAAACGTCCTGCAAATTTCTGCTAAATGACCCAGTAGTTCTGTCCAAACATCTTCAGCGTCTTTAGTTCCCACCTCATCAGCAGCTGCTCAGCTTCGCTGCACCGAGCCTTTCGACCGGCCCCATCCGGCCCCTGCTGCGCTGTGTGATAAGACAGGACAGCTAATGTGGCCCCCGGACCGCAGGCAGCCCCCAGACCGCAGGTGGCCCCCAGAGCAGAGGCAGCCCCCGGACCGCAGGCGGCCCCCAGAGCAGAGACGGTCCCCATCCGGCCCCTGCTGCGCTGTGTGATAAGACAGGACAGCTAATGTGGCCCCCGGACCGCAGGCGGCCCCATCCGGCCCTTGCTGCTCTGTGTGATAAGACAGGACAGCTAATGTGGCCCCCGGACCGCAGGCGGCCCCATCCGGCCCCTGCTGCGCTGTGTGATAAGACAGGACAGCTAATGTGGCCCCCGGACCGCAGACGGCCCCCAGAGCAGAGGCGGCCCCCAGAGCAGAGACGGCCCCCAGAGCAGAGGCGGCCCCCAGAGCAGAGACGGCCCCCAGAGCAGAGACGGTCCCCATCCGGCCCCTGCTGCCCTGTGTGATAAGACAGAACGGCTAATGTGGCCCCCGGACCGCAGGCGGCCCCCGGACCGCAGGCGGCCCCATCCGGCTTCTACTGCGCTCTACCAGCTACATTCAGATGTAAGGAGTAAATTAAGCTGGTGGTCTGCAGGCGCCCCCTTGTGGTCAGTACTGCATCGAGCGTTTAAATGCCGTGACATGAGCTCAAAGTGCAGTTATCTTCCCAAAGGATTGCGTTTAAAAACACTAAGATGAGCGGCTGAAGGCTGCTCACTCAAAGGAAAAGCTGAAGGAATCGGTGAAAGAAAACAAATTCAGGATCTTCATAAGCGGAGGAATTCATGTCATGTCAGAAACAGTTTCCAGTTTCTCAGAGCGAGTTGCTACACTTTTATTGTTTTTAGAATACTATTAAAATACATCAGATGCCACAGACATGCAGATGTAGGCCTGCTGTGCTGAGTGCAATTTGACATGAGCAGCGCCGGGCCCCGCGCTGATTAACTGCATCTTAACACCTGAAACTAAATAATTATTCTCATCAGGCTTTCTGTCAAAGTAACTCAAGTCAATTTTTCTTTCATTACGTTTCTAAATTATAAATAGGCCTAAAATGTTATTATTGCACATATTGCACAGTGAAGAACTTCTTCTTTGATTTTTATGTTTTCTATCACTGAAAAGCTTAAAATCATTTCCAGAATCTGTAAATAACTCAAAATGGCACCAATTTGTTGATGTTTTAATCGTGACCAGTCACATTTACAACACAGCCCCGCCCTTCTCCTGGGACAAACAAAGACCACAACACCATGAGACAAATATTTCCAGATGGATGGCAGACAGAATATTGCATCTTTTCTGCTGCTCTTCCATATTTTCTATCATAAAGGATTGATGGAACTTCACCTTCAGAGATCAGACTCGACTTATTATTCTACTCACCACAAAAAAACTAAGAGAAAAATGCATCAGTGTGGGATTTAACATAAATATGCATCAATGCCGAGTAACTTTTCTGCTCCCTGCAGATGAAGCAAAACTCTCTCAAACCGATTTAAATATGATCACAGCTTTCTCCACAGACCAAACATAAAAACCTAATTCATGTTTTTAATAAAGCCGATCACGTGTTACCAGCTTCCATCATTCAGATTGTTCCTGTAGGCGACAATCTGATAAAACCTGACATGAATTTCCTGTTTTGTTTCGCTAAGTTTCACATCTGTAAAATAAAGTCTGCTCCAGTAAAACTAAAGCTCTCTTCCTGATTCTTTGATGTTTCCATGATGTCACACAGGAACCCAGAAAGTTTGATGTGTTGCCTTAAAATACGTCCCCAGGTTTTCCTCCTGTTAACCAATCAGAACCCTGCAAAGCCATGACATCATCGTCTTGTGACTCTGCTCCGTCTTTTCAAACCTCCAGTCGGTTCTGATAGAGGTTTCTTCCTGCTACAAGAAGTTTTTCCTCTCCACTGTCGACACATGCATGCTCGGTATGGGGCTGGAAAGTCAACAACTCAACGAAAGCCATTGTCTGCTGTCGCCCCCTGCTGGTTCAGGAGGACTGAATGCTGTTGGTCAACGACTAAAAGCTCTGCTGGGTTTCCTTAGATAAAAACTTTTTAAAATAGTTAAAATAATAGATAACTTGAAATGATTTTTTTTTTTTTTTTGCAAAGTGCCTCAAGACAACATTTGTTGTGAACTGAACTGAAATTAAGACAACATGAAACTGATCCCATTTGTTTTGTTCTGTTACAGTTTTACTAATAAAGTTCCACATCCTGGATGTTTACAGCAGTGTATTTTAAAATCACTATTATAAACATTTGTGTAAAAATAATGAATAAATAAAACTGTCAGCTGTTCACACAGCACCCTCTCCTGGCCAGCTGTGGGAAGAAGACATTTGGCCCAGTTCAGAAACACTTTAATCATTCTGTTTGCTTAAAGAAGACTTTTGATTTTTACATATTTAAAGTCTTCCTTCGATTTGAGGTTTCAAAGAATAGATTAAAAATAAACTCCAGGATTTCACAAATCATCCAATACAAAAATTACTAAAATCTCTAGAAATAAATAACAGGGATAATTACTGTATTAGAAAACCAGCTCAGTTTTTAAGACATACTGGGCAGAAATTACACAAAAATTGGAAATTGTATTCTGGGAAAATAAGTATTGTTTTCTTTCAACGTATCAAAAAGCAGCAAACTCACAAAGACACTTTAAAATGTTACCAGACAATTTAATGCTTATTGGGAGGAAAAAGCACTTTAGGAGTTGTATTACTACAACTGATGATTATTTTATGAATCGATTATTCTTCTGATTTATCAATTATTCAGATAAAAAAAAATTACATTCTGTTGATTTTTCATTTAACCACTTACGGTGTTTTCAACAATATTAGAATCACATTAAAAGATAATAATTTAAATTGTTTTTTAAATAATAAAAGAAACATTTTAAGCCTTCCTGGAGCATATGGTTGATGATGTAGCAAAGACGAATCTGCAGTCAGAAAACTGCCTTTTTTAGAGCCTGTAACCTGCAGTTAGCAATCAGTTATTAGATTAGTTGACAATAACTGCAGTAGTCGATTAACCTGATTAATCATGATGGTTCCATTTACCACCCTGTGCTTTTTACTGTGGATCCTCCACCTGCTGTGACTCAGAAACATGTAGAGTTTGCTGCAGTGAGACCTCTTGTTTCTGCACCAGCTTTGTTATTCTGATGTCATTTTCTTTTTGATGAATCTGTTGTTGCATTTAAGGAGAAATGAAATGAATACCCTATATTGTAACCAGAAGTCATTTTTACCCTGTTCTAATATATATATTACTCCTGTAAATATTGGTATTATAGTGTTATATTGAAATAAATTGATTTTCAAAATTGTTTAGAGCTTGGTTTTTAAATTTATGTTATTCAATTGTGTAAATATTTTTCATTTTAGTCTTTAAAATACCAGAATATATACATAACCTTATATTATTTGTTTGTCTGATGACATAATTTTAAATATCAAATGAAATGTTACTCAGTTCTTGAGTCGCCTTTTTACCAAAAACCATTTAACTCAGTCATTTCTTGAACGGATTCTTTCCTAAATTTGTGCCCATTAGTCCCCTGAAAAATTAAAACGCTGAGATTTTCATCAGTCATTGAACGCCCCCTGATCTCCCTGGACAGACTGGGAAAAGTGGACTGGTCCGGGAAAAAGAAGGCCTAGAACACCGAGAAGTGATCTGCAGTTTTTAAATGATCTATATTTTGTGTTTTTGAGGTGATCTGTGGTGCCAAAGCGTCTTCCTGTGGTCGTACCTGTCAGCCGGTGCTGCTTGGTGCTGACCCGGTTGGAGCTGTGGACGGAGCAGCAGAGGTGCAGCATGGCGAACATGGTGACAATCATCACCACACTCTGAAGCAGCAGCGTCACCTCGAACTGCTTCCCTATCCTGCAACAGAAACGCATCATAACTGAGCCGCAGATTCATACGGGGGTTTTGTCAGTTTTAATAGCTTCTCTTCTCTACCAGAAGAATATCCGCAGGATGTTGGCTACAAGCAGGACCAGGCACACCCTGGTGGAGAAGCCCTCGGTGTTGCTGCTCCTCTGGATCTCCTGGTACTGCGGGACGTAAGGCAGGGCGCCGCCGAACACCATGACGACGGACGCCAGCAGGGACAGCAGCGTCCAGGAGCCGTCTGCGTCCTCCGCCTGGATGAACACCTCGGCCTCCATCGCTCCGATCGGCGCTCAGCGTGTCCACAGGTCCTGAAGGAGGAACGAAGGAGGATTCCAGATGTTATTTCTAACTGGTGTGGAATGAACAAACTGGATTAAATACATTAAACAGGTTCAATTTAAACAGAATGATTTATTGATTAAAAAAAATAGAGAAATAGTTGAGCAGGGAGCAAAACCACTGATGCAACCACAGCTTTTGCTTGTGAGCATAAAGTTCATCCAGAAAACATGCTATTTTAGAGGTTTTGAGTTGGGATAGTCATTTATCATGATAAGAATTTGTCAAGATAAATTCCAATTAATGGTTTTAAAACCCCTAAAAGTTGTCTGTACTGTCAGGATTATAAGTTTTACTATTTTCTATGTTGTTTGTTTATGGAGTACCAATAAATATCAATAAGTTTGAAAATAAGATTGACTGCATTGACTGTGTGGAGTTCAGTGGCACAAATCACACTTCTTCATGTGACTGGTGTCCTAAAGAAACATATTACAAATGATTTTGTTTTTCCAGGACTGTCTATGACAGAGTTACATAAAAACTATAAATATGTCTTATTGTTGATAAATAGATGAGGTCAGTAATTAATGAATCACATCCTTAAATCGACAAAATAAGCAACATCTAATTCAACAACCATTTTGCTGCCATTTAAATAAACACATGAGCTCCATATAAAAGATGAGAACAGGTTTAATCTGTTCAACCATCAGATTAAAGTGTTTTTCAGTGGAAATAATTACTCTAAAAAGCCAGAAACATTCTCTCTTTGGCTTCATTTCTCAGGAGCATGAACTAATTGTTAATTAAATTGAACAGCATTTATGGCTTGATGGGAGGTCAGGTGATCCTAACAGTTAAACCACATGAATAAAATAATGTTTCTGAAATGATCACTGAACACTGTCTTTCTAAAAATTACTGATATTTCCCTAAAACGAGCCCAACAAAATAATCCCTTCATACCATTTATTTATTTGTGTCCATCTACGAGTATGATTTCTCTTTAAAGTGTCATTTATATTTATATGAATGCTTATTCAAACTCATCATTCAAGGATTCCAGATAGTCAAACAATATTCTACTGAAAGCACAACAGGAAACGGCATAAATCATAACATTTTAAATTTCTTTTGCTTATATTCATCCTCGCTGACGCTGCTCAACCATTTTCCTACTCACGTCTATTTTTGCGAGAGTTGTTCCGGCGGACGTTAAAAAAAGGCGCAGATGTTTTCCGTCTCTAGGCAACCGTGACGTCAGCGCCTGTCGGCAGCGACGGTCCGTAGCGGGTCCGGGATTCGTACGTCCCGCCATGACAGTTTTACTGGCCTCAACATTTCCTGTGTCTCAGCGACGTTTAGCTGACATAAAAAGACGTTTCAGTATTTTACAAGGCAGCCCAGCCGTAAACCCCGCACGTTTTACATATTAAGTGAACGAGGTAACATAGCGCAACCAAGCTAACTTTAGACGTTAGCGCCCACATGCGCCAGAAGCTATATGGAAAACGTTAAGCTTACTGTGAAATTTATTTATCCCAAGCCGATTGTAACTTTGTATACATATTACATAACCTGTCTTTAAAAACTGTCAGCGGGGTGAGCCATCAGGTTCCGTTTACTCAATGTTTTATCCACCAGGTTTAAATCCATATTTACCATCGTCTCCAACAATTCAGTTCCTCTAAAATGGTTTTAGCCTCTTCAGAATAAGTCCATTGATCCTTCCTGGGTTTGTGTCCGCCACATACCTGAAATCTCCCGTCGTTTCCGGGAAACTGATGTATTTTACCTCCCTCTCCCGCCGTGCTCCCATGTTTCCCGTAAATATCCCGTATTGTGCCCCCGCCCTCACGTTAGCTTCTCTCTCCCCGGGTTTACGGTAGTCTAATTACGTTACTCCCCCCGCTAGTATCTTAGTATAACCCAACATCTGGGCAGCAGAGACAGTAACTTGTCCTGGATGACATCAGTTGTTCTGCTAATCCACCTCTTTTGCATTTGCCGCTTCTTTTTGAGTCTGAGATTGACAGAAGAAGTTGAGGATGAAGATGGATGGAAGAGATGGTTTGAACTTTTCAACTCCTCTGGGCTTTGGGGTCAAAGTTCAGGTATTGTTTCAGCTTTTAGATGCAAATCAGCTGTTGCCAGTTACAAAAACAATAGCTTGTTTCCATGGTGACGCATCAGATGTCATCAAGTTTGATAGCATTATTTATGACTCAGCAGCAACATGGCAGAGTGAAAATGATGAGCTGGAAACAGAAGTTAAAGATCTGGAAAAGGAGAAAGGATAAACTAACATGGAGTCCAGGGAACGGTCAGGAGGCCAACAGTCAGTGAAGGCAGCATCATGGGCGGGGGTCGGTGGGGGGTCTGGGTTGGAGGGGTCAGATAAGAAGCCAGGGTCTCCTCCTATAACAGACTCCAACTGCTTCACACAGCAGAGTTTAACGTTGCTCCGTGTTTTTCCGCTGGTTTCTCTGTAATGGGTTTTATTCCATGAACAAGCTGCTGTTTAGAAGCAGAGCTCCAGATTCTGTGAAAGGACAGGAGGAAACCTGAGACGGGCCTGGCCTGCACTGCCTGCTTATTTTAGGTTTCAACATCAGCCTGGAGATATGAAGGGCTTACTGCGCTTCAGCTGCTGCACAGAGCGGCTCCAGATTGAATCCAATAAAAATGTTCTTTAACCCGGGCTGGACGGAAACATCAAGGCTCTGTGGTTTTATTTTACCTCTAAAGTTATGGAGAACTTTAATGTGCGGCTGTAAAGAGGAAGATTTAAAAAGATAACGATGCAAAGCTGCAGCATGGATTTAAATCACCGAGTTTATAAAGTTAAATATTAGACAGGAGTTGAACAGCCCGGTTGGTTTCTGTGAGAATAAACCCAGCAGGGGAGCTGGGCTGGACCGATCAGAACAGGCTGGGTCAGGTAACCAAAGCATAGTTTAAAGGGGAAGGGCCAACATGCCCGAACCTCTTCCAACACAGAACCAACAGACACCAAAACACGAACATCAAATTATTTCTTATTACTCGGGTCAGCCGGGTCTGAAATCCTCTGAAGTTCATAATTTCTCCAAACTGTAGAAGATTGTGGGAACTTTGAGTCAGCAGCTCCACTCACCTTCCTCCTCATCCACCTTCCTGCGGTCTGGAACCACCGAACCGGATCCTCTCTGCTGCTCCAACTTTCAAATCTCAACTCTCAAACCGGAGTGGCGAGCGCGCGACCCGACGCACACAGGCGCGCGCACACACGGTCATCACTCCGAAAAGTTTTTAATCTTTTAATTTCTCGGTCTGAAATAATTTTTGAAGCAGTTTTTAGGAGGAGGGATTAAGAGAAGAATAAACACCTTAATTACAGGATGTTCTTCAGGCTGGAGGGATCAACAAAACAAGAGGAATCATGTTCCCTTTCCAAATCTCCGTCTTACACACAGACATACACGAGTAGATGCCACCAACTAGCTGCCATATTGTGAGTGGCAGTGTCGTCTTAGACATATAAAAGAAATCTGCCTAAGGCGATCAAAGCGACGGTATAATGAACATAAAAAAGGAGTACACCTCACCCAAAAAAATAAAAACTAAACTTTTTTTTTTATATTTCACACATTTTCAAGAAAGAAGGAAGAAACTGTCTCATGTTGGAAAGTAATAAATTTGCTCGAAAAACCTGAGGGTGTTTGAGATCAATGTCACAAATTTTGAAGGAAAAAATGAACAAATTATCCAATGATGGAAAGTTGCAAATTTACAAGAAAAAACTTTTAGATTAATGTCACATGTTTTCCAGAAAAAATGGTAGGAAATGTTCTATTACCAAAAAGTCGATGCAGATCCTGCAAATTAACCACTTAAATCTTGGAGGACTTCTGGTGTTTTTGTCAGAAATATCTGACTTAAAATATCAAACTTCATTTCTTTCCTGAAAAGTTTAAATGTCAGAAAAGTATACCTCTAGTCCAGGAGTGCTTAAGTCCAGTCTTCGAGAGCTACCATCCTGTAACTTTTAGAAGTATTCAACACACCGGGATCAGCTCTAAACAGGCCTGGTAACAAGCCATTCATTTGATTCAGGTGTGATGGAGCAGGGATGCATCTGCAAGTTGCAGGATGGAAGCTCTGGAGGACTGAACTTGAGCACCCGTGCCCTAATCATTGATTTTCTTTTTTTTTTTTTTTTTTTTTTTCTGAAAATGTTTATTTTTTTTTTTTTTTTTTTTTTAATGGCAAATATGTGTAATTAAACTAAAAATCTGAAGGTGTTGGTGGAAATTTACTCTAACTACACAGAAATACCGTGTAATTCACATTTGTGTTCCCAACTGAACTTATTTTGATTTTACAGGAAAACTTGCCACTCATAACATGTCGGACTCGCTGACGTACCATTTGTGAGGGGAATGCAGCATCTACTGTATCATTTCTATGCTGATTTATATTAGCATCGAGAGCCAGTTCTTCTCACGAGACTTCGTTTGTTGTGGAACAGCTGAGTGGGTGGCTAGAGGTACTTGCGACCAGTTACCGATTCAACAGCAAAGCTGCGGCCTCATAGCTGAGTTTCAGCCCCCTGAAAACTTTGTTTCCAGCTCGTTGGACGCCATGGCTGAGACGGACCCGAAGTCAGTGCAGGACCTCACCAATGTGGTGAGTCGTGACGCAAGGCTAGCTAACGATGCTAACAGGAATGCTAACGGAGCTAGGCTAGGTCCCAGAGTTTAACCCGAAAGTGACAGAAATTATCAGCTGTTATTCCGAATTAGGTGTGAAATGTTCACATGCTAACATGTCCGTTAAGTCTGCGTTTATAAAAATCCAACACCTGTATTAAATTCTGTTCAAATTAACCGCTACATGTCATTTATTGGATCCAAACTGCGGAGCTTTTTATTCTGTGATTTAACACATTAGTGTTAAACTCTGAGTTGATGTCCATTTTAATTAGTAAATTAAATCTGTAATAGTTACTCTACAGTCTACAGAGCTCTTTAGTCAGGTGTCTGCTGTTTCATGGAGATGGAGTTGATTCAAGCGTCAGGTGTAGGCGTAAAGTTGAGCATGTTGACCAGCGGAGATTAAATGAAACATGACAGTCTACTGTCAACACGGTATCACATGGCAACCACGTGTTGTTTTTAGAACAGGGACCATCTCTAAACCTCAAATACCTGACCTTTGACCTCAAATCTCAGAGGAGTTGCATGGAGGTTTCATGGATGCAGACAGAGGAGGGAGTTCAAACCATCTCTTCCCCGAGTCCAACATCCCTCCAACCTCATGGCTTGAAGGTGATCTAAAGAGGAGCAAAAGCAAAGGAAGTGGATCAGCAGTGGCCGTCTCCCAGCATCACCATCCACATTTAATCCCTCTGGGATAAATGAATCACATTTGCATTGAGTTTTGAATTCCCATTCCTTTGCATGTTGTGCAGCTGTGACACTGACCAGTGCAGACTGAAGGTCGGCGTTGCTCCCACCCAGTCACCATCAGTTTGACCCTTTAGGAAACTCCTCTGGTCCCGTCACCTTGACGATTTTACCCAACCTGCCAATGAAATCAATTTGCTGCCATTTTTAAAAAACTGAACGACACGTTGCTGTGGAAACTCAGAGGCTGGATGGAGTCAGGAACACGACTCTGACCCTCCTCTTCCTCGGTTGATGAAGCTTCAGCTCTTCATCAGATCTGAGCATAAAGGACAGGGAAAGGTTTTATTTTGATTTGACTAAATATTGTTTTCATTTGCAAAGTCACACTGTTTTGATGCGTCATGCAGTGCTTGTCATTATGTAAGTTTTGAAATCAGTTTTTTTCTGCATTTATCAATTATATTAGTTTTTGTTTAAGTCTAAATTAGTAGAAACTATTTATGTATTTAGCAACAGAGTAAGATTAGAGATCGGTAACTGACAGAATGGGCTTTCATGTAAACCTGTAGAGGTGAACTAAAGAGGCATTTCCATGGTTACCCATCTTTTCCATTGTCGGCATGGAAACAAGCTGATGACCATTTTTTTTGTCCTTTTCTAAAAAGAAAGTGACCCGAGGCTTTGGTTCTGTGGAGTGGGAGAAGAATCCGATTTATTCTCCAAGGCTGAGCAAATAAACGAGGAATTTTACCGTTTGCTCCTGAAGACAATTTAAATCTAAAAACACAAGGTTTTCTTGTAAACATGCAGTGTTTTTCTGAAGAGGAAGAAAAAGGTGAATTAGTGTAAATATGGGATTTGTTTGGTTGATGTTTAGTGTATCTGTAGCGCCGCCCTGCAGGTGAATGTCTAAACATGATGTGAGTGAAATGATTCATCATCAACCAATCAAAAACAGGCTGTTTGTTGAAAACCCCAGTCAGCAATAATGAAGCCAAAACTGTACAAAAATATCAACATTTTGTATTTAAGATGAAAAAAACTGTAAATCTGTTTTACCCAGAACTCAAGTGGGTTTTAACCTACTACAGGGTTTTACCCTGGTTCACATTAGGTTAAGGAAACTCACCTTTTCATCCAGTTAACATAAAATAATCTCCAGGTCAGAAAGGCCTCAGCTTTTCATTTAGGATTTTTTATACTTGCGTCTTTTGCTACAAATGATAAAAAGTTGCTGCTGATGCATTTAAAAAGGAATTTGTATTTTTAATGTATTTCTAATATTGTTTTAAGTAAGCTTAAGTGATTAAATGAAAGAAATATCTGTCAGAATAATTGGCAACCGTAATAATATTTAGCTGACCTTTGACCTGTCCTCCGGGTGGCGCCAGTCAGTCCTGATGATTCTCCCTGCAGAGCAGAAATCAAACGTAGCTTTAATTGCAGCGGGTTTTATCTCTGCAGGTCCAGACTTTGCTGCAGCAGATGCAGGATAAGTTTCAGACGATGTCGGACCAGATCATCGGCAGGAATATCCTAAACATGGCTGCTGCGGCAGATTAGCGTAGAAAAATAATCTAGATTTATCCAAAGCTCTAAATGATGAACCTTAACTTGCTGCTCACTTGATGAGATGAGCACACGCATCGACGACCTGGAGAAGAACATCGCCGACCTGATGACCCAGGCCGGGGTGGAGGAGATCGAGGCGGCGCCGGAGAAGCCCAAAGAGAGCCAGGGGTCGTCATGAAGGTGAGAGGGAGCGGCGCCCCCTTCAGGCTCCTGCTGGGACTTCATGTTCCTCACCGGCTCTGTCTCAAGGTTATCGTAGTTAACTAAAACTAACCAAAACTGAAATTGAGAAAACATTTTCATGAACTGGAATAAAAATTAATGGGGAAAAACTGTAACTAACTGGAATTATATTGTGCTTTTATAAAACTAAAACAGAGTCCTTCATTTTTGTGTTTATGAATCTATTCAAACTGATAATTTTTTTCCCACCCTAGCAGTTTGTCAGCTGCTAGTGTGGGAAATCGCAGCCCTCCATGTTCCTCCTGGTGGCTACGCTACGCTAGCCCCCAAAATGGTGACAGCAGAAGTTGGAGAAAACTCCAATCAGCCGTTTATTCAACAATAACTGCACTGAGATTTTGCATAGATAAATTAACTAGAACATTTTCAAAAATGGATTCTTTGACCTTTTTGAACGCTGCACCTAAAAATTAACCAAAGTATCAAAAAACAAAAACTTCTTGAATAAAAACAGACCCACAAAATTAAGAGAAGCTAACTGAAGACAAAAAGTCAAAGAAATGAAAGTAAGAAACCAAAACGAAGTCTGACACGGCAACAAACTTTGCTGGATGTTAAATTGTCCCAGAAATTATTGCGATAAACGATAATATTGTTTTGAGACCAAAAAATATTTTCAAAGATCAAAGAACTTTAAATTCCAACAAATTTAAAGTTTGTTAGAATCCACTGGATCTGGAAGGCATTTTAAATAAAACAAATTTAACTATTAAGTCTTCAGAAAAAGGTTTAGTCGAGACCAAAGCGCCAGACTGACACTGATCATCCAGTAATTTTAACTCCTGGAAATGAAATGTTTAGTCATGTGATGGAGGATTGTAAGCCGGTTTCTCTTCTGCCCTCAGGCTCCTGGCGGCCCGACGTTGGTCCTGGACCCGGGAGCAGCAGAACTTTTCCACTGAAATTGACTTGTTGGTGTCATGTTGTGTGAAATGCTTTTTTTATATATTGAGTTTTGTGAAACGGTTCCAGTGAATGACTTGAAGAGCTGAACATTGTAAGATAGACTAGTTTAATGTGTCCTGAACCTTTTTAGGCAGAGATGATTGATTATTGGAGGTGGACGCTACTGGGTCAGAACCAGTAACCCTGCAGACGGACGCATTCCACTCCTAATGTTCTAACACTGAAGTTTGTAATCTGTGCTTAATATTTAACTATTTGCTTAGTAATGAAGAAACTCAACAACTCTAAGGTGCTTTGTGTTTTTCTAATGTTTCCACCAGCCTGACCAGGAGAGTCGCTCCTCATCTTATTCTATTTTTATTCATTTTAAGTATTTAAATTAAAGCCAATAAACTCCTGCATGAATTATTCACACCTAAACAAACGGTTTAAATCATCTCCCATGATGAATTTATTGAAAAAAAGAAAATGAGACTCCATCATCTCCACAAAGATCAAAAATCACATTTTACAACATTTTAAAAATTCAGGCTTCTGACAAACTTTATTTACATTTTTCATGCAAATTATGAGCCTTTATTGAGATTAATTCAAATCAAATGCACATCAACCAACCAACAGCAGTTATTGAAATTAAGTGCCAAAAGCAAACAAATTAGCATTAAAGCAACATTGAGGCAAAGCTTGATCACATCTACAGTGCAAAAAAACAGAAACAGGATGATAAAGTACTGACTACTAATAAAGTAACTGGTCCGGGTCGGGTTGTGGTTCCGGGTCAGAACTCAAAGTCGGCCTCCGTCATGTCGATGGCCCAGGCGAACTTCTCCCGCTGGGTTTTATTGTAGATCTTTTCTATGGGTACGTCCATGTTCTTACACCTGACCAAACAGAAAAACGTAAAACTTTTCACTTCCACACGAAATGTCCAAACAGAAATAAACTGTTTCTGAGCAAAGCAAGTCTGAGTGGCTTTATTCTCAACCTGCGGTTTGTTACGACCCGTTTGTCCAGAACCAAACCTGATTTATTTAAAACATTGAGACTGAGACGCTCGTGATAAAATAACATTCGATTAAAAAGTGTAATTTCTCCATAAGAAATCTGAATGGATTATCTTTGACTAAAGAATCATTACAGCAGTTTATGATCAGTGATGCTTTATTCCATCCAGAAATGTTTTAGTGTCGATGCGTTTCAATAGATTTTGTTGCTTTAATTCCCTAGTAAGCAGGAACAGAAACATCTGGAGATCTGATTGAAATGATGCAGATGTTTTCAGTTACCTGACAGACTGAAGAAGTTTGTATTTTCAACAAGCAGAAATTTCAGGACTTTCTGCACTTGTTTTAAAATTACTTTTCTACAAAATAACTGCTTTGTTTCATTAAAATAATGAAATATTTGATGAGTAAAAAAACAACTTTTGGAGCCCAGTGAGCAAAAATAAGTCAAAGTTTTGGCACCACTGACCCAGAGGACACATTTATGGAGAAATTCTTTATTTTCTGAATGAGTCAACATTTCACTTAAAAACAGTTCTGAAATGTTGATTTTTGTGTTTCAAAATCAAACTGCCTAAAAATTACAATTCCTATTTTGTTTAAATACTTAGAAGCTGATAAATGACTTTAAGGCAGAACCCTGAACTGAACCAGAAGGTTTAACGCTGAAAGCTTCAGCAGAACCAGAACCGGGTCGGTTTTTGCTCACCAGGCCACGCTGATCCGCGGGTCCAGGTAGTTCAGCTTGGAGGTACCGAGGGCGATCTGCTTGTTCTCCTCTCTGTCCGTCGCCTGGACCTCCATCTTCAGCAGCTGGTCCTCACAGCGCTTCACCGCCGCCGCCTTCCTGTCCACAACGCTGACGCCAAACAGGACAAACCTCACACACCGCTAACTCTGTTAGCGGTGTGTAAGCGCTAACGCTAACGGCGTTAGCGGTGTGTCAGTGCTACTCACACTGACGCCAAACAGGACAAACTGCTAATGCTAACACCGTTAGCGGTGTGTCAGTGCTACTCACACTGACGCCAAACAGGACAAACCGCTAATGCCGCTAATGCTAACACCGTTAGCGGTGTGTCAGTGCTACTCACACTGACGCCAAACAGGACAAACCGCTAATGCTAACACCGTTAGCGGTGTGTCAGTGTTGGACCAACTGACTCTAAAACCATTAAAACAGGTTTTTCTGCATCCTGAGGAGAAAATGTTTTAAACATCTGAATGTCTCCGAGCTCATTGGCTGCGATGCTGATGAAGTGTAAAACAGTCCAATAGCAGCTAAAGTATCAATATAATGATGACGATGATGTTTAGATGTTTCCACCTCTGCAGCTTGCTGTCCGGGCTGCCTCTGGTTTTCAGTTCCTTCTTGGCCAGTTTCAGTTCCGTCTTGGCTAGAGCCAGCTGCTCCTTTCTAGCAACAATCTGGGGAGGGGAGACAGGATCATTTCTCATAACCACAGAGAATAACGAGCTCTAAAATTATAGCAGTGCATGAAAAACATGGAGATTAGCTAAACGCTGGCTGAACTCTGATCCATTTAAATGCTACTTTAATGGTTCCCATTTTATTAGTAGGAACAGATTTTATGAATTTTTTCCCCCCAATGTAAAAATAATACAGTAAAAATGCACTAAGTTGTTTAGATTATATAAATTTCTATTAAATACAGTCACACAGATGTCACCATGTAGATTACACTGATGCATTCTGGGTAGTTGATGTATGCTACGTGCTACAAAGCAATTAAATGAAAAACAACGTGTAGGTAGGAAAAACGACATTCAGTCCAACATGTTCTAGTCGAGGATTCCTCTAAAGTCATTCGAGCGGCGCTGACCGTTTCCCTCCGCCTGGACCGACCCATTTTCCCCCAGAGGATGCTCTCTCTAACCAATCAGGTCGCAGCTTTAATCATGGACGCTGTCAGAGCGACTGATTGGCCGGGCTGACCTGGAGCTCACCTTGGAGTGCAGGTTGGCCATCGACTGTTCGAAGGTTTTTGGCGGCGCCCGCTGGTGGTTGCAGAGAATAGCGACGGCTCTGTTGGCTCTGTTGTAGGACAGCAGTTTCTCCGCCACGTTGTCAGACTCTGCAGGAGGAACAAGATTTAAGATCAGCTGCAGGATGAAACTTTTATAAAAACGTTTTTACATAGAATTCAAACCGTCTCCATGTTGTGACAGTTTATAAGACATAATCTGAACAGATCGACTTCGCTGAGCAGCTACTGAACCAAAAGCAACCAATCAGAGACAGGACGAGCTTAGCGCCGTCAATCACCTCATGTACTCGCTGCTAAATGTGCTAAGGGTGGAGAAACAACTTGCCGTCCAGGGAAACCGTTTATCTGTCGTCATCATCAGTGGCTATGCTAACTAAGCTTAGCAGAGAGCAAAGGGGGGTAAGAGGGTGAAGGAACGGGATTGAGCAGCGCCACACAGAGGGGTGACTGACAGCGCTAAGACCCGCCTCCAGGCTCTGATTGGTCGTTTCTACTTAGCACAGAGAGAAGGCGGAGAAGCTTGATTTAGTTTTTTTCAGGTTGTCTCAAACTGGCACGACAGTGACAGGATGAGACAGATGTGTAAAAATATTTTCATAAAAGTTTCATCAACCTGCAGTTTTAAACATGATGCAGCAGCTTCACCTCTCACTGTAACACATGGAAGCAGTTCTGAACTGATGTTTATGTTTCTAAAAGCTGAATATCCCCCCCTGCGTCAGTGACTCCAGAAAAGAGACGACCCGACTCTCTGTGATGGAGTCGGGTCGAGGTTCCGCTGAGATAATCTGCTGCTGGCCGACGCTCAGATGTCTGGGAGAAGCTACAATTAGTGGTCTCAGGTGTGGCGGTCTGAGCGGCGGCGGCCGGTCCGACGGAGCTGCTTACTGTTGGTGAGCTGCTGCAGCTGCTGCTGCAGGGTGATGGAGGCGTTGTACGTCCTGAACACCTTGGCAGTCAGGCCCGGCATCAGAGAGCTCAGGTGTTTGTTCAGGAGGGCCGTCTGGGAGGAGCAAACAGGCAGCAGGTCAAACACACACACACACACACACACACACACAGTTTTCTGGAAACCATTACACTCTCAGTCACCAGGGGGCAGTGTGGTCACACGCTGCTGGAGGGAAACAAACCAGAATCAGAAAACTTTGATCTGCAGGTTTTAGGATCATCAGTGATGATAAAAATTTTCCATGTTAGTTTTTAGTTCAAGTAACCAAAAGAAACCATGAATGAATGAAAATGAGCAGAAAGTACAAACTTATATCTGCCTTTGCTCACATAAAGAGAATATGAGCCGTTTGACTCGGTACTAAAACACAAACCTAAACATTCCTTTACCCGAGTTAAACACGGCAAACGTTTTGGGTCATTTAACTTTTGTATTATTTAGATAAGATTTGATGACAAATGTTCATCAATGAGACCAATAAATGAGCGACAGACAGGAAGCAGAGAGAAAGATTATATTATTACATATAAGCCACAAAAGCAATTATTACAAAACAAAACGAGCTCAATAATTGATTCCTTTTTTAAAAGCAATTTTGTTTTTGTTTTATTTATAGTTTCAGTAATTTGTGGTTTTTATTTCCTTATAATTTATTGTGTTTTATTTTGGATGTTTAAAATGTTTTGTGTACAAAATTAAATGTCATTCATCTTTCACAGGGTTGCATTATTACGAAACGACATTATTATTTATCTCAACAATTCCTGGGACAATTTATCATCCAGCAACATTTATCATGACAGGCCTAATGACATTTAACCTCTGACCCTTCCACTCGCCTGTAGCTGGTCCAGTCTGGACCAGTAACCAGTAACCAGTCTGCAGCACACGGTGGCAGGTTTTGTGTGATTCCTGTAATTTCCCCCAGTTCCTTTTAATCTGCCAGAGTCCATCCGTTGCCTCTTTTCAAACTCGCTGCTGCTTTCAGCCTCTCGCTCTAATATTCTCGCTCTTCTCCTCCCGTCGCTTCGCTTAAGCCCTTTCATCTCTGCACACCAACAGCTCTTCCTCATTCAATCTCATCTCCTGCACCTGGCAATTTACTCCCTGCTTTTTGCTTTACCACAGCTTTTTGTCCATAGAAAAGATAGAAAAATGTAATTCTATTTTGCTTTCTCCATTTTCTCTTTACACACCTCAGAAGTTTCTGATGCGTTTTACACGGCTCCACCAGAACCCAAAGTTCAAATTGTTCTCCTCACAAAACTTGAAATTATTCCCAGCAGCTTCCAGCAGGACAGAATCCTGACCAGGTCACTGCAACCATCACCGGTTCAGCAGCCGTTAGCGCTTAGCGGCCGGTGGCGTGTGGCAGCCGTTAGCGCTTAGCGGCCGGTGGCGTGTGGCAGCCGTTCGCGCTTAGCGGCCGGTGGCGTGTGGCAGCCGTTAGCGCTTAGGGGCCGGTGGCGGGGGGCC
>NW_006799994.1:2675976-2701719 GCF_000485575.1 Poecilia formosa
TGTTAGCGCTTAGCGGCCGGTGGCATTTAGCGGCCGTTAGCGTTTAGCGGCCGGTGGCGTGTGGCAGCCGTTAGCGCTTAGCGGCCGTTAGCATTTAGCAGCCATTCTGAAAGCAACACGGAGCAAAGAAGCTGGAAGAGGAAGCAGAAACTCACATTTAGACGGTCGAAGAGTTCGTCTCCAGGATCCTTGCTCTCCATGAAAAGCTTAATATTCTTGAAAACCTGAAAAAATAAAAATAAATTAATCTGAACCATTAATTCAGCCAATTAATGACTAGAGAGGCTATGGAAAAAAACAGAAAACATGTCTGCAGTTAAAGTTTCTCATATCTTGTGTGGTTAAAAGAAGGAAAAAGAAACAAAGCAAACAACTGAACAACAAAAAAAACAAGAGAAATAAAAACCAAAATGAAAGAACGTTGTTGGTTGTCTTCCACCTGTCCAACATGAAGCCTTGAATAAAACTTAAACTCATCCAATGATTCACCAGTGAAACATTTAGAGCTCAGATCACAAAAATCACATAAAAATAAAACTACTCCAATTATTGCAAATATCTTGTGAGAAGTTGCAGAAACCTGGGCTCTTTGTTCGGCTGCCGTCGTTACCTGATGAAGCCGTTGCTTCATTGTCGAACTGGTAATGAGGGCCGTCCCTCTGGCTCTTAAACAAAGACTCAGCAGCGCAGATCAATATGTGTTCAGCTGGTACATTCTCAGAGATTCAGTGCAACCAGTTATTGACAGATCATTATTCATCCCATTGTTACTCACTTCCACACAACCTGATCCATAAATTACTCCTGACATCACCTCTGCTGCATTGTGCATTATTTTATTATTTTACGCTGTGGGAACCGCATCGCCCTCCAGTCAACAGTTACAGCCCGTCTCCATTTTAGGACATATGGATGTTTAATATTGGTTTTAACAGAATATGAAAGTCATACAACTGGTTCAGAAAAAATAAACCTGGGTTTAAATGCAGTTTCTGGTGAAGTTTGTCTGTTTAAAGACATTTCCCTCCTGACGGTCCAGTCAACCCGGTTCTACTGGACCCAGAACTCCATCATCTGCTCCACCTCCAGCTGCTGTGGTTCTGAGTCAAACCAGCCTGTTCCCCTCCTGGCCTGTGGGGGCGCTGCACCAAGAACCACTGAAGACACTGAGAGCAACTTCCTACTTCACCAGATGGAAACAAGATGGAGGCGTCAGATTTTAGCGGTTGGAGGATTTCAAAAGAGCACGAGCCAGTTCTCATGCTAGCGCTAGGCTAGCAAGTTTGGTTTGGTTGCACGAGGGTGATTGACAGCACCAAGACCTGCCTCCTGCATTCATGAACATAGAAAGTTCTCCTGGTTGGTTTTGTGTCTCTGCTCTGTTGTTTCAAACCTCCAGTGGGTCCAGTCTGGTACTGAACCAGGTTCTGGTTCTGGTGAAGGTTTCTCCTGATAAAGGAGAGTTTTTCCTCTCCACTGTCGCCACATGCATCCTCGGAGTGAGGGATTGCTGTAAAGTCAACGACAACGCCAGAGATCATCTGTTAGTTAGGGTTAGGGTAACTAGCAGATGATCCAGCAGAAACAGCTAATTTATGCAGAAACATTAAGTTAAATAATAAACTGAACTTAATGCCCTGATTGATACAATTGGAATGAATATAATTGAATTAAAATACTTTTTTACAGTGCGTTGAGACATTTGTTATGAAATGGTTCTCTAGATTAAACAGAGTTGAAATTAGTGACTACAGAAGTTGTTCTTTCTGTTCAGTATTGAATCTTTTCCCATCTTTCTCATCGTCCCTGACAGAAACATTCGGGTTGTAACTGGATGAACCAGCAGCGGTTTTAATGTTTTGCCTGGTTGCTGCATTAGTTAAAAGGTTTTACAGCTAAATAGGTGAGAAATTGAAATTCCATCATTTGATTCTTGTTCCATTTTATTCCAAGTGACATTTAGCAGCAATCAGACTGATTTGCCAGGGAATTGATTATGCTAAAATATGCAGAGACTAATTAATTCTAGCTAATGTGATGCTTTTGAATGCACTCATTTGAATAATTATATGTTCTGCCAAGAAACAAAACACTTTGGCTGTCAGGTGTTAACATTTCCTTCACCATCTCTGGAACAGAAGATGGTGCAGGTTGACACCGGAGGAGAGGTTACACATTTACATTTATACAACATGCAGACGCACAAGGACGACTGCTGCTTTAAGGTTCCAATTAAATATAAAAATTACACAAATGCATCTTTATTTTCTCTGTTGGAGCTCAAAAAACACAACTTTCAGCAATATTATCTTGTGTTTATTAAGGGCAAGTAATTAAAACTGCAGAGAAAGACCTTTCCAAGGACTCTATTAAGAGAAAAAAATGCAAATTCAACGAGAAATGGAGAGTTTTTTATTTAATTTGCTGCATACCTGCACCTGTTTTAACAAGTAAAGAATCTAAAAGCCATTAAACCATGAATGCCTCCACGTCACTTCATTCACTCTTTCAATTCAGTGATTTTGCTCTGATGGAAGAAGCTCGATAAAAACAGTAGAAATGCAGCAAAGAGCTGAACGCTGCTGCGGCGCCATCACGAGGGTGCTGCAGCAGCGCCGCAGCAGTGTAAACAGCTGTAAACGTCTGGAGGAGGAGAAAACCTGAATGATGTTGCATTAAACTGGGGTTTTAAAACTTTACTCAATAATAATTAGGGACGTAAATAATGATTATTTTATTTGCTGATCGATGACAATTAATCATAAATTGATTAAATGAATCTTTAAAAAATTGGCACATTCTGCAGATTTTTCACTTTTCACTTGTCTTTTTTAATATTAAACAAACATGAAAGATGCAAATAAGCAAGTTAATTCAAAGAAAAAACAAGCATGCTGCAGCAGCTGCAGCTGCTGCAGCATGCCTGTTTTTATACAGCAGGAACATTCCTGCATACAGCAGGAATGCTGCTGCAGCAGCTACAGCAGCTGCTGCAGCAGCATTCCTTCAGCTGATCATTTGTAGAAAAGGAACTGCAGCTAAAACAGTAGTTTACTAATTGATCATTTTAGATTCACTATTGGCCAAAAGATGCTTAATAGGATCTTTTTTTACAGAACCTGAAACAGGTGAAGCTAAAACTTGTGAGTGAAACAGATTTACAGCAAAATAAAGTTTTTTAATCTGTAGTTTTGGCTTCATTACGGCTCTGACTGTTTGTTCTTTCAAACTGATTTTTAGAGTTAAAAATTAACCAATTACTGAATTACCTGATTATTTGAATAACTGATTAATCATTTCAGCTCTAATAATAACAAGAAAAGGCATTTTAAATCATTTCTGCCTCTGCTCTGTTGATCCCTATAAGAACCAACAGAGGAACTGAGTTCAGGTGAAGCTAAAATGTGGAATCATGTTTAATTTGTAATTAATTCATCACAGTGTCATGAAAAACCAGTCGGATCATTTTTTGAAGCAGGCATCGACCCCCAGTGGGCCGTCGCTGTTTGTGTCTGAAGCTTGTGCGTCAGATATACGGTTGTACCAGAAATGAGCGACTACAAATGTTCCGGTCAGAAACTTTATATGTAAAAAAAAAAAAAAGATTCATTGCATAAAAATATTCTAACGTTTTAAAATCTGTGAAATTAATTTATCAAAATGAAAGTCTTAAAGTCTTGGCCTTGATCTAAAATAATTACCAAACTGAAACTGAAGGACATAAAACCTGCATCATGTTTTGTTTCTGTACCTTCTTGATGACCGGCACCTTGTTGTAGTAGCGGATGGAGTCTTTCCCCAGGAAGTCGAACTCCACCACGCAGTCGTTTCCGTCCAGCTCGTCGTGGAGCGTGATGTGCTCGACGCGCAGCGAGCAGCAGCCGACCGTGTCCGCCGTCTCGCCCTCCTCCTTCTCGTTTCCCGCTCTCAGGGCGAGCTGCGGCACGGAAACACGTCCGTCAGCTCAGACACAAAATCACAAAGCAGAGATCGGCTGGCGACCCAAACACCTTGTCTATGAAGTACAGGGCCACAGCTCTCTGCCTCGTCACCATCTGCTTGGACTTCAGGTCGCGGAGGTAACCGTCCCGGATGCTGTCCACGCACGACTTGAGCTTCCGAGCAACCTCGTATTTCTCCCAGTCCTTCTCTCCCTGCAGGTCAGATTGGAGACGGGAAGGAGAGCAAGCAGAGAGACTGAGGATAATAAACCACCGCCTTCCCTACTGTTGAGAAAATAAATTTAAAATAAGCTAGTTTTAAAACTTAACATGTCTTGATTCAAATGGCCTAATTGTGGTTCTGAATTTAGTAATGTATTCTGACTTTTTGACCTTTATTTTACTTGTAGTTACAGCAGATGGTTTGCTAGGATCGTTTCAACTGCCTTTTGTCTGTGGGAAAACAATACAGTGGAAGTTGTAGCTTTTCACACTCATCTGTGAAAGGCCATAAACACGGCAGGAGCTTCTGGCTTGATAGAGGGTCAGAGATAGCTCCTGGTTGGAGGAGCAAAGATACGCCTTATTTGAATAAATTAAAGAAAAGAGGATAAAACTTTCTACACAGGAGTAACAAATCAGATTTGCTCTTGCAACTCTCCAAAGACGTCTTTGCACGTCTTTGCTTTTCTTCTTTCTATTTATGTCAAGTAAATGAATGTATGTCTCCGTTGTTCTGCAGTTTCTGGTGTAAGTTTATTAAACTCTGTAATTCTGTGACGTCAACACGCATTGCTGTTTTCTTTGTGGCCACACGCGGCCCGCCGAGAGAACCTGGGATCCAGAGGAAGAGAGAGAGCCAAACTTTTTCCAAAGTTAACCAATTTAGAATATTTCTTCCTTAACACTACGGAACAACTTCCGTACAGAAGTTGTTCCGTACGGAACGCCTTCCCTCCCTACGGAACGCCTTCCCTACGGAACGCCTTCACTACGGAAGTTGTTCCCTGTGGAACGCCTTCCCTCCCTGCGGAACGCCTTCACTACGGAACGCCTTCACTACGGAAGTTGTTCCCTGTGGAACGCCTTCCCTCCCTGCGGAACGCCTTCACTACGGAACGCCTTCACTACGGAAGTTGTTCCCTGTGGAACGCCTTCCTTCCCTGCGGAACGTCTTCCTTCCCTACGGAACGCCTTCACTACGGAACAACTTCACCACGGAAGTTGTTCCGTACGGAACGCCTTCCCTCCCTGCGGAACGCCTTCCCTCCCTGCGGAACGCCTTCCCTCCCTGCGGAACGCCTTCAGTCTGGACTACCTTCAGTTTGGAGTTGGCGTTGAGCATAATGTACTTAATGGATCCCTGGACGTTCTCGGTCCAGCTGGCCAGCCACGTCACGGTGTTGTCGTGCCGTACTTCCTTCCAGTGGTGACCAGCAGGGGGCGCAGGGGGCTTGGACTCTCTGCAGAAACAGAAACATGAGTCAGTGCTGCTTCCTCTCAGGGGGACAGGAGAGAAGCTGCAGGGCTTCTGGGTAATTAGGAGGAAATAAATATTCATCCACACTAGTTTAATGGAAATAAAGACCCAAATGTTCCACTAAAATAACTCTTTAATGTTTTCTAGGGCTGGAACAATTAAGTGAATGGTGGTTAATCGGGTACGGCTGTAACATGTAGCGTCATATTAGACGCATTCTTACATGAGTGTAAAATCGAGTTTTCCTGCTGTTGAGAGGAGCGGCCATATTGACACACAAACTCGGCTTTACAGGTCGGAACTGGGAGAAGTTTGAGTTACTCCCAGTTTCCCAGAGGGAAGTCCGAATTTTCCAACCAGGAATTCTGAATTTGTGAGTAGAACTGGAACGCAGCATTTCATTGGAAATGAGAGGAACCTCAGTTTCCAGTTTCCACTCCCTGGAAACCTCAGGGAGTGGAAACTTTCCAGATCAGACCTTTTTCCTGACCATCCTGGTTTTTAAAGTTTGCAGGTCTCACCTGACAACACCTCCCACTCACTTGCCACAGTTGATGATGATATCTTCCGGCTGGATCCGTTTCTTCAGCATTCCCTGCTTGGGATGCTCTCCTCTCCCTCGGAACAGACCCGGAGGCTCCAACTTAAAATTCCCGATGCGTTCTCTGTGGTTATCCAGCAGGCAGAAGCCATATTTATCCACGATCTTCTGATTGGCATCTTTCTGAGCCTACGGCAGATACACAGTACAGACGGAGCGTCGCTTAGAGGTGGAAAACCGACGGCGGCGTTCCCAGAGGAGTTCAACGGAGGGAGCAGGCGGAGCGTTACCTGCTTCTCCTCTTTGCTCAGAGCCTTCCTGGCTTCCACCTTGTCTTTATGGAAAGCGTGGAGTTCTCTGAAGTCACACTTCTCCAGATCTGAGATCACTAACCGCTCCTGATGGGTCATCTCCTATCAGACGACAAACCAGTTAACGTGAAACTGGGATTTCTCTCCTGAACTGGACTCAGACTGGTGAAACTCTCAACACATTAAATTATTCTATAACTGACAACAGTGATGCATGAAGTGCTGCTGAGCTGCATGGGAAAGTATTCAGCTGCACCTTCAGCTTTATACATGACGGTCGTTCTGAGCGGACCTGCAGTCCGACCCAGAGGTTCTGTCCATGTTCTCCCTGCGGTCCCATTATGTTTCCGTTTAACCCAGTCAGGTGAGAGCTACGGGTTATAAACATGTTTGCTACATTTTATGCATCACATCATCATCAGATGATCAGGTTTCACCTCCTGTTTCCAGCTCCTTTCAAGATGAGCCGTTTTAGGGTCTCCGTCACTTTTATGCAAATAAGCTGCAGCTGGCCACGCCCCCAACTCAATGCTTACATCCTGTAAGCAAATAACAGCATGCAGTTCTACAACGGCACATCTCTGACCCAGAAGCAGAAGAAGAGGATCCTCCTGAACATCCAGGATGCAGCAGCTCCACTTGGGTTGCTAGGTAACGAAGCAGGACACCAAAAACATGAACTTATTGCCAGAAAACGGCTGGATGGCGTTTTTAGTGCCGAGACTGTTTCTGGAAGCGGTAGACACAAATGGAGTTTTTTTAATCAAAGATCCCCTTTAAACCGACAAGGTTTGGAGCCGAGACGGCTGGAGATGAGCACCAGAACCCCTGGAGACCCCAGTGGGATGAGCGTGCATGATGGATGGATGGGCTTGGTGCTGAATCAGCTGAACGTCTTTACACTCCAACCAGCATCACATCAACAGGTTTCATAATTAAAGCTGCTGCAGGTCAACACAGGCCAACAAAACGAGCCGTGAAGGCTCAGCCCATCGTTAACGATCGGTAAACCCGTCCAGTCACCAAACCTGATCTGAACCGATCAGATATCAATAAAACAAACTGTCCATCTGTCGCAGTCAGGCTGACTGGCAGCGGGCGGTGGGCGGGCTCTGGGGGCAGCGGAGCGCGGACGGCTTTTCTGGCTATAATAAAACATCATAATTGGATTTGTTCATATGCAGGGAAGCTCGTTGTCTGGATTAGCATATCAATGCTTTCACATAAATCGTATTTTCAAGAGCATTGAGCACTAAGCGCCGCAAAATTAATTCTGCATGATGTGCCTTGAGGCTCGGTTTCCTCTACAGAGAGGACATTGCCACACACACACACACACACACACACACACACACACACACACACATTCCAACAGCCAATGGGAACGCCAGTCTGGTCCTACCTTCCTCCAATCTCTGAAGAAGTTCTCACGAAACACCTTCTTGGTTGTGTATTCATGGTCCAACATCTGGGCAAAGAAAAGCGCAACCTCCTCTGCTGCCAGGCTCAGCTTCATCTTCTTACCTGCACACAAACACAGACCTCACCTGGACGCCAGGCCCGGCCTGGAGGCGCCAGGCCCGGCCCGGCCCGGAGGCGCCCGGCCCGGAGGCGCCCGGCCCGGCCTGGAGACGTCTCGCCTGGCCCGGCAGCCGTCCAGCTGCAGAGCTTTCAGAAACTTTTTATAGTCTGAACCCAACTTGAATTCTGGGATTTATAGACAAATTTTTTTTTTTTTTTTAAAAACAACATATTTTTATAGTTTTTGCTTAATTCCTTTCCTGAGTATGCCGTTTCAGCAAATGGCCTTACTTGAGTTTATACATTTAATGATTATTGATTTCGTCAATAATAGATTAATGTGATTCGTCGTTTCCTCGGAGGAGGCATGAAATGCTGCTGGAGGGAAGCTCCAGCTGCAGGCCGCCTACTGGCAGCTGATGCTCACTGACTGGTTCTCCTGCCAGAATAAAACCCAACTGACCGTTGTAGAAGAAGTTAACGTTGTCAGGAAGAGGCTGGTACTCCGGAGGGAAGTAAGGCCCGTTGTGCTCCAAGCACTTCCATTTCACTCCGTCTTCGTACCGCTCTTCCTCCCACCTGACAGAAAGCAGCCAGATGACAACAGGTGGAGACGAGGGACAGCAGGACGAACAGGACGGCGTTTCCTACCATCTCCAGCGGCTCTGCTCTTCCTCTTCCTTCTTCTTCATCTTCAGCATTTTGGCTTCTTCGATCTCCTCCTTTGACCTCTTGGGTTTTTTGGTGACTGGCTGCTCCTCTTCCTCTTTCTTGACCGTCTGGCAGAGACAAACGTTAAGATGTGGATTGAAACCGTGTCGCTGTGACCTGAACGTCCAGACAGGCGGCTCAGCGTTCAGCTGGTCCAGAAGGAGGAAGACGCCAGCAGAGATGAAGGTTTACCTTTTTGGGTTTCTTCTTGGATTCTTTTTTCTGAGCTTCTCCTTCACTTGCTTCTTCGTCACTGAGGGGCTTGATTCCTCTCTCTGAGCTGCAGGAATGTAAGAGGAGGAAGTCAGAGTAATAAAAAGCTTCAGTTTGATGAGAATCGGCCGGACGTACACGAATGCAGCTTCTTCCTCTATTGGCTCGTCTTTCACACGTTTCCTTTTCAATCCTTTCTTCTTCTTCTCAGTAAAGTCGCCCTGCAGCTCGAGTTTCACCAAATCACTGATCAGAGAAACGGCAGCGTTTATTTCACAAACAGTCTAAATCATGCTTCACCTTCGAGTTAAAAAACCATTATTAATATTTTAGCCTTTGCTACACAACAACCTGCATTCTGCAACATTCATGTTTTAATTCCATCTGTGATTCGTTTGATTTCACTCAGTTTGATCACATTTTAATACATTTGATATTTTATAACAAATTACAGCTTCATGACTGCTTAGTAAGAAAACAATCATTTACTTCACACTCTGACAGTTAACCATCATGATAGCAGTCCCGGTAATTATTATACAATTATAACTTTTAAAGAGGAAAAAACAATAATCACATGATGGAGGCTCGAAAATTTCCCAGCTAAGAAAAACATAATTAAACTCAGCAGTTTGAATTTAGTTAATTAAGATCAGAGAGCAACTCATGATGAGAAGAGATGTCATGGAAATATGTCCAGAGTGTCAATCATGAAATAAAGAGGAAAAACGGTGAAAGGTTGTGCGATTTAATTATAAAAATGGTTCCTGACCAGCAGGTACCAGTCAGGACCCGTTCTGGGGCAACCCAGAAAAGGTCCCCTGGTGGGCCCCTAACGGGCCCCCCAACAGCCCCAATGGGCCCTTAACGGGCCCCCCAACGGCCCCCTGGTGGGCCCCTAACGGCCCCCCCAACGGCCCCAATGGGCCCCTAACGGGCCCCCCAACGGCCCTAATGGGCCCCTAACGGGCCCCCTCAACGGCCCCAATGGGCCCCCCAACGGCCCCCTAATGGGCCCCTAACGGGCCCCCTCAACGGCCCCAATGGGCCCCCCAACGAGCCCCCCAACGGGCCCCTAACGGCCTCTGCTGGGGAAAACAGAAAAAGGAAAAAAACTTAAAAAATAAAAATGAGGGGAAAATATCAAAAAGGAAAATGGAAAACAAAAATCAGCAGGAAGAATAAAACGTCCCTTCTCTCTGTGAGCTGAATCTGCGTCTAGAATCCATTAAGAGCTGCAGGAGTAAAACTGCGAGGCGGATCTGATGCAGCGTCCTGCTGCCATTAACTCATTCATTACCTCCTGACATTCTTCCTCTGCACTGGCTTACGTTCATTCTTAGAGATGCGCTCGTTATACAGAAGATGAAAAGTCTCTGCAGTCACTAAGCATCAAAACACAAGAATCCATTTAAACCTCGTTGGGAGGCAGACAGAGGAGGAGGGATGCCCACCTGCAGCTGCCGACTGGCTCCAGGACTTCCCTGACCTGTGAGGAAGACGAAGCATTAAAGCTCAGCAGATGGAAACGACTCGCCATGCAGGCGCTTCAGCTGCTGCTGGCCCACAGAGAGCAGGGTTTACCTGCTTAGGAGACCCATCATTCTTCTTCTCTTTGGACTTTGATGACCTTGAATTGTTGAACAGAAAGTTGAGATAAAAAAGAATGTGAGAAAAGACAAATACTGTTTCTTTTAAACAATGTTTAGTGTAATGGGGCCTCAAAGGCAGAAACAATCTGAGCTTTTATTCAAACTTTTATGTCGTTTATTCAGATCAGATCTAAACTGGACCTGGGGATTCTGACCACTTCAGGCTGGACCTCAGGGTGTCCTGGTCAAAACTTCAAACCAAACATGGATACAGTCTGTGTTCTGTGTGACCATCCAAATATGCTGCTTTTATTTTGAAGGAGAACTTCCTCTACTTCCAGTTCTGAGCACAGCGGTCTCCCTCTCATTGCAGCTGCAGTTTGTTACCTAACAAACAGCTCTGGAAACATTTAAGCCACCTGGAAAATGCAGACGTTCTCTGGTTGGAGTGTTTAGTTTGAACATCGTAAGCAGAGCGCTGCTGGGTGACGGCTGCGTTCTTCTTCTGCGGGTCACTTTGGGGTCGTAAACTGTTCAACCTGAAGTCCGACTGCAGTTGCATTTAATGAGAATCATGAACGACAAAAAAAAATCATAATTCGTGAAAAAAGGAAAAAGAAATTGCAGTAGATGTGCTAACGTAGCCTCAGCTACCTGGCTCTGATGCAGCTTCTGGGTTTGGACCTCGTCAGTGACGGTCAGAACCTGATGATTCTCTGAATCAGTCTACGGTTCAGTTCTGGTGTGTTTTACCCTCAAGTTTGATCCAGACCAGCCAAGGAGCTTCAGGTCGACTTATTTTGGTTTTTTGCTGCATAAATCAAAGGACTTTGAGCTGCAAATAAAAGGTTGAAAGTTTTTAGTCGCTGGCTGACTGCTGTCTCTGTTTTAGTCAGGCGGTTTTGGGAAATGTGCCCCGTTAACTAGCAGGGTCTCAGCAGATTAACACCGTTTCCATGCAGATCGACGTGACTCCCAGCTGGATTCATTATTCTTATTCTGTGTTTTTTTAAAGCTAAGCTCAGACAGAAGCAGGATCAGAGGCGTGAAACAACACGAAGCAAGCCGTCAAACAGCCTGCCACTCCCAGGGCCAGCCACGCTTACAGGTGTCTGTTCATCCCTTCGCTCTCATCAATTACACGAGCCAATGACGGATCGCTCCGCTCCCATTTCTCTGCTCACATATGCATGTTAATAAACACGTCTGATATCAAGTAAATTAATTTATTCATATGAAGCGTTCACTGTACAATGTGTAATGAATGCCACCGGCCCTCCTGACACATTCTCTCTCTTACACTTTGTGTCTTTCATTTAGTCACACACACACACACACACACACACACACACACACACACACACACACACAGTCATATAAATGATCTTATTTATCAGCAGTTGAAGTACCGAGCCGCCAGAGTTAATTTGTCTCTCCTTCTGAGCAACATGAAAGGCTGAGCTGAGCGTTGATGTGAGCCGGGTGAAGCTGCAGATGTTGGACGAGCTGCAGATGTTGGACGAGCTGCAGATGTTGGACGAGCTGCAGATGTTGGACGAGCTGCAGATGTTGGACGAGCTGCAGATGTTGGACGAGCTCATTGGTCTGATAATGGTTCCAGTCTCTAATGGTGGACTGATGATTCAACACAGGCAAGACGTCCTTTATGTTGCTACCAGCAGCCGTTTTCATCTAATTGTTATGCAAATCTTAAGCAAACGTTTAAAATGTCACAATGTCTGCTGGTTTGGAGTGAATCCACCAAGACACGCAGAGCGTAATGTCATCAGGTGTTGACGCTGCGCATGGCTGTAATAAACAGGAAGTAGAGCCTGGAAGCTAGCATGAACTCATCTCAGAAATATGAGTCTCTTCCCAGCTGGAGGCTTTCAGAGTTTGGTGTCTCTGGTAAGGCAGGCAGAGTTTCCAACATCAGAACTTATTCAGCAAATGTTTCCATCTCCTGCTAGCACATTAACTCTTTTTGGAAAACCCAAAAACAGAAAATCCTTTTAGCTAAATTGAGGAAATCATTTTGCATGACAGAGACATAAACCGAGCTGTACTGCTGGAACAAACAGCAACATTCAACTGCAGTAGCCACTGCTCAACCCAAAGAGGGCAGCACTGAGAAGGTTTTAGGCTAAATATTGCAGAATTAAACAAATTTACACAAAAATGTCAATTTGCACAGAAACATAAAGACAGAACACTTAAGGATCATTTTAGACATTTAATGTTAATCTGATGTTTAGTTTCTAAAACCTCAAATCTAAAGGTAATAAAAAAGTTTATTATTTTAACATAAATCTGAAATAATTTGAATATATATATACTGCTCAAAAAAATAAAAGGAACATTTCACTTTAATTATGTGTGTGGCTCCAAATCCAGGCCTCCATTGGTTAATAAATTTGATTTCCATTGATGATTTTTGTCTGATTTTGTTGTCAGCACATTCAACTTTGTACAGAACAAAGTATTCAACGAGAATATTTCATTCATTCAGATCTAGGATGTGTTATTTGAGTGTTCCCTTTATTTTTTGAGCAGTGTATATATATATATATATATATATATATATATATATATATATATAAACAATATTTTTGTCACTAATTTCAGAAAGAGAAAGAAAATTTCAGAAATATTTCCAGCCTCTGACATTTTGATGATTATGATTTAGAAACTATTTTAAAAAATCTAATTCACCGTCTTAATAACAGCATGCAGAGGTTCGAGCCGCCACCGGGTCAGTCTGGGTCAGGAGGACAATCAGGAGGAAGACAGATGACTGGACATCTGCCACTGAAATAAAATATTTAACCGTTTCTATTCTTATGTACGAGATAAACCTTATTGTGATTTTAGACACTGTGGAAGTTTTGCTGTGTGTACTCTGTTTTCCTAAAGCTTTTGGCATTTTGTACGTAAACTATGGGCAAAAATTACATCAGAATTTCGGATTTTAAAATGCTGTAACAATCATTTTTAACCTAAATAAATCACGAGCGAAAACAGTTTGAGTTAAATAATTGTGAAAACGTTTTTAAGGTGAACACACACACACACCTTTTCTTTATCAGATCTCCACCGGAACCGGCATTCTCACGGTCACTCAACCGTTTCAGCTTCGTCCCTTTCTGCTTCAACTTTGCATCTCCTTTAGCGTCACTTTCTCTTCCCATTTTACCACAGTGTCTGACAGAGAATATTTACAGATTAGCTTTGTAACAAAAATACATTTAAATATACAAGAATATTTAAACACACACCCAAAATAAGCAGATTAAATATCCATAGTAGCTAAATTTGACAATTAGCTTCCAAGATGTAGCCACTTAAAACAAACATTGACTGATTAATTAAAACAGATGACCACAAATGTCTTTTACTGCCAAACAGAAATAAATTTAGAGTTAACTCACTCACCGTTTGGAAGACTGACAAAAATTGGGTAATATAGGCTGTTTTCCGCGTAAAACACAAACTTTAAATCAGCGTTTCCTCTGACGGTTAACCATGCAGGCGACTGTCCCAGCTGAACTCTGATTGGTCCGTTTGAGTGGCGGTCAACTGCTATACCTGCATGTGAACACTGGGGGAGCTAGAGGGCTCAAGGTGAGAACCGGAAGGGGCGGGGACCGAAAGGTTTTGGTTTACATTTCTGCTGCAGACTTGAAATAGTTTTGATTTGAAATGGAATGTATTTGACTCTATTGGCTTCCTCCTCATAAGCCACGTGCTTTAAATTAAATTATTTTGTATTTGTGTTTATTTAATCTGGAAGATGCTCCAAGCCTCTTTTTCAAAGGAGACATTTGAAAGTTTTTTTTCAGAAGCTTCAGCATTTAGTGAAACACTTTATATAGACTATTTACACACAGATGGATGTTTCAAAGCCACTGTTTCTGCTAATTATGATGTTTTTCCACTTATAGTTAACAAAAACTAAAGGCACAATTCTTGTGATTTTTTTTCTCTGAGAATTTTGATTTTGACCTAGAAATAAAATGGGGAAAAAAATTCTTTCATGGTGGAAAGATTGGTAACTTTGTTGCCTCACAGCAGGAAGGTCCTGGGTTCAAATCCCAACCTGGGATCTTTCTGCGTGGAGTTTGTGTGTTTTCCATGTGAGTGTGGGTTCTCCCTGGGTACATGACTTTCTTTCACAGTCCAAAAACATCAGCGTTAGGTTAATTGGTGCTGTCTTTTAGCAAATCAGTTTTTCTTCTGGGAATAATGAAACTAATTCTTGTCATTATGGAGGCTTTATTTCTTATAAAGAATACTTTTGAAAGATGTGTTAGAAATGGCTAAATTCACTGCGAATAAGATACAATAGAAATAGTAACTGACTTACAAAGATGACATTCAGGTGTAACAGCAACTTCGAGATTATGTTCACATAAAAGTTCCGAAAGTGTTGAAATTTTGCTTAGCAAAATAACCAGAATACAGCTACAAGTTCTTGTTGGGGTAAAATGAGCGCTGTCTCTTTAAGAGACCCGGAAACAATCCTTTCCAGTGTTTGTTGCTGGGGAGTTGACGGACAGCTGCGCGGGGACGATGATATCTAACCCGCTGACTCGGGCTGTCCGGAGCAGAGTGCGGTTCTGGAGACACCGAGCTGTGTTTAAAGTTCTTCCAGAGGCCTCAGGTGGCGGCAGCCGGCGCTGGTACTCCGCTCCGAGTCGAAGGGGGGTCTCGGTTATGGAGGAGATCCTGGCGAGGGTCGTTGCACCTTTACCTTCATATGAAACCAGAGATAAATCTCCACCTCCGCCCGAATCCACCAGCTTGGAGTTCATGAACTACTACAGAGGTCTGGAAAAGGAAGACAAAGTCGATTTTCTGTCCAAGCTGTCCCAGGAGTGCGGAGTGGACCATAAAACGGTGTCAGAGCTCGCTACGAAGCTGCTGGACACTCAGCGACGGGACCAGGCGACCATATTGCAGGCGGAGGACAGGCTCCGGTACAGCCTGACGCCGCGCTACAAGCAGCTGTTCAGCCATGTGAGCCGGGTCGAAGGCGGGGTGAAGTTCCTGGTGGACCTCCGAGCGGATCTGCTGGAAATACTCACGTCCAAAGCAAGCGAAAACCCACACATCAGGGTAGGATCTTTGTTTACTTTCTGTACGGGTGCCCGAATGGCTCAAACTCCAGCATGCGCGTTTATTCACTTGGCTGTGAAGCAGAAATATGAAATGACTGGAACGGAGTAGCTGGAATGGAGTGGCTCGTGTTACCCGTGGTTACATGAGTCACGTGGTTCTCATTTGATGTGACCTTTGCCCCAGTTGGACTTCTCAGAAACCCTTCACCTCCAAACTTCTACATGATTCAATTCAGACACACATTTAGTGTCAGTATTCCTTCCATTCTCTTTATTTTGGTTTGAAGCGATAGATCATGACAAAATAAAGCAGAATTATGACTTTTTTTTAAACAAATAAGAATCTGAAAAGTGTGGCAGACATATGCCCTCATCCCCTCTAACATATTACTTTGTAGAACTACGTTATGGTCTATTTGCAAAATAGTTTTTAAATAATTTAAACCTGGACTTTGGCTAGGTCATTCAAACACATGAATCAGCTTTGATCTAAAACCATCCCATAACATCTTTGGCTTGTATTTAAGGAGGTTGTCCTGCTGGAAGGTGAAGCTCCACAACAGTCTCGGGGTTTTTTCAGTACATAAACGTTTTTCTTTCAGGATTGTCCTGGATGTACATCCTTCCATCAACTATGACCTGCTACCCCACAGCATGATGCAACCACCACCGTGTGTCATTCTGGGGATGAATAGGTGCAGACAGAGGCGGGATTTTGGCTGGAGAGGCCTTCAGTCTTTTATCCGATCAAACAACAGAGAATGGAACCTTACTTTTCAAACAAAAGAACGAAAAAAATCTGTCAACCTCTGATATATATATATATAAATATATATATGTGTGTGTGGGGGCTGGGCTAGCTGAACAGATTACATTTGGGTACCAATCAGAGCCTCTTTCCTGTGCTGCAGGAGCCACAAAGGAAAGCGATCCTTTAACAATGTTAGATTCAGCACATGAGGAGGCAAGAGCTACTCTGCTGCTTGTACAAATTGAATATAAATCAGGCATGTAATGAGTATTTTGAATGAATTTTTTGAAGGCAGAGTGGATTCAAAGAAAAGGTAGTGAAAGAACAAAAAATAAATTTCTGCCGCAGTCGGAGACATGACTCCAGTGGGTTTTCTCTCTTAATTTTCCCTTTTTTGGCAGCTCTCCCTTTTTCCTAGAAAAGCTGCTCTCATATTCTGGATTGTTCAGTTTAATGTAATTACAGTTTTCACTTTGACTCTGCAGAGTAGGCTCGCTGGCATTTATTGAATGCGCTGAGTGACTTAGAAATACAAATAAACTCAGCTGTTAACCCGAAACTACCACTAATATATTTCATAGCATTTATAGGAAAACATTTAAGTTACACTGTCTAAGATAAAATTATAACTGGAGACATACAAGTACATATCTGAACATGTGCAGTGGAAAAAAGGATTTTCCTCCTTTTTTGACACGTTTAAAAGTTTCAGATCATCAAAAATCTTTATCACACAAAGATAACCCGAGTAAATCCAAAAGGCAGCTGTCAAGTAATTATATGAGATGTTTTGAGACGTTCTGTATCTGCCAACAGCAGCACAAGACGAAGAAAAATAAGCCTCCCAAGCTTATTTCCATTAAAATTTAAAAAGTTAACAGTAGGGCAGACTTCCAATTAATTAATTACAAAGATTTCAAAGTGTTAAAAATTTTAGCGTAATTGTTTTTTTCATATAAAGTTTCTGTCCAGAACCATTATATTTGCTTGTTTCTAGTACACCTTTAAATCTGATACACAAGCAATATCTGCTAACATCTGCTAACTGGAAGCTGCTTCAGTCTGCCCACGAGGGGTTAATTTCTGTTGTGCTAAAAGGAGTTAGCCTTTCAGCTAATGCTAAAACAGCATCTCAGTGATATATGCTGACTGTTCAAGGAGCTCATTGCTGCTGAATACAAACTGGCCTAATGCGTAAAAAGTTTCCATGGAAGTTTAGTGAAATACACAAATTTCAATCTGACTTAAAAACTACCTCACGCTAGAGCAAAACGTTTTTTTCATTAAAAAACAGTTTTTTTTAAATGGGCATGTTTCCATTATGAACATTTATTTTCATAATTCCAGTTTGGCTATTTTATGGTCAGTGGAAATGTAGCTAGTTTTGTGTCGTTCCCTTCAGTGTTTCTTGGTGCAGCGCCCCCACAGGCCAGGAGGGGAACAGGTTGGTTTAACTCCGAGCAGAGAGAAAGAACCACAGCAGCTGGAGATGCTGCAGATGTTAAATGTCTTGGTTCCCCAGGCACATCGAGGATACCGGACTATCATGTGTGAAAACACTCTTGTTCTAGTACCGCCGCTGACATCCATCTTTCCATCTAATGTTTCAAAGTTTTTAAGGTGGTGAAACTGAGACTTTGCTGCTTGAACTCCTCTGACTGTAAAAATAAACATTTGTCAGTCCTGACATTTCCTGGTTTTGTGTTTTAATGTATGATGGAGTGAAACATGTTTGTCCTCTTTGTGAATGAAACCATCTTGCTGTGACAAATATCTTGTGAAGGTGTTGACCTCTCATCGAGCTTTAGCCAGTCCAGCTCAGTGTTAATGTCTTCCTGCTGTTCAGAAGCATTCAGTCTCTGCAGCCCAGCCACACTGAGAGCTTTACAGCCTTAAAGGTCCCGGCTGCCTGCATACCGATGCCTCCCGGGTCACGCTGGAGCCGATCAGCCTCTGCTTTCTGCTGCTCCATTATTGATTGAGCTAAAAACGAGGAAAGGTCATTTTTAGATATGAAGCTTCTGGTACCAGAATGATGATGCGTTTACTGACTGCAGGAAATCAAAGTGTAATGATTATCATAGTGGAGCTAAAACACCATCAAAGACGGAGGAAGGAAGGCTGGATTATGCAGCTCTGCATCTGCATCAATCTTTGCTTCTTGTAATAAATGTACTTCTGAGTTTTTCTGTAGATTAGTCACCTTGATCCAGGGATTTATTCTTGATGATCTATTTCTGACTGCTGACGTTGGGGGGAGATGGCTCCTCAGGGTTACACCGAGGGTCTGTGTGGGACTATTTTTTCCCAGGCCAGCTGACAGGTGGCATGAGGCCCACTGGGGTAAAGGTCTGCTCCCATTCAGGTCTCAGTGAGGTTCTGTTTGGACTGAACAGTCTGTCCAGGAAATCCCACTGCAGTCCATTACAGGCCTCTGAAAGATCTTCTACGCATTACCAGATTTTAATATAAACTCTGACCTTTACAGGGCTGTAAAAAAAAAAAAAAGTATTTCTCTTTTTTTGTCACCTTTTAAATGTTTCAGGTTCTTAGATAAAGGTTGAAATCTGATCAAAATGACCTGAATAAATACAGAAGTCAGTTTTTAAATGATGGTTTCCTTTTATTAAGAGAATAAAAATCTGTCCAAACCAATCTGAACCTGTGAAAAAGTAATCGCCTCCGTCTGGTATGAATTTACCTGAATAACATACATTTGAGTATCACCGTCACCATGGCGACGGGGGCGCGGTTACCGCAGCTCTGTGTCTCATTAGCATCAAACAAATAATTAAAGATTTTATCCAATTTCATGCAATGTTTTTAGGCTCTTGTGTCTCTGCTCTGTCTTCTCAAACCTCCAGTCATCTCAGACGGCTACACGGGTTCTGGTTCTGCTGGATGTTTCTTCCTGCGAACAGAAAAGTTTTCCTCTCCACTGTCGCTACATGCTTGTCCAAATGTTAATGAATGCAAATGTCAACATTTGTACCAAAACATAAATATAGTATCATAAATTACCTGTTTAGACAGTTTATTAGCAGTTTAGTTCCTCTTTAATATTTGATCCAGAAACCTTTGTTTCCCAGCAGTCAGTCGGTTCCTGTAGTTCTGGATCAGGTTTGCTGCAGCAGGGGTTCTGGTCCATACTGAGTTTCAGCTCCCTCCACAGATTTTTTTATGTTCATCTTGAAATGCTTCTGATGGCGCCCCTCCTTGGTGACGCCCCTGGCTGGGTGTTTGGGGACATCGTCTTGAATCGGACCGTGATACCGTGTTTCTGGTACAGCTGTAAATGTGACGCACGGCGATGGAAGCGGCTTCTCTGGTCCCACTGGGGTTTAATTTCTGCTTCAAACGATCTGGCTGGACGCTGGAAAAGACTGTTGTTATGCTAAAAGGAGTTAGCCTATCAGCGAAGCTATTCAAAACTAAACTAGCATCTCAATGCTAAACATGTAGCAGCTAATGCTAATGTCAGCATCCAGATTTCTAAAGAAGCTCCATGGATAATCAGAGAAACTCTGTAGAGATGAATGGATAGAAAAACACTTTGCTCCAACCTGAAGGTTGAAGATCCTGAAGAACAGATTAAAATCTATAAATGTCTTTGTTGTTCAGCTTCTATGGCTATTTATTTAACAATATGGCAACAAAATGGTTTTTGAATTGAAAATGCTGATGTGCAGGATGTTAATCGATGATGGCGGTGTTTGTTACTACGGTAACCTCCCAGGTAGTTCTGACCCCTGACCGTTCTCATGATCGGTGATGCTCCATCAGGTCAGCTCTTCCATGCCGTCCCGGTTTGAGGGAGACTGACAACCATCTTGAGTTTCTTCCATTTTTTAAAAATAACTTCACCAATAGTTAGGCGTACAGTTTTGTCTCTGGTGTCATTTGGCAGCTCTTTGGTCTTTACAGATTAAATATTCCCCCATGTTCATGGTCCTGCTGTATCAAGCACTGTTTCATCACACCGGACCGTATCGGCGGGTCATCACTGTCCAGGTGTTGATACGGTGTGCTTCGTTTTCCCTCTAACAGAACAGAGGATTTCCTTCTTTAGCCCTCTCCTCTGTCGGCCGGTCTCTTTCCAGCCCGAGGCTTTGATCCCTCCATTTCTAAAGACTTCATCTTCTGCAGGGTCAATGAAATACATATTTCAGTTTGACCTCCCGATTGTGTGGTTAAAAGTTTGCTTCCCAAGGCGGCGGTGGCGGCTCTGCTGCTATAGAGCTGCTGCCTTCTCAACAAAAATGGCTCACCCGGATTATCGAGCAAAATGCATTACTTCACCTCAGGCAGCTTTACGAACACACACACACACACACACACACACACACACACACGCTGCATCACATGAGCAGGAATGAAAGTTTTGCTTAACTGAAAGTTATTTCCTGAAGCTGTGTGCTGTGGAGCTGAATGATGCAGAGCCTGATGCATTTATGGATGTATGTGGAGAGGAATTTCCAATTTGGTCAGGTTTGGATTGAAGGATGCTCACGGAGCTTTTGTGCCATGTCTGTTGTTTGTTTTGTGTTGGCCGTTGTGATTGACAAGCTGCTATTAAAGGAAGTCCTTCTATGGAACGGTCGGTAGGAGCTGTATGGACGTGCCAGAGCTTGTGTGCTGCATGCTTGTTTGTGTGTTTGAGATTTGCTTTAAATGAAGTCTGACCTTCGCTGGAGGACATGCCTGCTTTGAAATGGCAAGGTGTTTATTGAAGTGGCCCCTTCTACGTCCATTGCAAGCTCCGGCAAATCACTATTCATAATGTGTAAACATTCAAGCGGCGTGCGGACAGCCAGGGGACCATGCGGCCTGTGGAAGATAAGAGTGTGAAATACTTCATTTCCTACTGGAAGCTTTGAGCCAATCTGTGCAATAAAACAATAGTTTTAAGTTTGAGCTCCTTCAATTAAAAAACTGGAGCTGAAAGGGTGAATTCACACCGACTCTGCTCACTCCACTTTGGATGTTTTCCCACTGATAGTTTGGCAGACTTGGTTATAACTACTGTAGTTCTTTCTCTCTGCTCTGAGTCAAGCCAACCTGTTCCCCTCCTGGCCTGTGGGGGCGCTGCACCAAGATCCACTGAAGGAAACGACACAAAAACCTCTGAAGAAACTGAGAGCAACTTCCTTCTTCACCAGATGGAAACAGATTTTAGTGTTGGAGGATTTCTCTGTAGTTGTTGGCTAAAGAGCAGGAGCCATTCCTCCTACTAGCGCTAGCATGTTTGATTTGGTTGGATTTACCCAGAATGCCCTGTGCTGTAGTCCACTTCCTGCTTTTGGAGCGGTCTCCAGGCACACATGCATTCAAACCGAACCCAGACTGAGGTTTGGAGGACCAGAGTTTGCTTTTTTTTGGTTTGATGATACATTCACACCTCCTCAAACGAACCGGACTTCCTACGCAGACAGACTGGAGTTGGGTTAAAGTGGACCGGACAGGGCTGGTCCTTAGCCTGCTTTTATCCAGCTCTAGTCCATCTGCCTAGAAAGTTCAGCTCAAAAAGTGAACTCTGGTCCGCCTCAGTCTGGGTTTAGACTTTAGCGAAAGACTCCATCTTGTTTCCATCTGCTGAAGAAGGAAGTTGCTCTCAGTGTCTTCAGAGGCTTTTGTGTCGTTTCCTTCAGTGGTTCTTGGTGCAGCGCCCCCACAGGCCAGGAGGGGAACAGGTTGGTTTGACTCAGAACCACAGCAGCTGGAGGTGGAGCAGATGGTGAAGTTCTGGTTCCAATTGAACCGGGTCGACCGGACCATCAGGAAGAAAATAGCCTAAGAATAGGGTTCAGGCTCATTGAAGCTATAAAATAAACGTAGAATAGTGCGTCATTTCATTCACCATGATCTGAGTTTTAGCTGAATGTCAGTTAGAAGCTGTTTTCTGTCCTTGCAGGACCTGAACGGTACTCTGAAGAGCCTGCTGTCCAAGTGGTTTGCTGTTGGTCTGCTCCGGCTGGAGAGAATCACCTGGCAGTCGCCCTGTGAGATCCTGCAGAAGATCAGCCAGTAAGACCCTTCATCCTCACTGCTCCTCCTGCTTAGCTATAGATTTGTAAAAATAGAAAAATGTTTTGGGCTGCTGCCCACCTGCACCAGGATGTCCAATCATTCTGACTGAATCTGAGTGACCAGTAATCCTCTGGACGCTGGAAAATTTCTCTCGCTTCTAATTTTGATGAGAACGTTGTGAATTTCATTGACAAAGCGCCACGTCAGTGGGTGAATCCCACTGAAATACAACCTGCCACAGTTGGGAGCAGCTACAGACCGGTTACTTACTAATTGAGGAAATAATGAAAGCCTTCGCTGCACCTGAACACGGAACAGATTTGGAGTTCCTGCTCCAAGAAAACTGTTAAATGGCTGCATTTTTCTAAACTCTTCCTGCATTTTCATCTGCCATCCACTAACTCTGCAATTAGCAGACTAGCAGCTCTACCAGCTGAGCCGCGGCACCGTGCGGAGGAAACGCCTGAACTCTGAGGCAAAGCCTGGTTTTAAACAACGGACTAAATGCGAGTCCTGAACTGGCTTCATATGTTGGCAGCACAGAGGATTGAAGTTCAGCCGCGTGTTTCCCTCTGAAGTTAAAGGAGTTTTAATTTATAGTCAGGCAGGAGTTTGCTACCTAAACCTGACTGGGTTTCTCTGCCAGGTACGAAGCGGTTCACCCAGTCAGGAACTGGACCGACCTGAAGCGCAGAGTGGGACCGTACCGGCGCTGCTACGCCTTCACACACGCCGCCATGCCGGGGGAACCGCTGGTGGTGCTGCACGTGGCGCTGACCGAGGACATTTCCGACAACATCCAGGTCAGAACCAGAACCAGAACAGACAACATCCAGGTCAGAACCAGAACCAGAACAGAACAGACAACATCCAGGTCAGAACCAGAACCAGAACAGACAACATCCAGGTCAGAACCAGAACCAGAACAGACAACATCCAGGTCAGAACCAGAACCAGAACAGACAACATCCAGGTCAGAACCAGAACCAGAACAGACAACATCCAGGTCAGAACCAGAACCATTTCAGAACCAGAAGCGCACACACAGCAGTCCTCCTGACCACTAGGGGGAGTCTGAAGCAGGTGACATCATCACCTGCATAAATCTGCTGCTGTTCTTTAACAATGTTAGAGACATGAAGTGAAACACACATTTTCTTTGTTGCTCCAACTTTCTTCTGTTAAATCTGAAGGTTAAGACCTAAATACAATTTGTTTGTCTCCCCCTAGTGGTTCGGAGGACTTTGTGTTGTGGAGCGAGTTTGTAGCTTTTCATACTTGCTGCTGTTTTTGCTGTGATTTTCTGTTGAATTTGGGTTTTTTGTGTTTGTCTGTGTGAGCAGCTCGTTCCTTCGCGTTGGCACTCGTTGACCACCGTAAGTAAAGATGCAGCGGTGTGTGCTTTTTCTTCCCTCAGAGTATTGTTCGGGAATTTGCGACTCTTGATGCAGAGGAGGACATAAACAAGATCAATTCAGCCATTTTCTACTCCATCTCCTCCACCCAGGCCGGCCTGCAGGGCGTGGAGCTGGGCAACTACCTCATCAAGCGCGTGGTCCGGGAGCTGCAGGTGGGTAAAGGCGCTGCTGAGCGGAGCTGAGCCAACATTCACAGTCATTTATTACTTTATGCTGGTCTGTCACATTGAATCCCAATAAAATACACTGTGACCAAGTTTCAGGGGTATGAATACTTCTGCATTGTGTCAGGGCTGTTTGAGCGCTGTAAAGGTTTCTGGGTGTATAAACGTACATATTCCACATACAGGCTGAGCTGTTTCTTACTTTGGTGAAATCTAATCCATTCATCTCAATAAGCAGACAAGAGCCCTCCATGTTGGGCCGCCGCAGCTCGTTGTTTCATGATTGAAAATCCTAAATGCAACATCAGGAACCACTCAACCCAACAGATGGGGGAAGCACTTTGCAGCACAGCCTCATCAAAACCTGGTTTAAGCTCCTTCAAGTCTATTTATTCATGTGAGAAGACAGCTGCCAGCGGTTTACCTCCAGGCTGCGTTCATAATGGAAATATGACAGAGCAGACGGAGAGCCGCTTCCTGCTCAGAAACCAGACGGTCTCAGTTCAGGCTGTCCTCCAGCAGGTTGGTGGCATCAAATCTGCTTTTCAGCTCTTCTCTCCTTTTAGAATGAAGTGCTTTAAGTTTAAAGAGGGATGATTTGTTGAAAGTATTGGTTCATTAAACTCTGAGTTATTTTCCTGTTTTGATGGCGGCTGGTAGCGGCTGCAGAGGTCGCTGACCTTTCTGACGGCACAGACAGCTGTCATTACGGGAGCGGAGGACCTCCTGCTGTTCCGTCAGGCGGATTAATCATTCTGACGCTACAGAAGCTAATCTGAAGGAAGACAGAAGCCGCTTATCAGCATCTTTTGATGCCTGCACAAGGAAATCTACAAGGCAGAAAATTATGTTTACTTTTTATTATAAATAGCCTGCAGACAGGGACCTCAGAGACATGGCAGGCCGTCTCCAAGTTCCTTCTCATCAGCCATTTTATCTGAAGTCTGCTGAACTGAAAGCTTCACATTCTGAACACGACAGTAAGGTTGTGTTAATTCACCTAATCTAACATCTACAACAGAAATAATTTATTATTTCACCTCCAACGATTCTACGTGTCGGTCATCGTTAACGCATCATCGTTAACGCATCATCGTTATCGCATCACCGCATCATCGTTAACGCATCATCGTTATCGCATCATCGCATCATCGTTAACGCATCATCGTTATTGCATCATCGCATCATCGTTAACGCATCACCGCATCATCGTTAACGCATCATCGTTATTGCATCATCGTTAACGCATCACCGCATCATCGTTAACGCATCACTGCATCATCGTTATCGCATCATCGTTATCGCATCATCGTTATTGCATCATCGTTATCGCATCATCGTTAACGCATCATCGTTAAAGCATCACCGCATCATAGTTAACGCATCATTGTTAACGCATCATTGCATCATCGTTAACGCATCATCGTTATTGCATCATCGTTAACGCATCACCGCATCATCGTTAACGCATCACTGCATCATCGTTAACGCATCATCGTTATTGCATCATCGTTATCGCATCATCGTTAACGCATCATCGTTAAAGCATCACCGCATCATAGTTAACGCATCATTGTTAACGCATCATTGCATCATCGTTAACGCATCATCGCATCATCGTTAACGCATCATCGTTAACGCATCATCGTTATTGCATCATCGCATCATCGTTAACGCATCATCGCATCATCGTTAACGCATCATCGTTATCGCATCATCATTATCGCATCATCGCATCATCGTTATTGCATCATCGTTAACGCATCACCGCATCATCGTTAACGCATCATCGTTAACGCATCATCGTTATTGCATCATCGCATCATCGTTAACGCATCATCGCATCATCGTTAACGCATCATCGTTATTGCATCATCGTTAACGCATCACCGCATCATCGTTAACGCATCATCGTTATTGCATCATCGTTATCGCATCATCGTTAACGCATCACCG
>NW_006799994.1:2702003-2716455 GCF_000485575.1 Poecilia formosa
TGCATCATCGCATCATCGTTAACGCATCACCGCATCATCGTTAACGCATCATCGTTATTGCATCATCGTTAACGCATCACCGCATCATCGTTAACGCATCATCGTTATTGCATCATCGTTATCGCATCATCGTTAACGCATCATCGTTAAAGCATCACCGCATCATAGTTAACGCATCATTGTTAACGCATCATTGCATCATCGTTAACGCATCATCGCATCATCGTTAACGCATCATCGTTAACGCATCATCGTTATTGCATCATCGCATCATCGTTAACGCATCATCGCATCATCGTTAACGCATCATCGTTATCGCATCATCATTATCGCATCATCGCATCATCGTTAACGCATCATCGTTTCATCAGCAGATATGTTGACATGTCATTCACTGTGCAGTGGACCCCAAAGTTTCTCAGTGTGGCATTTGCAGATTTTCTTTGGCGTTCACATTCAAACCAAACCAGAGTTCACTTCAACTGAACCCAGACCGAAGTCCGGAGCACCAGAGGTCAGAGGTCGATTAGCATTCACACCTCACCAGCCGAACCGGATTTCCAGACAGACTGACTGGAGCCGGATTAAAGCGGACAGAACAGGCCTGGTGGGAACGCACTGTTGGATATGCTGACAGTTTTCTCCACTTCATCCTTATTTTATGGGTCGTTAGTTGGTGAAATCTGTTGTTTGGTATGAAATAGCAGCAGATCTTGCATTTAGCTTTTGGAAAGTTAAATCCCTTTCCCCCCATTGTGATTCTTGCTTTGAACTTCATCAAATCACCACGTCTGAAAGCTAATTGCACCGAGTTTCGTCATCTGATTGGTTGATTTGCTTGTCGGCTATTGAAGTAGCTGACTTCCTGAAGCTAACGCTGACCTATGATGTGCAGAGATCCAGGCTGTCTGACAGGGACAGCATTGCCACAGAGGACTGGCTGTAATGATGGAGAGATGATGGAGTGGGAAAGAAAAGGTCACAGTTGCAATTTCAGGTGCAGGAGGAATATCTTGTTTGTCTTTGTAGATTGGACCCCGAAGCAGAACTCACTCAGTCATCCGTTCCCTTTTTCGCCTTTCCCGCTGCTTTCTTACTCATACCATCGCTCTCTTTTCCACTACCTTTTGCTCCGTGTGAGGAAGGCAGAGCTACAGCATAGTCAAGTGTGAAGAAACAAAGTGGAGAACAGCAAGGAGCCTTGATTTTTAAATTGAAAGGTGGGTGAAATAAGGTAGAGTAGAAGAAAAATAAAGTGTCCCACCAGGCGGTGTCTCGCACTTCCACTTTCATAGACAGCGATTGCCTTTCTGCCTGACATATTGTTCTCTCACTTATTAACGTAGACACCCAAGCCCAGAAATGTGTCTGAAGAGAAGAGAGAGGCTTTCTTTCTGCTAAATGAAAGGGTGTTGAGACGGCAGGGAGCTCAGAGCGGTGGGTGACCGCTGCCGATGAGATGACACACAGGAGGGGAGGCAGTTTAGAGACGGGGACAGGTGTTACAGGCGAGGGATGGAAGAGGAAGGAGAGGATCATCCATCAGCATCAGCAGGCCGCCTCATGGAGCAGCTCAGATGATTCGTAATGAAGTCCCAGACGGAGGAACCGACGGGGTCGAGCCGCCCGAGCAACAAGGACGTCCTGGTTCTGTTTTCACACCGAGCCTGAACCTCCGTCTCGTCTCTGAAAACCGGTGAAGGGTGAAGGTCTCTGCAGACTTCCTCCCTGTTGTCTCTGCTGCTTCCTGTCTGAGTGGATCTGTGACAGGATGGAGACACAGATCCACTCAGACAGCTGCTTCACGAAACTCTGCAACCGTTTCCACGAGAGAGCAAAGACCGAAGGAAGCCTTGGCACATTCAGGTTTTACTCTCATTCTGGAGTCAGTCTAAACTTACAGCTGCCAAATATATTTCTGTTATCCACCATCCCTCCGTATGCATGAGATGATGGAAGGGCTGATTATGATTCATTTGGGTTTCATCAGTGGTGGGCGCCACTAGCTAAAAGGTTAGCTGCGCTAACCCCAAAGCACTAATCATAAACATTATTTCTGCAAATGCTAGCTGCTATGGCAGTATAGCAGCTAGTGGAAGCTAATGCTAAAATGCTAATTTCAACCAAAACAGGACCAAACTTGTTAGTAGACACCTAACTGTACGGTTTGCACTTCAGGAAGTGACTTTTTTTTCACTCATGGTTTCAATTTCATAGTTGCTGATTTTACCGAACTGGCTACGACACCACAGGTGACACTGCAGTGATGCATTCTGGGTACTGAATAAACATTTGCTGCATCGCATCACGAGTGGAGGATGTGAGGAAAAGATTCAGATTTTTGTGTTTGTTCAATTTGCTTCCCTGGTTGTTTGTCTGTTGTGTGTTTGCCAAAAAAATGGAAACATGAGAAGAGGAAGCGGAACTGCAGTGTAATCAATCTTCAAAATAAGAGCATGGTCTTACTTCAGTCGGTTACCAAAACGTTAACACGGGTGTCAAACTTTAACTGAAAGTTTACAGAACAGAAGCTAGTGCGCTAAACGGTTTCAAAGTTAGCTAAAAGCAAATCAAAGCTCTGACATTAGCGGGTTATGGGAAGTGGGTTTCATGCTTTTAATCTCAAAAGGTTTTACAAAGTAAGATGAATTTCTCCTTGTGCCGTTGTTTCAGAGCGAGTTCCCCCACATGGCCCAGTTCTCCAGCCTGTCGCCCATCCCGGGGTTCTGCTCCTGGCTTCAAGGCCTGCTGAGCCAGTACAGGAAGGAGGGCCGGGGGGCCGACCTCTTATCGGAGCAGGAGTGGCGCGAGGTGGAGCAGGCCCTGGGCTCCGACGCGGGAACCCCGCCCGTCGACTCTCTGCGGAAGCTCATCGCCACCGGGGAGTGGACGCGCTCCGAGAAGCTGAGCCTCGCCCTGGAGCCCGTCCTGATGCGCCTCTGCGGCTGGTACCTCTACGGAGAGAAGCGCCGAGGCTTCGCCCTCAACCCAGTGGCCAACTTCCACCTGCAGAACGGCGCCACCATGTGGCGGATCAACTGGCGCGCCGACACCAGCCCCAGGGGCGTGGCGAACTCCTGCGGCATCATGGTGAACTACCGCTACTTCCTGAACGAGACGACCAACAACAGCGTCCTGTACCTTCAGAATAAGGCGGTGGCGGCTTCGCAGCAGGTTCTGGGCCTCGTGTCGCAGTTCCAGAAGAACAGCAAGCTGTGACTGCGTCGCATTCAGCAGAGTATCAGGCACTGCAGACGCAGAAAGAGGAGCAAGCTTCCACCAAAAAACTGAGATCAAACATTTCTATTAAAAAAATCAGAAATTTTTAGATTAATCTTGGAAATTTCAGAGAAAAAGACATGGAAATTTATGAGTTACTAAACTTTAAAAATGTAAACTTTTGAAACTTAGAAATTTTAACATTTTCTCTAGAAAATTTCTGAGTTTTTCCAATTTAATTTTTTTAAAACTCTTAAGATTCTTTGTCAGAAATGAGCTGCTCTTTTTTCCTGTGTACAGTGGCCGTGGTAGTTAAACTTTAACAGTTTAGTTTTTGTTTGAAACAGACTGATGTGTTTTGTCAGTGTTTGAGGGCCCCGGGCCCCCCGGGCCCCCTGGGCCCCGGCGATGGACTCCTGACGTCAGGAACAGAAAGTGGGCCGTTTCCTCCATGATGTAACTCGGCCCATCTGCTGCGCGCCTCATTAGATTTCTAGCCAAAGCCGTTTGATATTGTGTAAGTGATTCCCAGAGCAGACTGCAGCTAATGAAGCAGAAGGCATCCATCAATGCCAAAGCATGTTGGTAGGTAATAGCATGTAATGGGGGGTTCTGGAATAAATGATGTTTATTCTTTCATCAGGATGAGCTGCTGCACCGTAAACAGAACAAAACAAAGATAAATAGATCTTTTTCTTTCTTCAGCTTCACCTGCAGTTGCTCTTCTTCTTCTCGCCTTTAAAGCTCATTAAAGAAGCATGAAGTCGCCCACTGGAAATATTTTCATAAACTAAAAAAATAAACATTTTTCTGTTTGTTAAACTATCGTGCTGACCTAATGTGTTGCATTTTTCTTCTGTAATGATTTTCCCCTCCACACTCAGTCATAATCATTCTCCAGAGATCATTGATGTCCTAAGGACTCGGTGCCAAGCAGGTCTCCTCTCAGCCGCCCCGTTGTTGTGGAATAATACATCACAGCAAGTTGACTGTGAAATTACATTTTATCTCAGAGGAGTCAAACTTTCTTTTTATTTTTTCAAACACATCTCCTTTCTTAGCTCTGCGCTGCTCCGTGTCCCAGAAACTAATGGAGTGAGAAATAAAGTTAAACTAAATGGTCAGATTGATGGAGAGGGTGTGTGTGTGTGTGTGTGTGTGTGGGTGGGTGGATAATGAGGCATGAAGAGGACAGTTGTTTAACGTTTGCCCTTCTGAGGCGGCTGTAACATCTCTGGAGACGTGGGACAGGAAGAAAACGGGTTTCTGTGGAGACGGAGGAACGTTCAGCACCGGCTGGAGCTGAACGGACACCGCCACTTGTTGCCATGGAAACAACTCCAGCATGTCACCCGAGTGCTGCTCGTTTTGACTCGCTCTGGCCAAAATAAAACGTAATAGAGAGCTGATGCTAATATTAGAAGCAGCCAATAATATCTATGTTCATCAAACTGTGACTTCATAATTCAACAGTTTTAGGATTTAGTTATTGATTGGAAATATTAAGTAGAGTTAAAATCACATCAGTGAGCATCTTTGGACTGGAGGACCAGCTCAGAAGTTTACATACACATCCCTTCCTTTGGAGGCAGCAGCATCAGAAGGGAAACCAGAGGCGGAGCTAGACTTCAGCGTGAAAGGGGCCAAGGATGAGAGGGACAATTAAACTCACATTTTATATATATATATATATATATATATATATATATATAAAATCATTGTTTTCCTTCTTTTACATTGTTTCCAACCTCTGTGTCAGTCATACTTCACATGTTAAAAACATGGATAATTCAGATGATAATTTAATCAAAGACTAAAAATATTGGTGAGTTCTCTTTTCCTCTGAAATCTCAGTGTTTATTTAAAATCTGACGTTTGGGCTGTTGGTTATGTAAATGTTTTATGCTTAATCTGACCAAAACCTAAAATCTTTAATGGCTTTAAAGTGAAATAAACAGGGAAAGTGCTTACATGGGGTTCTTCAGAGATTTTAATTTAAATGTGACATCATTAAATATTCATTACCAACCATCAGACGATGTATTCAAACCTTTATTGTTTTTTTCTTTGTGTTCAGTCTTGATTTTTAACTGATTAATTTCCATTTTGTCAGGTTTTTGGTCCTGCTGATCAGTTTATCTGATGGATATTTTACCAACTGAACGCCGAATGATCCCAGAACCAGGAAGAAGACCTCGTTACAATCGACTGGATATTCTCTCTTTTGAGGAAATTTGTGCCTCAGCTAAAATAATCCGGTAGCGCTGACAGTCCTTTTAATTTGCGGCGATGCTGCGTGCGTGTGTGCATGCTGATGGCGCATTTCATCGTGAGGAAATTGCCTTAGGAATGAAGCTAATCCATTCTTTCCAGATCAAAAGTGACCAGAATAGCAGAGAGGAGGCTGTGGCGCTTTCACACTGAAATTAATTCTGATTAGCTGCAGATTTCAGCTGCACGTCTCCATCTGCAGAGACACGAAATGAGGACATTTGCAAGAAAGAACTGGTTCAGAAGGAGCAACCAAACAAGCATGGCTGTTTGTAAAACATGGGATTAAAGTGACACTTATTTCACATGAGCGCCATCACCTCAGTGCAACGCTGCAGATATTTATAAAGATTCTGGAACTAAATGATATCCGATAGTTTCCAAAGCGTCTGAATGTTAGAACTCAGCAGCAGAAGAATCCAGACGGTAAATCTAGACTATGGCTGAAAATGATGATCATGAAGTGATGAAACGAATCACATCCCAACCGACCACTCCTGGTCCGACTCCACATCCAAACAGAACCGGGTCAGAACCGGGCCAGAGGCTGCAGCTCCACTAAAGGCTGCTGTTAGCGTCATCAGCTTCCTGCTGACTGTCTGCTGACCGTCTGCTGACCATGCCGTCGCTCTCAGCAACTTTACAATCCATCCAGAGATGGCGGCCATCTTTACTGCCGTAAACAGAGCGCTGCAGCGGCCATCTTTACTGCGGCGGCCATCTTTACTGCCGTAAACACGGCGCTGCTGGTGGACGGCTATGTTGGCTTTGGGGTCGGAAACCGTTCATACAGGAGTCTGACTCCGATCGCTTTTAATTAGTGCCATGAACAAACATGCAGAAAACCAATCGGGTTTCAGAGAGCCACTGGAATAGCCGAGCTTTAGCGAGAATGTGGCTTATGTTGAATAAATCGCAGCATGGCTGGTCGACTGCAGGCTTTCTAAACCATCAGATCCATTTTAGTTCCACAGATCAGATTTTTTTTTGGGGTCAAAAGGTCAGAATTGGGCTGTTTAGCCATGAAATGAATTGGATGGGAGTTACATTTTGTTGCAGTGTGAATGTAGTGTCAGTGTGATGAAGACGATGCTCAGGGTTCGTCATCTCTTCATCAGCTTGCTGAGTTTCTCTGGTTCTGGAGCTGCTGGCCCAGCAGATGACAGAGGAACAGGTCGCTGACCTTTCACCTCTCAGAAGTTGGTGAATTTTCTCTTTGTGGACCATCCACTCTGTTAGTGCCCCGTGGAAACGTTCAGCCGCCTTATTGCTGCTCACATTCCTGACATTTGAAGGAAATCGATGCCTGCTGCATGCAGAGGCTCCGGCTGCTGCAGCGCATGTTCCAAATGTCACTGTGTGGTCCGTTCGCCGCCGCAGTCAGGGAAGAGGGTTCAGCCGATACGGGCTCCTCCTGCAGGCTGCTGACGTGTGTGTATGTGAGTGTGTGTGGGATTCATTCAGGTGCGTTAATCCATTCATCCCGCTCGCCGTCCCCGGCCTCCTTCATGCTTCTCATCTCCAATCATCTCCATTCTCCTCCTCCAACCTCTGGCAGCCCAACCAATCCTCTGGACCGTCTTCAAAGGGCTTCATGCTTCTGTGAGCAATCAGGACACACACACACACACACACACACACACACACACACACACTCCTGCAGCTCGTTCCACTTTGCATCATTCAGCCTTCGGAGGGCAGCAGAGTTTCACTCAGACTCTCTCCAGGTTCAGTGAACCAAACATTTCCATTCTCCTGTTTTCCATGAACTCCAATATTACATCAGACCAAAGAAAAACATTTGAAAAAGAGAAATGCTAAAATGTTTTTTTCAAAATGTATTTTTAATCGGAGATTCTTCAGGACGTGTATTTGTATAAAAGGTTCTCAGGTCAGATTTGTTTCCCGGTTCTTCAGTTTCATGTTTTAGAAACAAGAATGAGACTCAAAAGTTAAAACTTTTTACTCATTACAACATAAGGCGTTAAACAGACGCTGCCGTTTACTGCATGTAAAATACTTTCTGCTTCAAACTCTCCACATAACCCCGCCTCATAGATCCTCCTACATGTCTCCCATTAACTCCTCCTGACAGGTTATAACCATTTAAATGCTAACTAAATAAAAAGTGTCACCTGATCTTGTGTGATTAAAGCAGACGCCTCATCAGAGCGTCTCTCTGCGTCTTTTCCCACAGTGCCTGACTTTGTGAGCGATGTCGCATTTATCCAAGGTAATCCCTAAATCCTGTTTTTACCCACAGCTATTTGCTTTGAAAGGTGCAAACCAACTCCAGCCAGCAGGAGTTTGTTGTGATTTATCGGAGCGTTGCTGCTGATGAGTTTCACACTCAGTCCTCTGGCTACTGAAACAAAACATGATGGAAAGTAAATGGTCCATGCGGCCCAGCCACCGGCTCCGGTCACCGACGTATCGTTTCTCATCAGGAACGTCAGTTGTTATCCCAGTTCAGGGAGACGGACTTTAACTCATCGTGTCTGTCACGCTTCACTTCCTGTATTGATCAAACCGGGACAGTGTGCAGCTTCAAAGCAGTTTGCATGTTTGTATGATTAATAGAAACACATATTTAAGGAAGTTATGCGATTTGTTGATGTTTCCGTTCTGGTGAAGCTAACTGTTGACTGCATGGCGGAAAAGTTTCATGATCACAAAGGAAATGATGTCAGCTGAAGCTGCGGCGTCCTTCCATCAGTTTTCATCAAAACGAAGATGAGACGACTCGTCCATCTGTCAGTCACCGTGTCAGACGGCGTGTGTTCAGGACGGCCTGATAAATGAAACCTGGAGGAACATCAACGGTCCCTGAAGGGAAAACATCACAAGACTAAAAGCTTCTATGCTGAATTTATTCCAGGATATTTTGCTTCTGTCAAACAGAATCATGTTTAAAAAAACAAAAGTGTTTTAATAATTTTGTTGTTAAATAAAAGTTATTGTAATCCTGCTGTTTTCTGTGAGGCTCTGAATGATTTGGTCCTTGTAGAGACAGAAAGACGCGGCACGGCGGAGATCAGCCAGAGGTTCTGTTCGGGTTCTGGATCTGAATCTTCCTCTGGATAAAACCTGCAGCGCTCATCTCTTTACCAGGTGGATCCTCCTGGTCGGCGGATCTCCACTGAGCTTTAGAGCCAAAACGTAAAGAAGACAGAAACATGATGTGGCTCAGATGTTTGGGTTAATATCGGGTTAGCTGCGTCTGGTTGATGCTCGTGGTTTTATCGGATCAGTTCAGGTCCAGAAGTCGGTCCAAAGTTGAAGATTTTCATCCCTTTAACGTAAACGTTTCCTCTCTTCTGCTGACGCCGTCACTGATCCCGTCGGCTGACCTCTGCTCCGATGAACTTCACCTGTCCTCTAACTTCGGATCGCGGTTAAGCTGCCTGCACACTGATCGGATCGCTCTGTGGCTCCCTCCCAGCAGCCGGGTTCATCTCGCTGCGAGGAGGCAGCAACGCTCTGCGTCTCTCCGTTCCTCTTCATCACATCCAGGGAAGAGCAGGTTTCCGTTTGCCTCCTTCAACGTCCTGATGAACATTTTCCCTCTTAACTTTTGCAGAATATTCTTTAACCTCTTTAAATTGTTTCTTCTAATCATAATATTTATATCTGTATAAATATTTAGCTCCAAAGTAAATACTTAGCTAGCTAAGAGCTAAATATTTTGCTTCTTAACTAAAAATTTAGTCTGGAGCTCTGTAGAAAAAATTGGTGCTAAATTTTTAGGTTGTGAACTAAATATTTAATATTGATTAAATATTAATTTGAATCTGTGACATTTTTAAATGAATGAATAATATGGTGAAAATTTGACTGAAAAATGAACCCAGTGTTTTATCTTACGACTAAATAACTAATTATTGCTGTTAAGTTGTGTAATCTTACAACAGGCCTCCGTTCGCAGTCGCCTCAATGTTTTTACTGTTACATGCTTCATGACCTAAACTGCTTGGAGGTCATTTTCTTTGGAAACATTTCCAAGAATCCCATCAAAGTGTCTCTGTGCTCAGGATGAATTTACAGCTGAAGTCTGTAAAAAGCTGCTGCAGCTCTGAGTCGTTTAGACAAACTGATCAGTTTCAGATATTAGGAAATCCTAATTACAGCAAAACAATTCAAAAGTGCAGATCTGTCCAGCCCTCAGAGGATTCAGCATGTGGCTGCGATCTGGGGCTGATCGGGGGAAGAGAGAGCATCGCTTCCTCCAGCAACTCGGGAGCTCAGTTTGGTTTCCCATGGAGCCGAAAGAAAACCATAAGGAAGCTGAAAGAACACGAACCAGAATGAAAAGGAGCAGAGGATGTAATTCAGAAATGAATCCTGATGAGAGGAGGAGCTGAAGAGGCAGGAAGTCGTGAACAGCTCACTGCTGCAGACGTTTCTGTCCCAGTGAGGAATTAAATGTGATAAATTTGATGTCAGGGTTTATGAATACTTGAGACCACGTCTAAAAAAGCTTACAGTATAACCGTTTTAATATTTCAAACACCAAATATGCTTTAATATGCATTAATAAACACTGTGTATATCGTTTTAGCGCGACTGCAGGAGCTGAAATACCCACAGGAAGCGTCACTCCCAGGGTCACAGATTCACAAGCTGCATTTTCTTTAAATACTTTAGATGTACTCTGAGAAAATTGGCGGATTTAAATCTGCGTTGTTAATAATCCAAACTGAACCGCTCCACTGTGTATTAATAACCAGAACCAGCATTCTGCACTGTTTGCTTCTCCTGAGAAAACTTTAAAAAAGAGTTTACTGAAAAACTGAAGCGGTTTAACTGATGATGTTCCCTGGGGGGATTTCCATATTTCAGTTTATGTTGAATGTGTGAAACAGAGGAAGAGTCGATGCAGAAAACTGCAAATGAGGAGTCATTAATAATGAGGTTTTGGTTTTCAGCCAAACAAAAAACAGCACTTTACCAACTGTACAATAAATCTGCATACAGTGTAAACCGCCAGTTATACAAGCCACTATGGCTAAAAGGAAAGAAAAAGACTAAACCTAAAGGCGGCAAAAATACAGCCTGCCTGCAGGCCTGTGCAGATGCTGTGAATGTCGGAGTCCAACCGACTCAACAGTGCAGAGCCTCTTCACTGAGAGAGCGAAATGTTAAAGTAAAACTCAGTACCTTGAGTAATCGTGATTTCCCACAGATTAATCGGGGCAGGACTTCATCCTGCGGTCCAGAAAGACCTCTCTGCGATCGGAAGGAAGCAGAAGCTCAGGAATGGTGCAGCTGTGTGGTCTCCACGTCCACAGCCACGTCCACAGCCCAGGGCCTCGTTTCCCACGGAGCCAGAGGTTCTCTGAGCGACGCGGCCCTCAGAGGGACCATCTGAAGTCCGTCTGTCGTTATCCAGTCCGGTAACGATCTTCTGCAGCTTCTTCAGTCCCACTTTGACAGCTTACAGTAGTCCTTATTAGCGAACTAGGCTAGCTGCACCATAACTCTCACCATAAGCGACAGAAAACAAGCGCCGAAACTCTGCCGTGTCCTGCTAATTCGCTTGTTAGAGTTTACTAGGACTTCTCCTGACTAGTCTGAGCTTACTCACTTAAAACCAGCTAGCTGCTCATCCCCTGCTAGCTCCTCTCACGCCGAAGCAAACTGTCTTTCCCCGGAAGGACCTCGCTGCAGCAAACAGGAAGAGACAGGTCTCATACCTTATTTGGAAATGAGACCATTGCATTCCGGAAGTGAAGGGGGCGCTGTTTCCTATATTATCCGCGGTCTCCCGGTTTTGTTTTCTTTAGAAAACTTTTATTATCTTCATGTTTAGGGAGGAGTTTCACTCTCAGCATATATTTAAACTTCTTTCTTTTATTTACTTCAGCGCAGCTCACAGTTCTTAAATTCTGAACCTTTCTGTGTATTTCTAAATCTGCTTTTTAATAGCAAATTTTCCGACCTGCTACTGCCTCTAGCGGCGAGGGGTTGGTAACACAACTAATAAAATTACATTACTAAATCAGAATACCATAAGCTCTTAGCTCTACATCGTTAAGAAAATAAAATAAATATTAGAGAATTTATCTTTTACGGTGCCAGTGATGCTGGAATTAATAGTGAATAAACACTGTGGTATTCTCGTTTAGTGACGTGCTTATGTTAATTGTGTTACCACCCCACGCCACTAGAGGCGCGGGAGTAACTGAATAACTGAATCTTCCTTCATTGTTGGTCAGATTTATTTTTGTTTGCAGTTTTTCCATTCATCTTTTCTGCTGCTGTAAACGGATCACAAAATCTTCCAGAGTAAAACTCAGAAACGTTTCATTCTCAGTGTTTTTATTCAGAAATATAAAATCACCTTCATGTTTATCTTGTTCCTTCTTGCGTTAATCTGAATGTCTGTGAAGCAGGAGGAGCTGCAGAGAAACATGCTGACGGCATCAGATCGTTTCTGTGATTCAGCTTCTGTTTCATAAAATCTATCTGATCACAAGAGTCGATGCAATCATGGCAGAACAGAACCGACCCGATTCTCACACACACACACACACACACACACACACACACACACACACACACACACACACACACACACACACACATAAAATAGTAAATATATAGAAAATTTAAGATTTTTACTTACAGATGGTAAATAAAAGGCTTAGTGGAAAATACTTTTAATAACGGCTGAAAGTTTATTTTCTAAACTCTGATTTAATCTGACAAACGAGCCTCATTTGAATATATATTCATATTTCTTGAATATGAATGTGTGTAAATAAACAGTAAAGTAAAAGCTACTATCCTGCAGCTTTCCGTTTTGTTCCAGAATGATGCAAATCTGCATCATGAATGATGCAGATGCCATGTGTTTGAACCGAAAACTGCAGGATGAACATGGCCAGTTTTCTCTGGATAGCAGCAAAGCACAGAGGTGGAAGTGTCATGCTGTGTGGATGGGGAGACCAAATGTGAAGTTAACTAAACATCTTCGTTTAGAACACAGGGTGTCCTAACTTTCCTCTCATTTAAAAGACAAGTCTTTAATATCCATCCATCTATGATGTGATTTATCGCCCAGTCATTTTTTCGCTCAGTGAATCCATTTCTTGGAGGACTTTGCTCATTATTTCAGCGTCATGCTGTGGGATCTGTTGCATTTGGACCAGAAAATCATTCCATCAAAGAATAAAGTTAGATGCTGACAACAACAACAGAAATATGATTAAATATCAAACAGGCTGAGTTTGTGGCCAAATCGCAGAGGAAGCATTTAAATCGGAGACTTTAGCGGCTTTAGTTTCAGGTCAGATTGTCTGACATCCTGAGTTTCATACAGTATCAGAAAACAAGAAGATCTCTCAGAACAGAACTGTTAGAGAAACAAGATAATCCTGTATTACAGCTGCTGGAAGCTGAAATATTTAGTCACGAGGATTAAATAAAGACCTAAATTAGGAGACTTTAAATGCTGATGCTGCTCTGATGTTTGGCTTTAGTCTGCTGCAGGCAAAAACACGAAGCAGAAAACCTGCTGCAGGTTGTCAGGATGTTCATCTGGTTAAATCAAGACGACTGGACTTTTACTGCTGCAAAGATTCGAAATGGACACAAACATTAATCAACATCAGGTAAAGATGTAAATATACCAGATTTAATAACAAGGCAAGTTAAAAACCACAACAAGATATTGAAGAAAATGTTTTGAGTCTGCAGACAAACAGTTTGGATGTTAGTATGAGAAATAATCTCCAAACTGCTTCCATAAAGTGAGTGGAAGCTGTTATTAGAGGAAACGTGATGAGTCATTAACCGTCAGACTGAAATCATTTTGTGTTTCAAAATGGCTCTTTAAACAAACGCTGGCTATTAAATAATTACATGCAAATTGGCCAACAAATAACAACATGATTAATCCATGTTTGGGTTAAATGGAGCCGTTTCGGGACGGAGACGTCTGAGGACCGTCGATAGCAGGAATAATTGGCTGTGGTGACGGATGAAGATCTGGATTGATAATGGCTTCAGCTGAGAGCTTCATTACCAACCGGCTCGTTCTGCTGTAAATGCTCCACACTGACGCTCTAATTGAAGAGCTTTCAAACTCTAGACTGGAGCTTCCTAAATCATCTCCCTAATCATTTACACAAACCACCCTGCTGCAAAAGTTCAGGCACAACTTCTAACTGGTAATACTGGTGCTACTGGTCTCATAAGACAGGAAATATTACGTGGTGACCTCAGCAGTTTATAAAATGATTTTAATCTGTGGCGGCTGCCTGCTGGCGCTCTGATGACGGATCCAACGCTCCAGCTGTTTCTGCAACATCTGCACCTTTCAGTCCTCGTCGCTTTAAATCTGTTTGTCGACAGCAAGAAGCACAGTGGTCACACAACCATCCAACTTCTGAATCCCTTCTGTTTCTCTGCAGCGTCTGCGTCAGTCTGAGCCTGGGCGCCTTACAGAAACGCCTCCATGCTGACAGGAAGTGAACCTGGCCATGGCAGGAAGTCTGGAAGGTCAGAGGACAAGGTGATTGAAGCATGAATGACCAACAACGAAGAGAAGAGATGATAAGCAGATAAATGAAACAGAATGAAAATAAACATTTTTATTTTACATCAAACTTTAGAAAAACTAAGTCAGGTTTATGTTTGTAACACATTTCAGCAACAAGGCAGGTCAAAGTGCTTTATGCCATAAAAACACTAAAAATAAAATAAAAGACAGAAAACCAGTTTCAAACTTTTGATGAGTAAAATCATCAACACACACAAAATCAGATTTAAAGGAGGTCAGTGTTTCAGCAGTTTTTCAGTTTGGAGTCAGACTGAAATCACTGTGTTTCAAAATGGCTCTTTAAACAAACGCTTTAATTTTTAAAATAGAATTACTCTGGCAGACTGGTCCCAGGCTGGTCCCAGACTGGTCCCAGGCTGGTCCCAGACTGGTCCCAGGCTGGTCCCAGACTGGTCCCAG
>NW_006799994.1:2717090-2749540 GCF_000485575.1 Poecilia formosa
CCAGACTGGTCCCAGGCTGGTCCCAGACTGGTCCCAGGCTGGTTCCAGGCTGGTTCCAGGTTGGTTCCAGACTGGTCCCAGGCTGGTCCCAGGCTGGTCCCAGACTGGTCCCAGACTGGTCTCAGACTGGTTCCAGGCTGGTTCCAGGCTGGTTCCAGGCTGGTTCCAGGCTGGTTCCAGGCTGGTTCCAGGCTGGTTCCAGGCTGGTTCCAGGCTGCCCATTATCCAAAGGTTTTCTGATTTAAGGTCCTGCTGACTATAAAAGTCTGACCGGACAGGAAACAGCTGCTCACAGGTTCGGTTAAATGAAACTTGCTGTAACAGAATGTGATATTTTAATATTCATACAGTCTGAGCATGTTTATGATTTGCATCCAGCAGATTTTTCCTCTGATGGGATTCAAACCAAACATGGAAGCAGCTTTCAGCTTCTAGATTTAAAGGTTTTCCTTTGGACCATAATTAATGGAAAACTGATCACATTATTATTTTTACTCAATAAAATGTTTGTTCTCAAACTGGTGACTGTTTTTTGATGTTAAACACTTTGAGCTGCATGGTTGATGAAATGTGTTAATAAACCTGATTGATAAACCGTCCTCAGATTAACATTGGAAATGTTAAAGTTTAATTTAAAAAGTGAAGAAGCATCAGCAGGAATGCCCCCTGCACACACAGAGACAGCTGTGTGTCTCTCTCCCTGTGTGTGTGTGTGTGTGTGTGTGTGTGTCCCTGTGTGTGTGTGTGTGTGTGTGTGTGTGTGTGTGTGCTGCTGCCTCAGGCCCTCCGCCTCTCATTTAAATGCTCCATTAAACTGAAACATGGTGCGGATGCTGCTGCTCAGTGAAGCGTCTCTCCTGGTCGTTCTGGACGTTTGCAGAGGGCAGATTATTGCGTTAATTCCACGTGTTGAAGCGGCGTAGGGCGAGCAGAGCGGCCGTTTTAACCAAGGACATTACAGCCGATCCTTCCTGATGTCTCCGCCGCCCCTGTGGGGCTCATTTAGCCTCCTGTTCCTCTTTGCTTTGGCCGGTCGACTCTTTACTCACCCTTCTTCTTCCAGCGCCTCCTTATCTTCTTATTTTTTCTTTTCTGTTCTCCGAGGAAACACAGACTAAATGCAGTTGTTCAGAGCAGCGGGTGTCTCTGATGGAAACCCGGGGGAAATATGATGGAAACTGCTTTCATGTTGTCAGACCAGGCTGCATGAACATCTGATGGCTGTAACGACTTTTAAACGGACAAATAATTACTCCAAGATCCTGAATGCTTGAATAAACTGGAGGACTTCTGAACTTACACTTTTTGCACTCTGGAGAACAGTTATCTACAAATAACTGATGTAACTTTTAATACACCAGTGGATGAAAAACAGTGCTGCAGTGTGAAAAAGAGCAAACATAAAACTGGTCCCGACTTCTTATCTGTATTTAGTCCCAGAAACAATGTTCAGTCTGAGGACTCGGCAGGTTTTGTGTTTATTTCCCATGAACCACCATTTGATGAGTCTTTATATCTCGTTCCACACAATTAACTTAGCAATATCTGACTAAGTTAATTATCATTTATAGGCTATATAAAGCCTATAAATGAGGCTTTATACAGTCAAGGTGTTTATTGCCAAGTTAAAGTTGACCACATTGCAGAAAAATAACCAGCTAAATATTATCTACAGACTTCATGTCTGGATGAATAACTAGAAATAAAAAAAGGAATTATCCTTTTGCTATTTCTTTAACCTTCAAATAAAATAGAAATAAAAATGCTGCGGCCGACAGCCATCATGAGCTACATTTCATTTCCCTTTGGGATTAATACAGTGTTTCCCAGCCTGGTCCTCCAGGCTCACTGCTCTGCATGTTTTAGGTATTTCCTTGCTGCAGTCCAGCTGATTTCAATCGATGACTGATTAACAGGCGTTTGCTGAACTGCAGTCAGCTGAACCAGGCACATTAAAGCAGGGAAACCTTGAAACCAGTGAGCCTTGAGGACCAGGGTTGGGAAACATTGGATTAATAAAATATCTTTGGATTGAATTTGAAACTGTCATGGCTGCAGCGCTATTGGAACGTGATTGGCTGAAAGAAGGAAGCGATCTGATTGGTCGCTGATCATTTGAGGACTGAAACATCAGGGCAGTCTCAAAATTCACACACAACTGCAGCGCCACCCACAGGCCAGAAGCAGCTTGAAAATCAAGAGATATTTGGGTTGCATCAAAAACACAAGCGTGAATCTTGTTCTGTGCATTGGTGAATTATGAAACATCTATCAGCTCCTGATGATTCGCCTACCACCGGGCAGACGATCCAAGACGGAGGGAAAAGCAGCCAAACCGAACAGCGGATACAGAGCAGACCTCCTGACCTCCTGACCTCCTGACCTCCAGGCCTCCTGACCTCCAGCCTTCCAGTCCTCCTGACCTCCTGACCTCCAGCCTTCCAGTCCTCCTGACCTCCTGACCTCCAGCCTTCCAGTCCTCCTGACCTCCTGACCTCCTGACCTCCAGCCTTCCAGTCCTCCTGACCTCCAGACCTCCTGACCTCCAGCCTTCCAGTCCTCCTGACCTCCTGACCTCCAGTCCTCCTGACCTCCAGACCTCCAGCCTTCCAGTCCTCCTGACCTCCTGACCTCCAGCCTTCCAGTTGTAACCCAGGGTGAAAAAACTGCTTAGTCCCGCCTTACTGCCCCATTGGTTAGAGTGACAGTCAGTCACACAATGCATGCAGCCAATTGACACACCTGATGTAATTATTTAGGCTTGCTCCAGCTTTCCCCAGTCAGGTGTGAGGGGGAGAGCTGGAGACAAAGGAGCTACAGATCCAAAAAATCCAGTGAGTTTGGAGCCTTGAAGCTGCCATGCTCCCAACTATTATTGAAATTGGCCAGGTGATCCCTTTTTAGGGTAAAAGATGGCGAGCTTCTGAAAACTGGCTGGAGCCAGGAGAGCCCCAAGAATCACTTCATCCTGGTTTGGTCTGTATCAATTCCCCCTCCATCTCACCACTCAGACACACACTCCATTATTCATCTTTTCATCTGAAAGGGCTTGCGCTGGGACATTTTCAACTTAAATATCCGGATAATTCAACCATGGACTTCTGAATGTGTGTCGGTCAGGGTTTGGACTGACCAGCGGGGAAATTAAGACCAGTTGTACACAAATCAATGAAGGACGGCCGCAGTACTGTGTATATTTTTTTGTTTGTTTTTTATTTTTTGGTCCTATGTATGTTTGTCTTGCATTGTCAACTTTAATTTTTGTCTAATACATGGTATTGAAAGCAGTTCTTTTGTATTGTTTTATTGATTACTGACAACAGCTCCAGCAGATGAATTCTAGTCTTCTGATTTTTCCCATCCAGTCCTTTTACACTTTAAATAGTGCTACACAGTCCTCCTGACCTCCAGATCTCCAGACCTCCTGATGTAAACTCCTGGTGTGGAGCTGCAGCTCACATGCAAACTACAAAACAATGATGTGTAGATGATTATCCATGTTTTAATGGATAAAATACACAATATTTTAACAGTTTTTATTTAGACTGATTATTTCTTTTTAATAAACTCTTGATTATTATTCCTATTTCCTGCCTAAAGGAATTATGTCCCATTTCAGACATGAGCTCTCACCATTAAATTCATTGCTCTTCCAAACAATAATATATTTGTTCTTGGGAGCCCAGCTTACAGCCATCAGTGTTTTACACCTTTCATATTAAAACACAAATCATAAATGCAAACAGCTTTTGAAGGTTGTGCTGTGTTTGGTAATTATGACATGAAGCCTGGTTTATTAAATCACAGCTGGAGACAAAGAGATTTTGTTTTTAGCACAGATCTTTAGTTTTGTTAAATTACCTTCAGGCTTCATTAAAACACAAAAACAAGTTGAAGCTTTGAAACCGTCTAGGATTAAAATCAGGCGATATAGAAACGTTCTTCCATTTCTACACTGAAGGCGTCTGATTGGTCTAGACTCATTTCTTCTCAGACAATCAGAGCATCACCTTCTGCGGTAATCACAAGTTTTGTCTCATCAGGTGACGGTCGGCCGGGTCCAATCAGCCGACCCAGCGGCGCCGCGCGGATCCACTTCCACCCGGTTAGTGAACCTGCTGGAGGTTCAGCTGAAGATCCTCCTGAATCATTTCTGTACTCAGTGGGGAACAAATGAAGCTGATGAGCTTGTGCAGAGAAAAACACTTCAATACGAGCTTCTTCATTTTGCACAAGGTTCATATTTTATTCACATTTTATAAATAAACAAATTCTTGCTAAAATATAGAATATGTCTGTATTTATATGGTGCCAATTCAAAATGTTCTTTACTAACAAAAAAAGTCAAATTTATACAAATATTCAGTTTTAAATCCTTGATATTAAACAATAAACTGTTTTCTCTGCAGCTTCACCGTCTGAAGCCGATTAAAAGACTGAGGAAGATAAAAACATGAATAATCATCTCAGCTTCTGACACCAACTCCTGAGATGTTACTAAAGTGATGAAAACGGTTTCTAACCAACTTTTTAAAGCTCTGATCAAAGACATCAAACTTCTCACGTTTTACCACCATCACTAAAAAGTGTTTTCTGATGTCTGTTTAACCGTTTCTTGATTTCACTTCAGCCATTAGTAAACATGATCATTTATAAAACTCCAGAGCTCTGAAAGAAAAGTATATCTGAATATCATCAGAATAAAGATGATAATTTAGACGAGCATAAAAAAACAAAAACCCTGAATAATAAAGATGACAAACCCTGAGCTCCTCTGACGTTACACCTGGCATGAAAAGCTTTGGTCTATGATGAGCCTGGTACTCCGTCACCACGCAGCGAATTGTTTGATTATGATGCTGAAGTTTTCTGTTGGTAGCAGGAAACAATCGGGACATGAGACGAAACTTTGAGTAGACCGTTGGAGAGTCGCCAGGTGATCAACGGGAAAATCTGGGTTCTGATTGGAAGCTGAGCAAAACAAAGAAGACGACCAGGAAAACGCACCAACACACACACACACACACACACACACACACACACACACACACACACACACACTAATCCCTTGTCTGAGCGAAGAACAAACCAGATGTCTCCACTTCCATGATGAAGAACCAGCGTCTTCCAGGAGCCTGGAGGTGAGCAGAGAGCAGGACTGACTAGTTTTTATTTTCATGTACGGCTTCATTTCTTAGACGTGCGTCTTTTGCTTCTCTGAGTAAAAACTGCGTCGTTCTGCAGAGCTGTGTTGGGATGTTCACGGTCCCATCAAGGGCAGAGAGGCGAAAGGTTGTTCAGTAAATCTCTGGGAAATTGTGGCCCTCAGTCCGCAGCAGGAGGTCCCCTGTGTGATATGGATTGTTTTCAAGTAACAGGCGGTGAAAATGGCCATCTCATTATTTTTAATGGCTGTTTGAGACGTTTTCTGTTGCAGCGGAGCCAGGCTGCGAGCACGAGGAAAAAGTTAGAGATGCTCATGCAGAGAAGAGACTTTGTGTTAATCTGTGTTCACTGTGAGTCATGGAAACCGAGCAGACGGCGCCGCGGTGAGGACCTGCAGCCTCGCATGCTGCTGCAGCAGCTGGACTCACGCCGAGCTAATTGGGATCATTTCTTACCCAAACCTGATTAGGTTGGCGAGTCCCAAACCAAACCAGCAGCTCTGCGGTCAGAAATCTCCTCTAACCCTGCAGTTGTGTCAAAGCTGAACAAAATGACATTTCCTCACCATGTTTTCCATCTAGATGGTTTTAATTAAGCCTCCCTGTGGCCGCAGTAACCAGTCCAGGGCAGCATCACGGAGATGCTGCAGCATCTGTTGCCCCGACAGTCCAGCTGCAGCGACAGAAACAAAAAACAGGCACAGGGCGAGGAGACTGGTGCAGCAAAACGAAGAAGGATCAGTGGGTTGTTGTCGTGTCATTGATGAAGATTGGTGAGGTTATTACCCAGCATGATCAGCACAGATGCTTCCTGACGAAGGCCAGACCCAGACGTGTAATTCACAAAATATCCACATCCAACTTTGTTAAGATCTTGTTTGGTTTTAAGCTCGTAAAATATTATTTGGAAACCTGTGAGACTTATCCTACAAATCTATGTTGATTAAATGATATTATTCTATTCTTTTTTCATTTATTGCAAACCCCTAATACAAAAATGTGCAGCATGCAAAGCAATGCAGACGTATTCGAGTCTCTATATTTGAGTTTAATGTGATGTTAAGATGCATTTACTCCAATATTCTTTAATAAATCCAGAGGAAAGTGAAAATGGTCTGTCTGTGTTTAATACAGGACTCATTCCCACCAGCTCTGCTCAGTCCTGTTCGGCTGGTGACCTCTGACCTCTGGTCCTCCAAACCTCAGACTGGTTTTGGTTGAAGTGAACTCTGGTTCAGTTTGAATGTGAGACCGCTCCAAAAGCAGGAAGTGGACTACAGCGCAGGGCATTCTGAGTAAATCCAACCAAATCAAACATGCTAGCCTAGTTATTAAAACATTTAGTTTGTAATTTGCTCAGTTTTCGTCCAACAATGTGAAGCAAAGAACAGCAGAAACTTTAGTCCAGCTCTAATTTGATCACATTTACCTCCATTCAGGTTGCAGCGTCAGCTGGGCGGATGTGTAGGTGGAGGAGGAGAGTTTGACCTCCTTCAGCAGCGAAGCAGCTTGTTGTACCTCAGAGTTCTCATCCAATTATTGTCTAAAGCTTCTTGTCCTGCAGGAAGAGCTGGAGACAAGAGGACGAGACTTTAAAACACAGGACTTTAGAGAAAACACAGCAAGAACCTGCAGGACACACAGAAACACACACACACACACACACACACACACACACCTACATGTGTGTACTTACAGAACAGCTGGTGTCTTTCTGTCTTTCTATAACAATAATTGTTGCTGTGCTGCTGTTTTATTGCAGGTAGAGAAAGAAAATAATCTGCAGAAACCAGGATTAAAGTCCTGCAGGACCTGAGACGTGTCCTCTAGGAGGACGATGGACGGACTGATGTCCCCTGACATGTTTGTCCTGGACATCGCCATGGCAACAAGGCCTTGTGGTTTCCTTTAAAACAGGAAGGACTCTGAACTGCTGCAGTTACAGTACACAGTATTTAAATACTTAGCTTGAAATATTTAATTAGCAAACTGTTTTTATTTTGTGATCTAAATATTTAACTCACATCAAACACTTATGAACTAAATATTTTGTTAGTAAATTAAAGGAATTTGTTAAATTATTTTTGGAAACTGTCAGAAAAACACATTTTCAATAAAAAGTAAACATTAAAATCTGAGTGAATAATTTAATTTATTCTTGATTCTATCAATCATTGACTCTTATTATTTCTTCCTTAAAACATCAAACTGTTAAATTCACTGCAGATTTTAAAGCCTTTAAATCTACAGTGATTCTTCCAGATATTACTAAAATTAAAGATTTTATCCTCCAGACAGATTTTCATCAAACATGAAGCTAATAGATTTATGAACTTTAAAACGTTTTAAAGTGGTTTAATATCGATGCATCTGCATAACAATCAGTGGAAACATTAAACAGAAAACCGTGTGCAGCACGTCTCGACAGGACGGACAACCAAAACCTCTGACCTCTGACCTTCAGCAGCTTAACGTGGCAGCGCTCTGACCTTTCATCACAGGAATACAGCAGCTGATCATTTCATAATCTGTTTAGTTCCTCTGAACTCTGCAGCACAACTGGTGTCTGACTTTGCTGCTTCTCCAGCGTTGAGTGCAGGATGCTGGATGAGGCATTAGAGTCGTTTCTGGTTGGAACTTCATGTTTCATCTGACTGCAGCTTCCTGCTCTATTAAAACGGTGTTTGTGTTTTCCAGCCACATAGAGACATTTTACAACACTCATGTAACTATGTTACCTTCAGTTGTTATAAAATCTGACTTTGCAAAGTGAAGCAGGAGCTTCACTTTGGAGTTTAGATGTTAATTAGTGAATGTTCAGCAGAGAGGAAGTGAGGACAGGATGGGCTGGAGGCGGCGGCAGGATGAGTGAGGATGATGAAGGAGCGCGGCCCGGCTCGGTTTGTCCCCCGGGTCCGGAGCGGCAGCCCTGCAGGAGGTTCGGGTCAGGCAGCGGCGCCAATCGATGGGCTGGGACTAATACCTGCGCCGCGTTAACGCTGCCGGCTGAGTCATAAATCACCGAGGGGAGGAGGAGGAGCAGAGGAAGGATCATCCAGACGGATGACTGAGGAGGCTTCCTGCCCCAAACCTGATTTTAATAAAAGTTGTCATATGGCAGCAGGAAGTCCTGCGTGTGTCTGTGGGCCTTCAGACAGAGAGGTGAACGATGAACTCACCTTCAGCCTGGTAAACGTTTCTGAACTTACTGGTTTTGCTAACAGGATATTTCCCACCAGTTGCTTTGATTTCTTACTGGTTGGTTTCGCTGGATGATCCGCTGATCATTTCACCTCCAACAAATTCAGTTCAGCCAGAGGAATAATTAGCCTGGAAGAAAGAAAATATTCAGTGTAAATGCTTTAATTTATGCTTTTTGTTAAAACTACACACTTTGACTGATGCAAATTACATTTCTAAGTAATTTAAATGTTATGAATTGGACTGAAACGACGTTTTATGCCTTAATTAACTTATTGACTATTTATCAACTTAGTTGATTTTAGTTCCTCTGCTGCTCTTTTTAAAATTGTCCATCTTAACGCCTGCAGTTGTTGTGTGTTGCCATGGAGACGTGAACACCATTATTAGAGGTGATGAAGTTAAATAAGACTCCAGCTTTACTTAAGCAGCCAGAGATTATTAAACCAGCACCACTTTCCTGTCCGATCAACCGAAGGCTTTAAAGCCGAACCTTCAGCTGCCGCCTGAAGATGAAGGGACGGATTGTGACGGTTGAGGTTTTGTGTCAGGAAGGCGGTTTGCTAAGCTGCATTATGCAGAGTTATTGTCATGTTGTCTTTGGTTAGCAGACACAGAAAAAATGAGATAATTCCCGGATTCTTCGGCTGTGCGCTAAAATAAAATGCATCAAACTGGAAGAGAAGATGAAGGTTTTTAAAACAAAGTTGGAACAAAAGCAAAGAGAAGCAGCTGGACACCATCAACGTCTCTGATTCAGATTCAGCTGGAGTTAAAGGAAACTCATATCTATTTATTATCTGCTTTACTCTCGTTGGCGAAGTCAGGAGCTTCGTCAGTTTTGGTCACAGAAAAATTAACCTGAAGACTTGATGGCTGAATAAATAATATTCACAAATCATTAAACTGACATTTATCCTGAAAACACTGATGATGTGTTTTAACTCATCATCTCTGGGTCTGTTCGTGTGGATTGGTCATTTTAATCTGTATTTTAGTGATAACTAAAAGAATGAGACATTTCGGATCAGAACTTTTTACAGGTTTTACACTCAAAAATATAACTTTGGATTAACATTAAAAAATCATGGAAAGGATTTCCAGCTGATTGCTTTGCTTTATTTCAGCATTATGTAATTCTGTTATGCCAATTTAAAGCAAATGTCTTAGTTCAACTTAAATTTTAAGGTTGATTCAACTCATTTACTACAGTGTGACCCAATGTAATTTAATAGAGCCAGACCAATAATCTGCAATGTTTCGGACCAAATAATTGACTTTACTTAAAACTAGACTCAATAAAACATGTAGAAAATAAATGACGTCATGACTGGGCTGCTGAGGGTCATATCAATATTTAATTAAAAAAATGAGTTGAATGTTTTCAGTAAGAACAGGAAGCAGCCGGAGCTGCAGGTGTCATTATGCTGATCCTCCGGACCGGACCGGACCGGACCGGCTGCCATCCTCAGCCGCTGCCTTTGAATTTCCAGATTTGATTGAGGCGCCGCGACTCATTTCTAAATTACTGCAGCTGCATGTCCTCGGCGGGACCCGGACCCAGCGGTCCGTGAAGCCAGCAGGCTGATTGAACCGGAGCAGAGAGCAGGAGGCGGCGACCCAATCACCGACAGAACCGACCCAGAGCCTGACCCGGTCCGGGTCGTTCATCCAGAAACAACGGTGGCCGAGCCGGCCCACAGAGGACCGAGCAATTTAAAGGTAATTACAAAAATCAATTCCACTTGAACAGGTTTTATTTAGACTAGATGAACCGAATCCATCGTTTACATTAATGGCGTTTTGAGTCGTGGTTCAGAGAGTTTGATCTGAACATAAAACAACACAGAGCCTGAAGCCAAATACAGCTTTACAGGCAGTGAGAGTCAATATTTTGTCATTTTCTGTAGCTGAAATGACGTCAGCACCATATCATCATCTCAGTGTTCACCTGTAGAGGTGGATCATTGATCCTGATTGATCCAGGATCAATCAGGAAAAGTTTTGACCTGCTGGTTCTGATCTCAGCTTTTTATTTGTGAACAATAATACAGAAAGATTCAAGAACAATGTTTGAAACTTTTCCCATTTTTCCTGCTCTGAGTAGTAGCTCACATTAGCAGCAGAGGACCTGCAGCTAACATCTCTGCAGACCCCACACATCCTGGACACAAATGGTTCAGACGCCAGAGAGCAATGCTTTGCTAATACCAGACTAATTCCTTCACTGTAGTTCTGATTCGCATGGAGATGAAATAATAAACTGACTCTTTATCATACATTAGCCGTTAGCACAGTTAGCCAGGCTAACTGTGCTAACACTCCATGTTCCACATCATGGCAGAAATGTCGTGACTGAGCTGCTCTGTTTGAACCCGGTTTGTTCCACTTTCTGGTAAAAATGTATTTTCTTACAAAAGAAGTTAAACTCAGATCAAATTTGTAAAATTTGTCTAATAATAAACACGTTTCAGAGAAACGGATATCTGACCAGAAACCGTCTGATCAGGGCAGATTCTGGCTGACAGAGATTTAAAAATAAAACTAAATGCCCTTAAAGCTGCAGTATCTAACTTACATAAAAAATGTATTTTTTCATATTTGTTTAAACTGTCACCACATCATGACAGTTCAACATGAGACAGATAATCTGTGAACAGATCCATCTCCTCCCTGAGCTGCTGTCTGAACAAATGAGCTAGAAACAACCAATCAGAGCCAGGAGGCGGGTCTTAGTGCTGTCAATCATCCTCATGAACTCCTGAGTTTGATTAACATTTCTCCACTGTTAGCCAATGTGCTAATGGTGGAGAAACAACTCACCATCCAGGAAAATTGTCTCTGTTCAAATTGGTGATTAGAAAAATTTGTGTTTTTTACATATTATAAATATGTAAAAATTATTTTTTTTCATAAAAGTTACATATGCAGCTTGAACTATTGTTTCTTTTGGACCAATATGGTTTAATATTCCCGTAAAGCTTTGGGAAATGCAGTTCAACATTCCCAACAGGAATCAATTCAATGCAGGAAGGTGAGTTTTCAGTTTGGTTGTTTGGATGTTTAGGAAACGAGAAGCCAGCGCCGTTCTGCTGCACTGTAAAACTAGATTCAATAAAACATGTAAAACAAAACAATAAAACATTCACAGTCAATAGTCTGTAAATTACCACATAAATTTACCTTTAATGCCTTCAGTGACCAGGCAAACATCCATGAGATGCATCAGAGTAAATCTTCCTGTCGGGGGACCGAGGGGCCAGGGGGGCCGAGGGGCCCGGGCCGTGGAGGCTCAGGGAGACACAACGGGTCCAGCAGTGATTGGTTTAATCAAATGCTGAACGCTGTGAAGGTGAGGAGCATCGTTGCAGCATCAACAACAGAACAAGCCTCCATATTCAGCTGACATTTCTCACATCCTGTGGTAAAAACCTGCAGAGGTTAAGCTGTAAAACACAAAGCTCATAAGTTCTGCCTGTCTGCAGGTTATTTTGTTTCATGAGTTTATTGACTGAAGGCAACATTAAAAAACCATCAGCAGGTTAAAGTTCATGAACTGACATGCAGATTTCAGAAATCGGTTTTATTACAAAGCATCTCAGGTTGGTTTGAAAACGCAGGAATTGATCCTGTAAGAGGAATTTAAAACAGCAAAGTTTGTAAATCTGCTGTGTTTTTATGGTGACAAATTGTTCTTTTATTGATGTTAGAGCAGAAAATATTCAGAAGCCAACAGCAAACCTGCAGCTACCAAAACAAAAACAGCCAAATGAAATCTTCAAACACAGAACGGCATAATCAAAGTAAAGTATTAAAGTACACATGGTTCAGGAAGCTGCTTTCTACTTCAGTTTATAATTAGATTAAATACGCCGAGCAACAAAAACAGTTTTTATTCTTCTTATCTTAACTTCTTCCAACCGGCTGCAGTGGAAACTATTTTCATGCTGATGAATCTTTTCCTTTTAGCATTTATGTAAAACAGCCTAACCATAAATCTCTGGGGGCAACAAAGAATAAAGAGATGAAAATATTAGATGTAAATCAGCAAAACTATCTTTTGGTCTTTTGTATCAATAAACTGGATGAATCAACCGAACCTCTGGCTCTAAACCTTCATGTTTTATTTTCTTAAAACAGGAAATTAAACATGTTGGTGATTTATTTTAAGGATATACTTTTTTTATGAGGATTTGTGGTTTTTCTCCTGAACCTTTTTGTTTGTTTTTTCTGATATTTCAGAGATTTTTCTTTCAGGCTGGAGGGGCGAGTTTCCATCACCCTAATCTTTAATTCTCAGAGTCAGATCTGGACTCAAGGTTCATCCAGCCAGAAAGAGCAAAATCAAATATTAATGAGAAAACTTTAAAGTTAATTCAGTCACACTCCAGCTGATCAGAAGGTTTTCTAACTGCTGCAGCCCAGCAGCTGGAAGCCGTCCATCAGCGGCGCTGCAGTCCGGTCGGCCTGCAGCTGTTCTTCACGGTGACCCCGGTGACCCCGGACAGGATGGAGCGGCAGAGAAATGGAGGAATAAATATTGAGTGAAGGATCAGAACTGCAGGTAAACATTTGATGAAATCAGATCAGATGAGAATAATTTGCTCCCAGATTCACTGCAGCTACATGAAACGGACATAAATCTTATTACTGCTGGCCTGAAATATGCACAGATCTCAGAATACTGAGTGAAATATTAACCTTCATGTTGGGGATGAATGGGACAGAAACGCCTGCAGGTCTCCTTCCTTTCAGTTTTGGTGCAACGTGAACTGATTTCTAGTGAACATAATGAGTCAGATGTAGCTACAGATGCTCAGCCTGCAGTTATTAAATAAACCTGCAGATAAAAGATCTGCAGATGAAACTGCATTGATTCTGAGGTCAGCGATGCGTCGCTCCGTTTGTTCACATGGATCTAATCTGAACATGAACTAACCACAGCTTTACACACATTCATTTTAATCTGACATAAATAACAGTAACTAATGAAAACATACTGAAGTTAGAGATGTCCTTCGTTTTTGTGTTTATTGATCTATTTATTAGCTTTTTGAACTGATGTCAAATTGTTTTTTTGCTCAACACAAGCAGATGCTCCGAACGCCGGAGGGAAAAACGGCGACAGGAAAAGACGCCTGAAGGCAGCTGGTGGTTCAACGACACCTGAACAGTTTTCAAAAATGTTTTTTCTGTTCAGGATTTATTACACAAAGTATCACAATACTATATTCTGAACTTTTCAAATTCTGCATCTGAAAATGATCCAAAGTATGAAAAAGCTAAAACTACGATTATAAATAATAAAACCTAAACAATATTTAACTAACAGTAACTAATAAAAACTAGCAAACCGTTCTAAAGGCCGATTAACTGAATCAGATAAAAACCGTCAGTGATTGTAAGCCTGGTTAGCGGCGATGCTAACGCCATCATCAGTCCGCTGAGAGTCGGAGACGAGAAACTTCCTGGATCTGAACATTTTGATTCTGAATCGGAGTAAAAATCTCTGTTCACCTTTAGTCTCAGTTTAGACGCAACCTTTTCTGAATGAGGGAAAGTGATAATGAGCTAAACCATCATTAATATTCATCAGTATTTAAAAATAAAAACTTTCTTTTTGCTTCTGGAAAATGATTTTATTTGTATGTAAATTTCTGAGACCTTCAGTTTTATCTCCTGGTTTTTTCCGACTCGGCGAAAAGTTAAAATCTTACCTTCTTGTCCACCTGCATGGCGCCATTTTGCTCTGATGAATTTAACTGCAGCATTTCCTTTGATTCTCTTCAAAATCTCTTAATGAATTACAACAATAGATTCTTAAATCTTTTGTGGAATCTAACATTTTCTCTTGCAGGATTAATTCTGTTTGTTTTGGTAACTCATCAGCTTTATGGTTTATTATATTAAATCTTTTTCAATAATCAGAAAAGTACAAACCTGCAGCTGGAGCGCTCGGCCTCTGCGCCGCGCCTGCTGCTTCCGAGCAACCAGGAAACAAAGATATGCACAAAATACAGGAGAGCAAAGATTTGGAGCTTATATTGACTCATCAGAATAAACATGACCTGAAGCATCATGGGAACTTTCAGTAACGGCTTTATTAAATTAGTGCAAAAGACAGACAGAACTCATTCAAGATGTCCTTTTTTGTTTAAGTTGGTCTCCAGACGAACGCACACACGCTACGTTTCTCCGATGAACGAAGACAAAAAGGAAAACGATCCACCAAAGTCTTTGTTTTTCTTCTTCTGACTGGAAATGAGAGGAGGAGAGGCGGGAGAACGAACCGAACCCAAACAGCTGCAGTCAACAAACTTCACTCCTGATTGTGCAAAATGAATCACGCTTCAAAAAGGAAAACAATCAGAAACCAAAGATGTTACAGTAAAATAGTGAACACAACAATAGCCTCTAATTTCACAGAAAAGATGGTTTCCTCTTTTAAAACAGACTTACTGTGAAAGACTTGCAATCAAACTACATAAGTTAATCAATACTGTATATTTATACAATGGTAAAAAATAAAAATATTTATATAATAGTACTTTTTTTTCAGGTTTACACCATTACTGTAAAGATTTACTGTTTCCCACTCCATGATAACTAATGCGATAAGAACAGAAGCAAACTGAGGAAACGACTCCAGAGTCTCTTATTTTGAAGGCTTATGGCTACAACCTCGTCCTAAAAAAGCCACAACCACCAACAGACCGCAGACAAAGAAAGACGCTTCAGTCCTCTGAGACGGAAACAAGATCAAACGATCAAACACTCTGACGAGAAGATAAAGAAACACGTTAACACCGCCGCTCCCCGCCGACCAGACGGGCTGCAGAGTTCACTGGGCCGGCGGCACGCAGGTCAACGGACGGGCGGGAGACGCTAACACAGCCAGGCAGTCTTCATGGGGGTACAGGGAAAAGAGGTAGCCATGACGACGGGGAGGGGAGGTTCCTGCTTCATTAGGACTTAATCTGCTTTTTTCTCTCCATATCAGTATTAATGTTCCTTCAGGATGTGGCGCGATGCTAACACTGCTAACACCGCTACATTCCTAGCTCTGCAACGGGGGGGGGGCAGGTTGGGACAGAAATCAATAATCAATGATGGATAGAGGGAGAGAAAAAAGAAAGAATAGGAACGCAAGATCAGAGAGGTGAAGATGGAGAGGAAGAATGAAGAGGGCCAGCAGGAAACAGGAAGTGATTTAAAAACAAAGATGGCTGACAGGCGGCGGCGCTGTCCCAGGGAGAAAGCTCTAGGTTTGCTTGTTGGATTTCGTCGAGGTGAGAAGATTTCTTCTTCTCCTCCTAATCCCGGGCGCGTGGGGAGATTCGTCGTTGCTTCTCAGTGGTGCGAAAAGGACAATGAGAGGTTTCAGTAGGACTTACAGGCCTGGAGAGGGGTCAGGGGTCAAGGGTCAGGGCAGGGTGGGAGGAGACGGGTGGAGGAGGAGAAAACAAGAAGAACAAGAGTGAATACCATGGAGAAGAGCCCAGTTCACTGGATCAGTTCATGACTTTCCCCGGTACTGATGAGGTTCTGTTGAGCAGTTAAGAGCTGTCAGTATCTAACCTGCAGTCAGACGGATCTCAGTTTGGAGAATCAGAAATTCACCTGTCAGACCGAACAGGTGAGAAAGAAATCAATAATCAATTCTGCCGACGCAAACAACTTCAGTGAAACTTCACTTCCCGGTCTGGAAGTTCTGATGTAATGCTTGTGGGCATCAGAACTTCCCGCAGAGCCACAGGGTGACTGTGGCTGTGTGGGCAGAGTAGTTGATCGGAAGGTTGTAGGTTCGATTCCAGCTTCCTCCTGCTAACTGCCTACTGATCTGCGTAGCGTTTGCGAGTGTGAATGGGTGAATTTGACTCTATGTAAATCGCTTTGAGTGGTCAAAATGACTGAAAAAGCGCTTTACGTCCATTTACCATTTGTGTATCCATTTAAAACTTACAAGACACACGCGGTGGAGCAGCGTTGAGCATCACAATCTGACTCAAGATAAAACATGAGTTCAGAGTAAACAAACATGACTGACTGAAACACATGGCCAAGATGATCCAACATGTTGAAAACCGGTCCTGATAACCCGATTGGACCCGATCACTCTGAACGCACAGCAGGAAAATCTCTGATTATCTTCAGATCCAGGCAGATAACTGGGAAACATTAAAATCATGTGAACTGGGCTGAACACTCGTTATGTTTCCATGGTAACCAGTTTTAAAACGCAGCAGCTTCTCCAAACTCAGGTGAAACACTGACTTCTCAGAGGTAATCCACATGACCCCCATTCCACCGAAACCAAACAAAAACAGCAGCAGTTTGTCTCCACCTCACTGAAACCTGCAGCAGGTTGGAGAAAATGCAGGTAAATTCATGAAAAGGGATTTTACTGATTGGCTGGAGACGCAGCGATGGCAACACTGACCTCTTCTTCTAATCCGTTTGCTCTTCGGTCTCTTCATGAGCCCAGTTGGAGTGAAGCGGCCGTTCCACGCTCGTCTCTTAATGACCTTTAGCTGCTCTCAGAGCGAAGCAGCAGGTTTACAGGCCAGTTTCTGCTAAAAGCTTCACAAGTGCACTTATGATTAAAATGGGCCGATTTCAGTTTGGAGTATTAAACTTGTTTGAAAAGGTTATTTGTTCAGATTTTATATAATTTAAAGTTTTTTACTCATGTGATGCATAAGTGTGTGTGTTTCTGTGTTTCTATGTGTGTGTGTGTGTGTGTGTGTGTGTGTGTGTGTGTGTGTGTGTGTGTGTGTGTGTGGATGAAACTGAAAGGATTTCCAGGTTCTTCATGTAAATTTCTTCTCTGCTATCAGAGAAATATGCTAATGAGTAAATTTAAAGGTAAAGTTGCTGATAAATGTTCCTTGTGTTTAATGTTCCCAGTCGTCTCCAGGTAATAAATTACATTTTAAATTAATTTATCTCCAGGTATTACATTTTAAATCAGTTTTTTAAAAAGTGGAAGGGAAAACGCTGGTGGATCAAATAAGCTCTGGTTTCACTTTCAAACAGCGTCTGATGTTAAAATCTAACATTTACATGAAGAAACTTTTCTTTATCTCATCCATGTTCTACTGAGAAACCCAACAGTTTCATTTCCACATTTATAAACTATAATAGTTTTACAGCCCCGTCCTGAGAGCCAGAACTCCAGCAGACACTGAAACCAAACGGACGGGAAAAACTGTGAGGCGGTCGAAGCAAAACGGCTCAGAACGGAGGAGCCGCCTGTTTTTGTTTTACAGCCGTTTTTCCTTCAGGTTCCCATCCCAGCTCTCTGAGGAAACTCAAAGTATCGGCTTTTCCCCAGCGGGAACGCTGCACCTCACAGGAAGAGCTGGAGAGAACAGAGGCAACGCTTCCTCTGGATGGAAACTGAAACTCCTGACATGAAAACGAGAATCGATTCAGAGCAGCTTCAGCTTCGACAGGATTCACAGGAACGAGGAGGAGGAAGAGGAGGAGGAAGAGTTCATCACTTCCTCTGAGATGGGCAACGAACGATTCTCCTCATTAAAGCAGCAGAATCAACTTGTTGCCGACTGAATCAACCCGACAGACAAGACTGTGATTGACAGCGCTAAGCCCCGCCTCCTGGCTCTGATTGGTTGTTTCTAGTTAGCACTGAGAGAAAACAGGAGCTCAATCTTCTCACATGTTGAGTTTCAACCAATATGTAAAAAAGTATTTAGGATAGAAGTTATACTGCAGCTTTAAGGGTTAGAGTGAAGAGCGTAGATCATCAGTAAATAGAGAGCAGCTCCTCTTCATCACCACAGACCGCTACAGTGATGACATCACTGCAGACGATCCACTTAGCAACATTTCTACAAATTTTGACATTTCTGCGTAAATTTGTAGAATATTTTGCCTAAAACTGTTTCAGTACTGCCCTCTATGGGCTGAGGTGTGGCTACTGCAGTTGAATTTTCCAACTGGTTAGTTTAAAGCCATGTCACTCAGACGCCCCCTGGTGGCGAGTTGGGAACAGCAAGTTGCCCAGTTGTTGCAGTGACTGCTGCGTCACAAATCGCATAAAAATCTCCAATAACAGGAAAAAAAAGTTGCTGGATTTGTCGCTAGTTGCTGTTATTTTGTGAAAAATGTGCTAAACGTAGCAACAAAGTCGCTAAGTTGACAGCAGGTTTTTCACAGTGGGTAAAAACGAAACACTCACTGGCTTTAGCTCGGCTCTCTTCAGGTAAAATGGCGGCATAACGCCTGATATGTGAAGCGGCAGGAAATCAGGACGCTGGCTGAACAGGAAACGTTTCTGCACCTCTGGAATCTGAAACGAGGCTGATTAGCTCAGGTGTGTCACGGCTGCGAGGCGAAAACCAATCAGGAGCCTGAAGCTGAATCTAATGAGTCAATCAGCGGGTCGCAGCGTAGCGATGAACGAGATCCACATGATGGTGGGTCGGGTCATCAGCCGGTTCTGTTCAGACATCCTACGGAACCATAAAGTCCCAGTTTGCTGCTTTCAGCTGAGCGAAATGCAGAGAGTCGGGTTTGTGCATAACGCAGATATGTTTTCATTTCTAATGACGGGAAACAGAACTGACCCGCCTCACTGTGAAGGACCAGAACCAGAACCAGAACTGATTTTACATGTTAATTAGCCGATTCTACAACTCAGTTCATTTCTATGGCTTCATTTTCACAACAATTAGTCCAAGATAGCAATCTGAGCTTTAAGTTCAGTTTATTATTAAATTAGTTTGTAAAGTTTCTAAGGAAACCCCGTAGAGCGTCGAGTCGTTCACTCTCCTGACCAGCAGGGGGCGACAGCAGACGATCACTTGAGTCATTGACTAACAGCATGTTGAGACGGTGGAGAGGAAAACCTCCCTGTACAGGAAGAAACCTTCAGCAGAACCAGGACCAGAACCAGGACCGGGACCAGAACCAGGACCGGGATCAGAACCAGGACCGGGACCAGAACCAGGACCGGGATCAGAACCAGGACCGGGACCAGAACCAGGACCGGGATCAGAACCAGGACCGGGACCAGAACCAGGACCGGGACCAGAACCAGAACCAGGACCGGGACCAACGGCCGTCTGGACCGACTGCAGGTTTGTGAAAATGGAGCTGAGACTTAAAGATGTTTTAGATTTTTTTTTTTTGATAAATCAATAACATTTTTAAAATTTTAACTTTTACTGTTAATTTTTCTGTAAATAAGTGAATGTTTCAGAACCAATGGACCTGAAAGGAGATCGGATCAGTATTGATCTGAACTGAAGGGGGTGCTGATCAGATCAGATCAATAATCAAATATTCTGGAGAACGGTGAAAGTTTCTGATTCAGTTTCAGACAGAAAGGTTCTGCTGGCTCAGGTGCGCTGAACCCATTTAAGTATAAATTATATGTAAATGAGTTATTCATAAATGCAGCTTCGCCTCATGAATACTGATGCAGGAAAGTTTGACTCGTTTTACTGGTGGCTGAAAATCGCAGCAGTTTTTATCCACTGATCTGTTTGGTTGAGTTATTAAAGCAGAAATCGACCTGATGTTGAGGTTTTCGTAACCATGGCAACCAAGCATCGAGCTACGACTCCTTCATCCCTTAATGAAGGAGTTCCAGATAGATTTAGATGGTGATGCATTCACATGCAATCATGGAAAAAAGACTTTTAACATGAAAAGTTCAAAATGTTCAGATGAACTTTGATTTTTCCAAAGTGAATTTTCTTTGGCTGCATTTTCTCACCTTTTAAATTGTCTCTGTGTTGCATTATTTTTAGACTTGTCGCCTGAGATTTGTTATTCGGCGTTGTGCTAACGGGGGTGAGCGCCTGCATCATTAGCACCTTGGCCCCTCAGAATAAACAGGGAGCGACAGGAAGCTGCTGACAGCAGCAGGTGGCGCCGTGTGAACCGCCAGGCGCCAGCATGGAGCCGCTACACGCTGGAAACAGTCGCCGGCTGCAGTCAGAACCAGACGTGTTGCTTTAATTAATTCCTGTCACATTAAAGATCCAAGCAACAGCAGCTTTCATGATTAAAAAATAGTTTTGTTCTGTTAGAATAATAAAGTGCATTAAAACTAAATTACATTCAGAACATCAGAGTGAAAATGACGTCCAGTATTTGTGGCTCTGCTGCAGTGAACTGAACTCCCAGCAGCTGCATATTATCATTTTGTTCAAAAATATTTAACTTTACTCTCAAAATTCAGACTTTTTTCTTTGAATTTTGACTTTAATATAATTTTCACTTTAATGTCAGATTTTTTACTTTGATTTCAGAATATTGACAATCAGAATTTTGTCTTTATTCTCAAAAATCTGAATTATTTGTTAGTATTTTGACTCTTATAATAACTGACTTAAATTTTTACTTTGATTTCAGAATTTTGAACACAAAAACCTGATTGAGTGATTTCATCCATCAGTGCTTGGAAATGAATCTTTTCCACAACAGGACTGGAAACATTTCTGCATGAATTTCTGAACTGCTGCAGCATTTAATGACGTTAATAAAACCATCAGCTGCAGGGAGACGAACAGCTGGAAGAATTTCCAAACCTTGAATTTCACCCCAAGAAAAGCAAAATGTTCATGAGGGTTAAATGTTGAATGAGGGCAATAGAGTAATATTTTCCAGGAGGCAGTAATAAATAAAAGGCAGAGTTAATTAATCCTGTGAGCTGAAGGTGAATGGCGGCGAAGTTTCAGGTTGAGTTTCATCACTGAGGATCTCTTCACGTCTTCAGAGGCACTTCCATGGTAACTGCACATCATCTCCTCCTAACGCTGTGAAGAAGTCATATTTTCAGTAAATAAGCCCTGAAACGTTCCCGTCTCTCTGACTGGGAGCGGATTAGAGCGGATCAGGAAACAGCAGAAAACCTCAGGATGGAGGAAAAGTCAAGGCATCCAGACTGGATGTCGTCTGTTGTGTTGAATGTTTTCATCCATTTTACTCTGAAAACAGAAACACTGAGGCTGTTTAACTGTTTAAACCGAATTAATTCACGAGCAGCAGACTGAAGACCAGCTGCATTTACACTGGTTTATCTCCGGCTCTCTAACTGGGAACACTGGGAACATGCTGTCCACATCAGCAGCATCACTGGCTGAAGATGGATAATAAGTAATACTTCAGTCCACAGATAGGGGGCACTGTGGTCTGCATCAGTTTTCTACCTGTGAAATGTTTTAACATGAACTGAATCGTTTCTTTAGAACTTGTGGAAACAGCTAAAAAAGTATTTACACCCTTTAACATTTTCCTGATGTTCTGATGATCAATAACTGATCGGTGGTTCTGGAACGGGACCTGAACCGCCGATCGGTTCACGTCCGTCTCCTCAGGATATTTCCCAGAAGTCTTTGGGATCAGCAGGAAGTTTTCAGAGACGGTTCTGGATGGATGGATGGTTCTGGATCCAGACTGATAATGGTTTTGTTTCTGCTCCCTGAGATCTGCTGGCCTACTTCCTGCTGCCAGGCAGGTTCTGATCTTCATCCTTCAGTAACCATGTTCCAAAACCTCACGACTGGAAACGGAGTGATAACTTTCCACCTGGAGCCAGGTTAAAATGGAGCCACGATAAAATCATCATTTTTATGTTTTCTTTGTTGGATTTTAGATTTTTCTGAGGACCTGAAACATTTTAGCCTAAAACACAAACTTTTCTCGTCATAAATCGTGACGTAAGTCATAAACCCGTCTGTGGAGCCGAGGATGTTTTCCTTTAGTGAACTCTGACGGTTTGAAGCTCAGCAGCTAAAAATCCTCCTACATGAGAGAGGAGACGATCAGGGGTTAATTATTGATCCACCAATCAGTGACTTGGTAGCAAAACGTGATTAATAGGAAATTTATTCTGCAGAACATGAACCATAAAGTGACTGTAGATGATAAATCAGATTTACAGACAGATGGTTTTTTATGTAAAATGTTGATATTTTTTATTATGTTTTGGATCAATTATTGATTTTATTTCAGAAAATGTGTTTTAAGCAAACAATTTATCGGTTAATAAATTAGTTGATGATTACTTTAGTAATTGATTCATGATTAATCCGATCAATCGTTCCTTCATTGCTGAATATTTGTGGCTCTTTTTACAAAAAATGAGCAGCAGCATTAATGTTTAGTCACTTTAACGTTTCTTTAAAATGACGCCCCACAATGAGATGATTGTGGAAACCCGGTTCATCATTAGTATTTTTAAAACGTGTTTCTTTGGTGAATGTTCATTTTGATTTCCAGGTATTTTTCTGTCTGGTTTATTAAAAAGAAAAGCCGTTTTTGTCTCGTCTCGCTCTGCTGCTGCGCTGACATTACAGCAGGCAAACAGAAAACCAGGCTTCAATCTTCACACCTTTGTTGTGTCGTTTCTTTAACCAATCCTTCCCCTCTAGCTCCCTCCATTTTTCTTTGCCTCATCTCTCTGCTGCAGGGTCAGAGGTCAGCGGCGAGATAAGGGAATTGAAAGAGAAGCTCTCTTACTCTGTCAGACTATCTGACTTTCCGCCGCACTGATCAGTCCTCCATCTGTCCCCCGGCAGCGCCGAGATGAGCTGGAGCAGGAGTCATCTCTCACTGCCTGCTGGCTGCGCGCGTTTCTGTGTGTGTGTGTGTGTGTGTGTGTGTGTGTGTGTGTGTGTGTGTGTGTGTGTGTGTAAATCTCCTGTGTCCAAATCGGAAGAACTGTTGCTCAGCAGTAACAATGACATTCCCAGAGGAGACTCACATTCCTGACGGTCTGTAACCTCAGTTCTGCTGCTGGTCCTGCAGCGCCGGTCCGGTTCTGACTGAACGGACCGGCTGCTCCTGCAGCGCCGGTCCGGTTCTGACTGGCTGCTCCTGCAGCGCCGGTCCGGTTCTGACTGAACGGACTGGCTGCTCCTGCAGCGCCGGTCTGGTTCTGACTGACTCTCTCCAGAATGCTGCTGATGTGCAGAGCGACAAACATCTGGAACAGCTGATCTAGAGTCGACCCGGCATGTCGGCCAATTACGGAGCTTCCTGGTTCTTCACCATGGCAACCGCGGATAACAAAGGGCCGAAGAGGAGCATGATCTCACCAGACGCTCACACCAGAACATTTTCTGGGTTCTTAAAGTCATTAAATCTTATTTGCATCCAGTTTATCGAGCTGCTTTGCTCCTTACTCTGCAGCAGCTTGAGCTGGAACCGTTTCAGATGAGGAAAAGAGCGAAGGATCCGTCCAGCATGTGGAGGAAACAAAGAACTTCTGCAGCCATGAGGACGAACACATTTAGTAATTATCAAATCATGAATAAAAAGGGTTGTAAAAGTTGATGAATTTCACAGATTTGATTTTATTTAATCACCTTTAGAAAAAGTTTCTCCTGGAACTTTGCGTGTTTCTGGTACGCCCGTTAATCTGACACACAGCTACATCCGCTAACAGCAGCGATGGACGCAAAGCCGCTTCTCATTTCTGATGATTTCATCAATATGTTTGATTAAAATGTGAAGGTTTGCCACAGCGGTCCAAAGCTGTCTGGGTCATGGGGTGGAAAGTTTGGGAATCCCAGACCTAAAAGATTAAAAAATGATTTTTTAAAATGATTTTTCTTACTGACGCGACGCACAGCAGGAAACGAAGGATTGTTGAGAGCAAGCTTCCTTCGTGGATAAACATAAAATGGCAGATATTACAGGCAGGAGGAGGCAAAGCAGGCAAGAGGATCAGAAACAATCAAAGAGAAAAAACGTTCAAGAGAACAACGAAAAGAAGAAAACAGAGGATTAGTCTGACGCTCTCTAGTCCATTAATCTGCTGAACAAAGACATAATTATAAGAACATCATCTCTTAAGGCTGGAGTGAATTATGTCTTTGGGTTTCCCCATCATCCCTCACTGTCTCTGCTGCCTCAACGCCTCCGGCACGAACGACACGACCAGGCTGGACGGCAGGCAGAAGGAGAGGTCCTAAAGTTGAGAAATGAATTTCGCTCTCACCAAACGGTCTGCGTTCTGCGCCGAGGCGATGAATTATTCATGCTGCTGCTTGGACTAAATGAGATGTTTGGAGTAAGAACAAGGTCGACTTCTGGATGTCGTATAAAAATCAGAAACACAAAGAAGAGTTTCTGTCTGAATCAGCTGCAGGACTGAAGGCTGTGAGGAGTTTAGAGCCAAACGCAGAATGTTTACAACATACTGGACAGTAAACTAACCAAATATCCACAAAACTGAACAGAACAGAGGTTATTGATGGTGAGGAACTAATCAGGAAACCCTCACATTTATTCCCACTGAGATCCCGACTCAGCATTTAGAAGGTCGGACCAGTTTACAGACTGGTCGGACCAGTCTGTAAACTGGTCGGACCAGTCTGTAAACTGGTCGGACCAGTCTGTAAACTGGTCGGACCAGTCTGTAAACTGGTCGGACTGTTGGAGTGGGAGGAAAAACCACGAGCAGCTTGTTGGTCTGGAGAGGACAGTGATCTACCAGTGGATTGTTATTATTAACAGCTGCCAAAGTGTCCAGACAGCAAGACTCTAGAAGCTGCAATGTTTTCCAGGTCTTTGGGTTTTTAAAGGATCCACAGAAATGATCCCATCTGTTCCTCTTCCACACGATGAGCTAAACCGTGTCTGATAGTTTCCAAAGGGTCTGCAGTCTGAACGGTTACCAGACTTTTATGTCACTGAAACGAGAAACGCCTCAGATTTACAGCCAGACGGTGAATCTGCAGCTGAAACCAACTGATTATTGATCAGTGTTATTTATCACATTATCAATAATCTGCACTTCATTGGAACCGAGTCAGAAACCACAAACACTTCAGACAAACAAGAGAGAGCTGTGTGTGTGTGTGTGTGTGTGTGTCTTAATAACACACTCGTCACTCATTGGATTGCTGTGAATGCCTTCATCATTTCAGACGCAGCTCCAGAGTCTTCCTGCGTTCAGACAAGCCGACAGCCTCCGGCTCTGAGGTTTTCCTCGGAATATTTTAGAAATCCATGAACAGGCAGATTTTCAGTCAATGAGTTGGAGTTTTGATCCACAGAAAATCAGAACTGTGGAATATTTTTCTACAGTTTCAAATGTTTCCGGATCATTTCTCACAGAATCAAACCAATCAGGAGCCACAAAGCGAACGGCACCAGCAGGTCAGTGTGAGGTCAGCAGGGCGGGAATACTCACAGAGACGGACAAGCAGCAGTGTCGACAGCAGCACAACAAGGCTAGTGCGGTGGGAGTGGGCGGAGCTGCAGTATCTCTTGGTCTTTGTACAGATGCACACCTGAACTTTGACCTCTGTGCTGTTGGACAAAGGGGGCACCCCTGAGTCCGTGATGAGCAGCGGCAGCTGGTAGTTGGCTTTCTTCAGACTCTGCAGGAGCATGATCTGGGAATGAGTGGCTGCAGGGACACAGCAACGGAGAATTAGGAGATCTGCTCTGCATTAATGCTTATTCTGCACACCAGTGTGTGTGTGTGTGTGTGTGTGTGTGTGTGTGTGTGTGTGTAGGTGTGTGTCAGCCTGAAGTAACTACCAGGTTAGACTTTCCTTAACACTCAAGCAACAGAAATTGGTGGCACTTTAAGTTGCATAAGACGGTTACATTGCGTTGCATCATCTTTAAACCAGTTTCCAGTTGTGACAGAAACACTGCAGCCGCTTCACTTTATGCTGTAATGAGACAAAACAGGAGCTGCTCAGCCCGGCATCAGGCCGGGTGCTTTCCAGCAGAGCGGGGGTTAACTCCAACAGTTAGGAGAAACATTTCATCCAGCTGTGAAGCCAAGAGTCAGAAACATCTGAACGTTTAGGAGAAACTGAACAAAGGAGAATCCATGAAACACAGCGCCGTGTCAGCAGCAGATCCTCCACGATCAGATGATGACGTCAGAGTCCGACTCCCGCACAAATACTCTGATTACTCTGCAGGCGGATCAGAACCGGAGCTGCTGGAGCGTTTTGTGTGGAAACATTCATCTCTTCTGGGACGTGAACAAATCAGGTGAATTTAGATTTCAGGAGGGTCAAAGGTCACACACTGTGTCCAAAATGGGAGAAGTAGTGGAGGTGGACGGTGACCGTCAGGTTTTAGCTTTAGCTTAGCTTAGCTTAGCTTAGCTTAGCACACTGAACTCCTTCCTTTCACTCGACCAGGATTTCATTTCTCCGTTTCTCTCGTCATCTGAGCTTCAGCAGGTTCTGGACAGATGATGAGTGAATATGAATAGTTTTTATAATCATCTCTTTCTGGACGAGGAGCAAAGCGTCATGAAGACAAAACAGAGGAGGAAAAACGTTCATATTGTCGGTGAACATATGCAGCTAACAGACTGAAGAAACGCCTCATATCCTTCCTACTGCTGTGGATTTTAAGCAAACGTTTGAAACAAACAACAAAAGGTTTGTTTTATCCAGAGTGGATAAATATCTGGGTTCTGTAACTGTTATTATTGCTTCCTGACTAAACACTCACAGTTGATTCTGGTGACCCTCCATGTTTTGTCCAGGCCCGGTTGTTTCCCCAGTTCTATCTTGAACGGCGCCGCGTTGGGCGCCAAGTCTTTGTCCCGTCCTGCGACCACAGCTACGTTCATGTCGCCGGCGTCCTCGCACACCTGCGCCACCGACGGCACCACGAACGGGGCGTTGTCGTTGTAGTCTTCCAGATGGATGATGAGCGTCCCCGTCCCGGTGGCCGGAGGCGTGCCTGAACACAAACACCAACAGGACGGTGAGGGCGGAGGAGAAGCCAGTTCACTGATGCAGCTGCAGCCCAGCTGCTGCTCAGCAGCAACTCGAGTAAAACCTGCTCTGAATGTTTCAGTGAAAATAAACACCAAACGGGAGAATCCATCCGATGTTGGTCTGAGAGGATAAACACGGACGCCTCGTCCTAACGAGCTTCATGACCGTCATCACTGACCTCCTCCTGGCCGGTGAGATAAAACTGCTCTGCTTCGGCCACTAGAGGTTCATAAAACAAACATTTGGTAACAGCTCCAAGGGTCAGGTAGCAATTAACTCCTCAAGACATGATCTGTAATTGGAAACATAAAAATTCTCTTGTAAACTAACAACTCCAGTCACCTAAACCTAGAAGAGGTGCTGTAATCACCTTCAACCAGTTTTCTTTCTGCTTCAACCCGAGACAAAGTGATGGAGGCACAAAGAAAAACTGAAAATTTATCAGAGGAAACGTTTAAATCTCATTTTATTCAGTAAAATCATCCGAAACAGAAACGAGATCATTCAGCCGAGGCTGAGAGACGTTTCCATGTTCTGACTCCTGACTGTAAATTCATTTCTGTTTTAGGCCATAACATTTCACTTCATGTCATAACGCAGCTAAACTCAAAGTAGCTGCGTTTCTGTCGACTGTAAAATTGCTCAAATAGGAATTAAAAAATAAATTCACTTCATGGAAACTTCAAAAAGCAGCAACATGCTAATTACGAAGCCCTGGCCTCAACGTGTTTTTAATGCACATAACACACATGCACATTATGTACATTTAAAAAAATTGTTTTGTTTATAACAACTGATTAGCATCTGAAAAACCTAAATAATTACTGAAATATGACCCAAAATCCATGACAGGTCTGTGTGAAATATCGTCTCTGCTGCCTGGATGTTGAGCTGTTAGCATGTTAGCATGTCAGGAGAGTCATGTCTTCAGTCAGAGGCTTCCTCAGAGTCGTTGAAAGACTGACTGCTACTGGAGCTCCTTGCTGCTCAACGACGACTGAATGAACTTGGATTATCTGAGTTATGACGATATTTAATTTCCCTTTTGGGATAAATGAAGTATCTGAATAAAAATTAGATTCAAGGCTGCGCTGCGGTTTTCTTTACTGATGTTTTACATTTCAGACATGATGATAAATACTGAGAGCTACCGGCTGTAGTTATGAAAGTAATTGTTTATGCTCTTTAATGACATCAACTACGAACAGCAAATCAATATTCTCCATCAAAACAGAGCAGAGAGCATCAGATCGTCTACCTGCCACACAAACACAAGATGCTGCTGAAACCGTTTCTACTGCTGCGACTGTTCAGCAGACGATCATCATGATCTGTTTGCCAGGCTCCAAACTTTAATTTCATTCTCAGCTGTAAAAAGCATCAGCAGATTGTAATGGTGAAAGATAAGCAGGAATCAGATGTAATGGTGGAGAGTTTGTCATTTGTGCGGTTTAATAGTCGTGAAATGACTCCGATCTCTGCGTGCGTCGGCTTTCTGCTCGCTCTCCAGGAATGACAGAAAACAGCAAACGCTCCTTACATGCTGTAGATAAATACGGCCGTGACGATATCAGCGGCAGATCAGGACCGAAGAGGAATTACTTTGGCGAAAGCAGATGGAAAACGTGTTGCAAAGCCAATCAAAGACAGAAGCTCTGTCAGGATAATCCATTATCTCTGGAGACAGAGACCAGAGAGGGAGGAGAGACGTTGGAACCCCGTCTGTGAAAAGATGCAAATTTCAACCCATTTGCAGTTTGCAGGGAGTCTCTGTGCTTGGCTAACTTTAAATGAAGCTGTTTGTCTTCCTAAATGAATACTCCCCTCACCAATCACTCTATTTGCCTGAGCCTCCTGCCCCCATCCCCGTTGCATCACACCGTGTCATCATCCGCCCGGCTCCGCTTCACTGAGGCTCGTCTGCTGGCCTCGACTTCACACCACTCTGTCATCAAAGTTCTGCTTAAAGTTTCTGGAGGAATCACAGACTTTATGGCCGCATTGTGTTCACTCGCCCTCGGAACGTCAGACACAGAGAGAAACAGGAAACACAGCTTGAACCAAAACTGTCAGGAAGAAGAAACAGAGCAGACGAGACTTCTGGAAGGCTGAATCACTCCCACCATCCGTTAGTCCGCTTTAACCCGACTCCAGTCCATCTGCCTAGAAACTTGTGTTTGTCTGTTGAGGTGTGAACGCTAAGCTAACTCTGGTCCTCCAAACATCGGTCTGGGTTCGGTTGAAGTGAACTCTGGTTCGGTTTGAACGCCAAGCGGACCACAGACCGCTCCAAAACCAAGAAGTGGACTACAGTGCAGTGCATTCTGGGTAAATACAACCAAAGCTAACGTGTTAGCTTAGCAGCGTTAGCAGCGTTAGCAGCAGAAATGGCTCCTAAGGATTTCTCTTTAGCCTAAAGAGAAATCCTCCAACGCTAAAATCTGACGCCTCCATCTTGTTTCCATCTGGTGAAGAAGGAAGTTGCTCTCAGTGTCTTCAGAGGTTTTTGTGTCGATTCCTTCAGTGGTTCTTGGTGCAGCGCCCCCACAGGCCAGGAGGGGAACAGGTTATTGGATGAAGTTTGCAAAGCAGCCAATCCTGGAGCACTACTCCATTTCCTTGGAGCCGATTGGTTGAAATCCCTAAAAGTGGAGATGAAAAAGGCTGTAGATCCTAGCTTATGTTGTAGTGCTTAGACAGTTTCCACTGTGATTATTAATGCAGTTTAAGGTATATTTGGTGTTTGAACTATTAAAAGAGGCAGTTATAAACGATTTAAATGGAGTCTCAAGTATTTGCAGATTTGTGAATACCAGGGATCCACTACTATGAGTTACAGAGACTTTTAATTTCTCTGAGGCTTCTGGCTTCAGCCTCCAGGGTAAATAAATCTCATCCAAACTGAAGACGTTCTGAGGTTTTCTGTCAGATACGAACAGCAATCATCATGTCGGTCCATATGGTGCCAGACGTGTCGGACTCGTGGCCGGAGAAGGAAACATGAGCCCTGATCCCAGAAGAGAATCTGTTTAATAATGTATTCATATTTCAGATCATCAGAAACGTGTTGGAGACGAGGAGCAGAGCCAGAGACGGCTGGAAATCCCAGCAGAGTTATCGCTCTTGTCATCAGCTCTGTTACCACAGCAACAGACAACATGAAGCAACATCTATGGCTGAAGAGACGGACATGGAGAACCTTCCAGAACCAGAACCCAAAGAGACGACCTTTCAGCTGTCTGTGAATGAACGTTCATTCATTTACCCAAACAGCAGAAAACGGCTCTGGATGATGTCTGTCCTCCTGACGACGAGAGTCCAGGAAACCAGGAAGTGAGGTCGTCTGGGACAGAGCTGCTGTCTCTTCAATCTAAACTTTCATCATGATTACAGGAAAAGGTTTCCACAGACTAACATCACCAGTTACCTGCTGCACAGCTGAACTCAGCCGCCTGGCTTCTGTGTGGATAAAAGGAGGAAGAGGAGGAAGTTGAACTCTGCTGCAGCTCAGTGTTTTCATTCTCAGCCCAGAGTTTGACAGATTTCCTGGGCTAATTGTTTGCCGTTGAGCTGCCTGCTGTTTCTGTTCGGCTCTTTATTCTCTGTGATGAGTTCATTTTACGAGACTTACAGAAATATTGATTCAGCAGGAAGGAGATTTAACAGGAAACGGCGAAAACAACAACAGAGCTGAGAAGAAAGCTTCATTAAGCTTTATAATAACCGATATTTATACGTTAGGTGCATAAATCCGATGACATGCAATCAGAATCAGATGTTTGAGGCCGGAGGTTCAACTCGTTTCGATGGATCCAAACATCGACCTGAAAACAGAAACTAAGGAACCAGCAGAGACATTACAATTAAAAATGGCTTCAAATAAAAATAATAAAAACTGTTTAAAAGTCAATTATTTACCTGACCTGTTTAATTAAAGATGTTCATGATGAAACACAAAGTAATGGAGCGAGAGGTTGTTTATTTTAATAACTGCTGTTTCATGTTTTATCTTGGTTGTTTTCCAGACAAACTTAAAGTTTATCAGTAATTTTTATGGAAAGATGATGTGTAGATTATCCCTTAAAGTTTTTTTTATCAAATTGTCATTGAACATCAGCAGAGAATCAGCAAAATATTAACTAAACAATTATGAAAATCAATAAAAACAGATGAAAGGATGTTTGGCCGATAAAAAGAGTCTTTGCTGCTCTGATGCTTCTGGGTTTGGATCATTTCTGTTGGATTATTTATGTTTTTCCATATTCACTTCATTTCTCTGTTAGTTTTAGTTGTTTGTTCATCTTTACTTTCATTTTAAGTGAATTTCTTTATCTTTGTTTTTCTGTTTGGTTTGTAGATTATTGACTTTCAGTCGTGGCTGTGGCCTGGACGGCTCTCCAGTAGCAGTCAGTCTTACAACGGCTCTGGAGAAGCCTCTGACTGAAGACTGTTCCTGATTAAAGTCTCATGATTATTATGACATGCTAACAGCGCAGCATCGACCATATTCAACATGATGACATCATCGGCTGTTGGCTAGCTCTGCTCGTCCACCTCCTTTGCTTTTGCTGCTCCTCTTTATATTCTCATATTCAACTCCACTGAGACTTGGGGTCAAAGGTCAGGTAATATTTGAGCTTTTGATATGCTAACCAGTTCCCTGCTGAAACGATTCCTCGAATGATTGGAGTACCTCGATTATTAAAATTCCTAGATTAAAATTTTCCTGCCTGGAAGCTTCGTTGTTTATCATTTAGCGCGCCGTGTTCCGGCCGGAACATTATTTGCGTTGCGCAGAGCTCTGACTTCCGCCTCTGAGTTGTTGACGAAAGCTAAGTGTTAGCATCATAATGTCCAATCTTCAAGTTCGGCCCGCGGGGATTTTATTGATTAATGATAATTCCGGGTTTTCATCGTTTTCGGGGAACCAATAAACATCCTTAAGATGACCGGAGCGACGCCGGGAGTCCGGCAGCCTTTCTGCTCCGGAGCTGGAAGCGAACGGCGGGAAGAAGCTGAGGAGGATTTCTACAGGTAGAGACTGAACACGGCGGGCGGCTGATGCTGACCGTGTAAGAGCAGCTTTAGGACGAACCAGCGGGTCAGAACCCGGTCAGAACCAGCGGGTCAGAGCCAGCGGGTCAGAACCACCAGATCAGAACCAGCGGGTCAGAACCAGCAGAACCAGCGGGTCAGAACCACCGGGTCAGAACCAGCGGGTCAGAACCAGCGGGTCAGAACCAGATCAGAACCAGCGGGTCAGAACCAGCGGGTCAGAACCAGCGGGTCAGAACCAGATCAGAACCAGCGGGTCAGAACCAGCGGGGCAGAACCAGCTCCGTGGCAC
>NW_006799994.1:2749550-2757891 GCF_000485575.1 Poecilia formosa
CGTGCCAAAACCACCAGATCAGAACTAGCGGGTCAAAACCACACTAACCAGCGGGTCAGAACCAGCGGGTCAGAACCAGCGGGTCAGAACCAGCGGGTCAGAACCAGATCAGAACCAGCGGGTCAGAACCAGCGGGTCAGAACCAGCTCCCTGCCACCAGTCCAGTGATTCTCATCTCCGTCTCTCTGGTTAGCGGCTCGTTGTGCAGCAGCAGTGATGAACTTTGCTGAAGAAAATGTGTTGGTTCTGAACCCAAACCGCCTGAACCGCTCCAGTCCTGGTTCTGATGTTCAGAGGCTGATCGGGTTGTTGTGTCGCTGCGGAGGAATCGGGCCGGACAAGGGAGCGAAGGGTTAAGTGGTCCCAGGTTTCATATCACACATAAATCAGGCCAAATGAGGAAATTATTTTACTTTTACAGAAAAATGTAAAACTCCAGAGCTAAAATTAACTTCACACCAGCAGGGATCAATTGTAATAATTTGGTTTCAGATCAGGAATTACACTAATTAGAAAAAGAGATTAGCTTTAATTGTCTCCATCACAGAAACTTTTCTGCGGCTGTCGCTCACGGAAACTCGGTTTGATGGATCACTAATAATTACAGCAGCAATCTCAGCTCAGTGGTAAATTAAAGATAATTAATTAAAGTTTATTTTTGTAAGGTGTGCAGAGAATTTGTGAAAATCTTTTATGATTAAAACGATCCTGGGGTGTTTGATTTATTCACCCTGCTGAACGTCAGACAGGTGACACCATCAGGACCCGTCCAGGTATCGGTCCTGTACAGTCTGTCTGCCTGAGACGTGTTCACACCCTGAACTAAAACTTTGGTTTCCAGCATTAATTACAGCGACTCTGAACAACAAACATTTTCAGTTTTTTACTTTCACATGATTTCTAAAGATGAGTTTAAAAAAACATCAGAGCTTCTGTGACCCAGATTACTGAAGCTTTTCAAAATAGATTTGTTTGTTTTGTATCTAAATGTCAAGAACAATTCTGACACTTATTATGAGGAAAAAGATAAAAAATGATGATACATAAAAACATAAAACCACGTCTTCAGCATCAACGCCTGAGAACTGACGGTCAGGAAAACCTTCAAAATGTGACTTTTTCACAGGATCAGCATCAAAACGGCTCCAAGTTTTGTGAAAGATCCATTTAGTCTGATTATCCTCCAGATGGAGAAGGAAAAGTTTGAAACTCAGCAGGTCGTCGGATCAAAGCGTCATAAAAATCAGGCGACAAACGAAGAGCAGAGACGATTTTCAGCTTGGCAGCAAAGAAACGAGCAAACAAACGGCTCAGAGGAAACGGCTTTTATCCTGAATCTGGGTCCAGTTCTGTTTAATCATTGATTTGCTATAAATATTATGACTTTAAGATAAGATATTCCTTTATTAATCCCGCAGTGGGAAAATTTACATTATTACAGCAGTACAGAGGACAGAGCAGAACCAATATAAAAATAACAAAAACGATTATTTAGTAAAGTTTCATGGTGATTTATTTAGCTGGACTCGCCAGGTGTTCACTGTCCTGTCTGGCTCTGTGAAGGAAGGGCTTTCATTTGGCTGCTGTGTGTCAGGTGTGAACACACCTGTGAGGTCATGTGACCCGGTTCAGTTGTTACGCTTCGTTTTCGCTGCAGAAACATCACTGATTAGTTTAACAGTTTATTCATCCTGCAGTGAAGACAGATATTAAGGGAAACGTAAAGCTCCGCTTCGTCTGAAACGGCTCTTATTTCCCTCCTGCCCTGAGATGAGCGACTCCCCAGGCTGTCAGGACTAATCCACACCTACAAACACTCTGCTTTCTCTTCAAATCTTTCCATCAAACCCCCAAAACACTCTTTTGCTCCCAACACTTGAGCTTTAGGCCAACACTTTCTTACCCTCTGACAGCCACTTTCTGTTCTTATCAAGCCTTTCCTGCAGGAGGAATGAGCAGCTCGGCCGTATCCTGCAGCACCTTAAAGGTGACCAATGTCTTCGCCTGCGCTGCATGATGAGTTTAAAATCCTCAACCTGTTTGCACTTGGAGTTTCCTCCAGAGGGAAATGTGTGATAAAGTTTCAGCTGCAGGGCTAAAAGCACACCCACGTCTCCATTCTTTTGTGACAAAACCACAGGCCTGACCTCTTCCTCCAGCCTCCACCGGATTTAAATATGTTCAACTTGTGAGTTTTCCAAGCACAGAGTGTAAGCCAACATGTACTGGACTCATTAGACTGACATCCAGCACAGCTTTGGTGCAAACAGCCGTCGGATGACGCCTCCAGCTAAAAATACTCTGACTCTGATTACAGGCAGAGTCTTCCTCAGTCTCCAGAAAGCAGAGGAGGAAGAGGAGGATGAATAAGAGCAACAAGATGACAGCGAGTGAGTAATATCTCAGAAGAAAATGTTGCAACACGGCAGGTTAGTTGCAGCCAGAAAACTGTAAAGGTGGAGTGCACCAAGGTAAAAGAGGAGGATGATGGGAAACTTCGGGTGAGAGCAGATTTATAGGGACAGGAGTCTGAGGCAGACGCAGGTTGAGTCATAAAGCTGGACGCACCACTTTCCACCACATCGCTGCTAAATCAGAACACTAAAACATAATCAGCTCACACTCTGATGCAATTTTCCATTTCTTTTCTTTTCATCAACTTCAATGAAGTAAAGTCTTGTTCCAGCTGCGGAGCACCATCACTCCTACTCACAGCGTCAGGCTGCAGAGCTGATTACCTTCATGTTCTGAGAGCAGGACACGCAGCAGTCACTGCATCTGCACAACTTTCAAACCTTTCAGCTTTAAGATGATCTGAAAATTTAAATATGACGAATCTGTCAGGAGAAAAATACACAGCATCAAGTTTAAAGCAATATGCTGTTTGGTTTGAGGCTTTTAGGTGTGATCAGTGATGAAGCAGGAATAAAGCTGAGTTATTATTAAAACATTTCCAAGTTTGAGCTGCAAACGATATCTGACCTTTAGGAAAAACAAAACTTCAACGTTCTGACAAACATCTACTGCATGACATCCGCTGTCACTTCAAATTAAACTTTGAGTTTTAAGTTTTAAAGAGAAAAATAAGTTTGCAAAGACAGAAGGAATATATTTCCTCCTCTGTGATTCTGATATTTGTGGAAAATCATGTAAAAGAAAAAAACCTCTAGTTTTCAACATGAAGATAAGAAAAATTAATGTATAAATATATTATTGGTACGTTCACTGTCATTCTGAATATTTTATAAAATTAATTCAGAAAAATTAAAAACCAGTAAAATGTGGCTTGGTTATTATAAATCCAAATTATCTGAAAAACAATTAACTATGAATTTTAGAGAAAGTTTCTCGAGCCGCTGTGTTGAGTCCAAGGAGCCACCTGCGGCTCCGGAGCCGGAGGTTGAACCCCTGAACCAGATTCATCGTTAGAAAGGATGGAGGTGATCTTATCGTACAAAAGGATCAGTCAGGAGAAGGATGTAAAAAATTCTCAGCTTTATAGTAGTTTTCTTACTGGTCATTAACTTTGTTCTCTTTATTTTTTTTACTTTTCAGCCTCGCTTTGTTTTCATCGTTGTTGTGATGTCAGAACAGATCCAGAATCAGACGGATTCCAGCCGCAGTTTGTCTCTGCATCTCTGAGCGGACAGGATGTTAGAGCCTGGTTTACATCCTGTTCCAGGCAGAACCCGGTTCTGCCAGGTCCACCGGGCAGAACCAGCAGGCTTCAGCTGTTAGTCCATAAAGAAAATAAATGTTTCCAATCATTAATGGAGGAATAATTCCTACCGTTCAGATCGATCAGTAATTGATCGAGTTGCTCTGAAATGTTTTGGAGAGGCAGCAGCTGCTCTCTGCCGTTTCCCACCGACGGCCTGCTGCCCATCACTCATCGCTTCCCCTTCAGCTAACACGATCACATGACGCCCTGCTAATCTGATTGGCTGATCAGAACTGTAAATGGAACCAGCCAGAGCCAATTACAATAGGCACAAGTCATTAGAGGAGAAGACTTCAGGGAGAGCCGCGGTGCCGGGGACAGGTGCGTCGCTTCTGCTCTGGCAAATTGCTTTCAGAATAGAGTTTAGCTTATCAGTTGCTGGCTATTACACCCAGTGATTGAAAGGCTGCGAGTTTCAGCTACAGCCTGCAGAAAGCTGCTTCCTAACGAGCAGACAGGCAAGCCGCAGGTCAGGAAGGTCCTGCCGTCAGGTGACGTTTCTAAAGCTACAGTCCAAACGTAACAGCAGTGATCCACGAGAAAACATGGAGGTTCGTTTGAAACTCTTATGTTCACCATTTTATTCATTCATTTATAAATGTCACAGTCTCCAACTAAAAAGTTAACTCCAAACTAAATAGCTAGCTAGCAAGCTAAATGTTTATGTAAACTAAATATTTAGTTTGACACTGTGACATTTAGAAAGGAATAATTAATAAGACTTAAAAATGAACCCCATAAATGCGGCGCTGTGACAGTTGTACCGCTTTGACCTGCAGAGGGCAGCACTGACATGGAGTTAGGAAACATATGGCAGAACTAAACACATTTATATAAAAATATCAACATTTGCACAGAAACGTGAAGACAGAACCCTAAATTAAAACACTTCTCAGCAAAAAAGGTGTTGATGTTTTCCATTAATGCCTGTTGATGCATATTCCACACATACAGATTCTGATATTTTGCAAATTAGCATGCTTGGTATAGAGCATGTAAAGCACAAATGGTGATTTTTCTTCTGGATACGTTCAAACAGAAACTGTAAATCTGTTTATGGAACCTTTTTAAATCTCGGTAGCCAAACAGAAACACATCGTCATCAGTAACACATTTCTAGATAAACTGGAAGACACTCTCCATCAGCCATGTTCCCCTAACTCCATCATCTGACTTCATCTTTCATCCCATCCCGGCCGGCTCGTCTCATTTGTGTCGGCGTCTTTAAAAGCTCGTACAGATGAAAACGAGCGGGTGAGGAGGAATGAGGCGCCGTTTTCCATTCAGCTCCTCACCACAAGCAGCAGCAGTGTTTTATATAACAAGTATCCTAGCAGCACCACACTCAAACACAAGTTCCCTGGGTGAGTGGGCAGAGGCATATTTGTTTAGGTGTGCCAGGCACAGCGCTGACTCCTCATCCGTGGATGAATCAGTATTCCAAGGACACAAGAGAGGCGAGAGCTGATAAAGCCAACAACAAAGAGGGAGAGGGAGGCATTTCTTCCCTGGTGGAGCTAAACAAAGATATCCTTTAATCAAAAACGCAACGTGAGCCTGTTTACAAGGTGGTGACTTCCCCCAGAGATTCTGCTACAAGAAATGAAAGGCAAAGAAAGTCATCCAGGAAGAGAGGCAGAGGTGTGGGAGTCAGAACAAAAGCACTAAAGTGGGAGAGAAACAGCGACTGTTTGGGGTTAATGAGGCGCAGTGGAGAGACGAGGAGGAACGGGAAGGAAGAACTGCACTGAGCTGCGATGTACTGCCAGTTCATCCTCCGCTCTGCCTTTAACCTGGGTTAAATATCACACCGACTCCAGATCCATGTCTCTGGATCAAAACGTCCAGAATATTCTGGATCTGCTTCTCTGGCATTAGTCTGGGTCAAAATATCAGAATTACTCTGGCTCCGCCCATCCTGCCCTCTGGCGCCGCCCATCCTGCCCTCTGGCTCCGCCCATCCTGCCCTCTGGCGCCGCCCATCCTGCCCTCTGGCTCCGCCCATCCTGCCCTCTGGCGCCGCCCATCCTGCCATCTGGCGCCGCCCATCCTGCCATCTGGCTCCGCCCATCCTGCCATCTGGCGCCGCCCATCCTGTCCTCTGGCTCCGCCCACCCTGTCATCTGGCTCCGCCCATCATGCCCTCTGGCTCCGCCCATCATGCCCTCTGGCTCCGCCCATCCTGCCCTCTGGCGCCGCCCATCCTGCCCTCTGGCGCCGCCCATTAAAGCCGCCGGACATGCAGACTAACAGAACTGGTCCCACAAACAGAACTGGTCCCACTGCCGGCCAGGCGCAGGTCCTCCTCCGTTCTCCAGGAGGCGATGCGCCGCCATCAGGACCTTCCTCTGCTCTTCCCCTCACCTCCAGCTGAAGCCTCTTCCTCTTTGTTTGGGCTCCATTAGCATTCAGCTGCTTTACTTTGAGCTTCTGGATCAGAGCAGATGATGTGACTGTGATGAACCCTGGGACTTATTACCGTGTTCAGCCTTCTGCCTGAATGTCTGTTTAATACCTGCAGTAATTAACGAGGACGGCTCTCTGCTTCGCTTTAAAAACACACAGCGCTTCACTCCTGAGGCGAGCTGAAGGTCTGTCCTCTGAGCTGAAGGCGAAGCGCTCCGCCGCTGGCTTCAGAGGTTTAATAGCAGGTTTGGTGGCAGCAGACACTGAGGATAATGTGAAAGTGTATTTCAGACAACTGGGGTCTTGATAATGTATTCATGTCTCCAAATGACAAATGGCTCCCACCAGAAGGCGGTTTAACATTTAAATGAGAAAACAGAACAAAAACACCCAGCAGTGTGTGGAAACACAGGAGCCGGCCAGAGAGGCACAAAGATATTAAAACCCAAAACAATTTCAATCCATCCACACACACACACACACACACACACACACACAGCGCCCCACCAACATCACAAACAGTGATTTACAGGGTGGAGGCAGAGGAGCGCCCAGCTGCCGTCCCAGCAGGGAATCAGCAGCTGCAGAGGATCGTTTGGCGCTGAAGCTTCGCTGCTGATCAGACTTTACAGAAGCAGCTTTTGGGTTTTGGGTTCAGGCTGGAGCAGAACCTGAAGCAAACAGGGCAGCGCGGCTTATTGCTCATTAACTCACAAACACTCGATGGGTGGAGGCACACACTGCGAGCAAACACAGATGGATGAAGGGTTTTCAGACCCCCAACACACAGCAAATACACACATTCACACACACATTTCTAAAAGCACATCCAAGCTGTGCTAACAGGTCACCGAAAAACAAATAAGCTACAAAAACTGAGCAAAACAAGTCATTTAAATCTTATTTTACTGATTCAACAGCATTAGCTTGAACATACACGCCTCCAGTCACTAGGGGGCAGCAGTGCTCCAGCTGATCAACAGGCTGCTGTTCAACCCAGCAGAAGAAGAAGCCTGCAGACGGAGGAGATGGGCTTTGGGTTCAACAACGCAAATTATTATTTCATCTCTTCTGACGAGCCAAAATATTAATATTGTTGCAAATTTTGCACAACTTTTTAAAGTTATAAACTTTTGAAAACGAAACAAGATTAAAAAAATGCACTTTTACTGTATGTAATTTATTTGCTGCGCATTAAGTTATTAAACTGAATGTGGAAATTGATTTTCAGACTCAAAACAAAATGAGCTGCAACAACTTCAAATTTGACTTTTTGCAGCTCATTTTATGAATCTGTTTTGATAATCAGGTGACTGTGTGCAGAATGACGTCCCACTGCTTTGAAGCAATGCTTTCACAGAATGGAGGAAGGCTTTGACTAGGACAGAAGTGCATCATGCAACAGCAAAACCTCACAGACATTAACACTGACTAAATGGCCAAGTCCAAGTCAGGTTTTATGACGCTCATGTTCAAGTCTAGTAATAAAATTAAAATTATAAATTTTCTTTGCTTTTTTATTTTTACTTTCCTTTCAGAATAGAAGGAATTATTTTAAATGTTAATAAAGTTAAGTGTTTACTAGACTTCCTTTAACAACATTCTGACTTTCCCTGCAGTTTATTTTTTCCTCTCATGTTATTGTGACCAAAGAGCTTCATACAGATCTGCTTGTTTGGCACAGCTCTGCTCTTAGCAGGAACTCCCCAGAGACTCCACATAATATAAAGATGATGATGGTGTAAGAGGAAATCAATACCCTGATAGCAGCCTACATAGGGAAGCTGTCATCCAATCACAGCAGAGATTACTGTGGGGACGGAGCCAATTTCTCAGGCCAATGACAGAAACTGCAGGAGTGAAATGGGCCGGGTCAAAGCTCGTTCTGTTTCAGCTCACAGCTGGAGGACTGAAAGGCGTTTCTGCTGGGCGGCTGAAACTGGAGCAGCAGAAAGAAGGAGAAGCTGCTGAACAACATGAGCAAAGAGACGTCTGAGCTCCTGCTGTGACACTGATGGCTGATGTTCTGGACACGTTGGGTTCATGTCTCAGTTCACTGCAGCGTCTGTCCATCTGTCTGTCCATCTGTCTGTCTGTCCATCTGTCTGTCTGTCCGTCCATCTGTCTGTCTGTCCATCTGTCTGTCTGTCCGTCCATCTGTCTGTCTGTCCGTCCATCTGTCTGTCTGTCCGTCCATCTGTCTGTCCATCTGTC
>NW_006799994.1:2758038-2783158 GCF_000485575.1 Poecilia formosa
GTCCATCTGTCTGTCTGTCCGTCCATCTGTCTGTCCATCTGTCTGTCTGTCCGTCCATCTGTCTGTCTGTCCGTCCATCTGTCTGTCCATCTGTCCGTTTCTCCCAGACATTAAACTTTGACTATTCCCTCAGATTTTGCAGCCATGTTGGATTGCTCTCTTCCAGCCTCCAGCAGGACAACATGAGTTGATAATAATCAGAGTGAATCTGCATAACTCAGCATGAAATCAAAAAAAGCTGATTTGACTTTAAACAGTAACTAACTGACTGCATTAGTGGATATGAGCTGATAAGATGCTTTGAAATGACATTAGTTGTGATTTTCTTGAATAAATTTGAACTTAATTTCAGGTTATCCATCAGGCTACGGCTAACAAAGTAAAAGAAAACCATCAAACTGTCCATTCGTCGTCCTTCCTCTCTCTGCTAGATCTACTTTCCATTTGTCTTTCTTCCCCCTCTCCGCCGCCGTCCTCCTGGCTCTCTATCTTCTTCTTGTTATCTCGTCTCATGTCCCTTCCTTTCTCCTGTGCTGACCCCTCCACCTCTCCCCGCCTTCTCCTCCAGCCCCATCATTACTCCTCCTTCAGCACTCATCTTTCTACGGCTGCTGAATTCCCCTGCACAGCGTCGCTATTCTGCTGCTTGCTAATAGAATCCCTCAGTTCCTCTAATGGATCTGTCAGGATCTCCTGAGAGCAGCAGAGCAGATGGATTGACGGGGCGGGGAGCGACGATGAGACAGAAAGAAACTAAAAATGAAAGAGAGCGCCGATGGGCCGACACACACAGCGCCACCAACGGCCGCCGCGGCGCCACTGCAGGACGAAGGTGAGGACAGACAGGTGAGCCGGACAGCAGTGATGTGGAAACTAAGATAAGCTGAGTACGAACTAACAGGTTTTAAATGAGGAAAAAGAATTTATCCAACCAACCTGTGAAAAGTCGACTACACTGCAAAAACTCAAAATCTTACCAAATATTTTTGGTTTAGTTTACAGTGTAAATATTTTAGTGCACTTAAAATAAGACAAATTAACTTACAAGTAACTTTTCAGCAAAGACGTAGGAGCTTGATTATTTCACTTATTATAAGACATATTTTCCTTTGGCAATAAAAAAATGCTTTTCTCATCAATAGTAAGACATTATTAACTTAAAACGAACTCCAATATGTCACTGAAAAGTTACTTATGAGAAGGTAAAAGGATAAGAACTGGGACGTGAAAAACCCAATAAATCTGTGGTCCAGTTTAAAGTTCTGATAAAACCTTCAGTGATCCAAGCAGAGACCAATGCTTCCTCTGCATTTCGGGTATTTAGTCTTTACTGAGCTTCTGTTTGTCTGAAATGAAGCGTTTCTTAAAGATCTTAAAGCAGAAGCAGCTGAAATTTGTGGTGAGGTTTAAATTTTTTCACAGCGTTTAATGTTTGGTTCTGTTTGCAGGAAAAACAGAAACGTCTGGCTGGATGATGCCAATAAAAACAACTTTATTGCAACCGTAAAACTTTCAAAAGAAATAAGAGATTAAATAAAATATCCACATTTATCTGTTTTTTAGCCTGGTATTAAAGGGACGGTGAGTTTCTGGGTCAGTATGTTAACCACAGCTGTTAAACCGAACAGCACCGATGCCAACACGTCGTTAGAATCCATTTCCTGTTGTTTATTTTGCTTCAGACTCGACTTCCTGTCGCCGAAAGGAGGGAACTCACCGTTGTCTGTGGCGACGAACAGAGCCGTGTATTTATTCGCATGGACATATGGAGACTCCCGGTCCAGAGAGGCCGAGGTGTTGACGGTTCCTCTGACCGGGTTCACACTCAGCCAAGCCGCCGGGTCGCTCAGAACCGCATATCTGCAAAAAGGTTAGGAGGACAGAAACAATGTGACTGGAACAGCAGCAAGAGACTCAGTTTTAGTTCATATTTGAGAGCAGAAGCACAAACAGCGGCTGAGGCAAGAAAACATTTCCTATTTGCCTGAAAGAGAAAAGAGAATTTACAACTGCTTCAAAAATATAATTAAAAATAAGAGTTGAGTCAAATAAAACGGGTTCTGAAGCGACTGCATTTGTTTTATATAAATATATAATTAAAGTTCAACAATAAAAATAGATTAATCCTCGAATTGTTTACTTCATATAATTAGAACTGAGCGGGTGTAAATAAGCTTCTGTCATGTAAACAAGGCCATAATAAAAACCAGAGGGTAAGTAAAGCTCTGATAACCAATGCAATCCTAGAAAAAACACTTATTAGATTTTTATGCTTAATTATACATCTGCTAACTGTAGCTCTGGGTTTGAGCTGATAAATGCGATCAGGTGGTTTTATTTCCAAACTGTTTCAGACACGACAAATCAACACCAGAAACATTCACCATGTTCTAGATGAACAAGGAAGGAAGAAAACTGGTGGAAGGTTAGCTGGAAATGTTTCAACAACACAGAGACAATGCCAAGCATCCTGGACCAATGCTAAGGCTAGCTTTATAGCTCTAATAACGGCTAGTTTTAGCCCTGTTGACGGCTAGCTTTAGCTCTAATGGCGGCTAGCTTTAGCCCTAATGGCGGCTAGTTTTAGCCCTGATGGCGGCTAGTTTTAGCCCTGATGGCGGCTAGCTTTAGCTCTAATGGCGGCTAGTTTTAGCTCTAATGGCGGCTAGTTTTAGCCCTAATGGCGGCTAGCTTTAGCCCAGATTGCGGCTAGCTTTAGCCCTGAAGGCGGCTAGCTTTAGCTCTAATGGCGGTTAGCTTTAGCTCTAATGGCGGCTAGTTTTAGCCCTGTTGACGGCTAGCTTTAGCTCTAATGGCGGCTAGTTTTAGCCCTAATGGCGGCTACACGCTGATTAAAAAAGCTCTGAGCTAGCATCACAAACAGCGCAGGGTTCCCCCAGTGGTCCAGGCGTCGGTCCCCACAAGGGGCAGCGGGTCCCCCAACGTAGTACGTGTCAGGAAAATGGTCCCCACAAGGTATTAGAAACAAACGCACACACACACCAGGCTGCATAATTCCTTCTCCATACAGCTGCTCTTTGCCAAAGTGCTCAGCAGTGGAGAAATTGTCTTTGAAATTGAGCTCTTCAGCTAACAGAGCTCGACTAAGCCTTGGGAAATGGCTTCGCAATCAACCTCTGCTCACACCTTTCCCCTCTCGCTCTCTCTCTCTCACACACAACCACACACACACTCTCCTCCCATGATTACTGCTGTTAACCTGCAAATAATGTTTCACTGTAACAGGAGAGGAATGCAGTCAGGTTAAATGCACCGTTAATGACGACATGCTAAACATCACACACTCTATCTGTCCCACATCGCTCTACTTTAAACACACACACACACACACACACACACACACACACACACACACACACACACACACACACAGAGGATCTGAGTTTCATCTTTACTGTAGCAGGGCGGCTCTCAGCTTATTAACCCCCATATGTTTCCTTCTCATCTCTGACTACATTATTGAGCAGTAACTGTTACACGACGGTTTCATCATCTGAATGAATCAGGCTCTCCAGCGTCCCGTCATCTGGAACATCTCTGCAGATCTTTGCATGATGCCAATAACGACAAGCTGGTTATTTACGCAGCGGCAGTTAAACTGACATAAAACTGGAGAACTGTCTAAATATTTTAGGGAGCCTTTGATGAGGATGTTTACTCACTTGCTTTGAAAGTCATAAAATGAATTTTATTTTAATAGATCTGAAAACGTCTAAACGTTTAAATATTTCCCGTTTCACAAACGCAGTCATGCGACTTAATCTGGGTGCATAAATAGAGGCAGAGCCAGAAAATGTATAATTGCATTAAAATTGTTTAACATGTTAATTAATCAAAGTTAATACTTTAACGTGTCAGTGCTAGTAAAAAGTACGGCAAGCCATCAGTTCCACTTCCAGTTGATTCTCCATGATGCTTTTCAGAAACGACTGGTTTAGCATGAGGTTTATGATGTTTTATAGAATAATTGCTGCATATTTAACCTTAATTGGCATCAGTTCTGCAGGAGTGGAATGTGTTATAATCAAATCCTGCCTGTAGTAAATTCATATCAGATTCCTTCCCAACATGAAAAGTGGCTGAATGTGTTGAAACGTTTAACCAGCCGTGAACCCAAACATCTGCTCATCAGGTGAAACCCTGGCCCTTCCTGCAGACACCAAATCCTGCCTGAACGTTAGCAGACCGATCCACCGTTTCTCCCTCTGTGCAAACACAACAGCAGTCCATTAGAACGCTTTAAAGTGCAAATTAGAAAGACATTAAAAAGCCATTAAGAATTTTCATATCTGGTTCAACGTGCTTATCTGCAAAAGCAGCGGAGGCCAAAACAAATCAGTCAACAAATGAGTCAGTTTGTATCACCTGGACACATTCAACGGCAAATCCAATTTAAACCAGGAAAAACAAGCAAACAACAATATCCTGCCCGCTTTTATTTCATCCAGGAGATTAACAAGATGCTTCCAGATTATTTTGGTAGAAGTTTTGTAAAGCTGAGGGTGACAGAGTGACCCTGACGGAGAGCTGACTGGCTCAGGGCGACTGGCAGCGGCTCCAGCCAATCTGCAAACGGTTTGCTTTAAGCTGCGTTAAGAGGAGCCGCCTGTCAGGTCGGCTCGTTCCCAGGATCCAAACCCAAATACAGCCGACCGTCCAGGCTGAGAGTCTGAAAGACGCCGTCGCTTTAATTGGCTAGAATTAGACGGTTACTTCAAATCCTCTTGAAAATGATGATTTTCTATGAATTGAGCAAGAAATTGGATCATTTTGTAATTTGTGTTAAATCTGCATGTCATCCTGCTGAGAGGCTGATGTTTTACCAAGACTTAATAAATTAATTATCAAATAAATGAAAACAGAGCTGCTTAAAGCATCTGAAGCATATTAAATATTGGAAATGTCTCCACTAATAATTTTAGTAAATTATAAAATCTGCTTATCTGTTAATGTTTCCTGGTCTGGAGCTTCAGTGATGTTCATCATTTCTGTTTTATTTATGATGAAACAAATGAGAGTAAAAGTTTCTGAAAGCCCAGCAGATTGAACTCAAACATTTACTTTCATTTCTATTTTTAAAACCATAATTTCCAGAATAAAAGTCATAATTTCAACTTTCACAGTCGTAATTAGGAGACAGAAAGCCATGCTGCTTCTCTGAATCTCATAATTATGACTTTAAAACTCAAAACTTTAATTCCTGCTGGGTTTTTCTTCCATGGTTCTTCCAAATGGGTTTCCATTCATCTGTAACTTTATCTGTAAATGATTTGCCATAAATTATTGGTTTATTATTGGCTATCGGTTTTCCTCCTGCTCCGGTCACATGATGAAGTTTTAACCAGGAGAGTCCATTAAAGCTCTTTAATGGATTTTTTTTGCTGACGCTCAGATGATCTCGTTAAAAACGGAGCAGAGCCTCTGAGAGCTTCACTTCCAAACCAAATGTAGGTCAAGTTTCCAGATCTCTGCAGTCTGAGTCTCCCATCTAGTAATCAAATATCTGATTAGAGCAGATCTGCTTCCCAGATGAAGCTCGTTATGAACCCGGCGACGCCGCGGCTCCTCTGAGCCCCACAGGAAGCTGAAGCGGATTTCTGCAGCGGCGCTCTGATGATCCAGCATGTCTGTGATCGTTAGCCAGCTGCAGACTCAACGTCACAACAAGCTGATCATTAAAAGTTTGGTCCGATGTTCATGAGCTCCCTCGGCTGCCTGATGCGATAAGAACGGAGGCGAAGCTCCCAGAGCGTAAGCTGACTTCCTCCATCCATCTCTTCACTTCCTGTTGGCCATCATACGTTTCTCTGGACGCTCGTCGCTCTGCCTGCAGCAGAACTCATCGCTTAGGAACTGAAACCATTTCTGCTGTTTCCACTGCGACCACTGAGCTCTGGAGGTAAGAACGGCGCAGCGATCACCGCCGCCTCCAGGGGGCAGGCTGCAGGGTTCAGCTGGTGAAACAGAAAAACGCTCCAACGCCTCTGCAGTTTCCTAAACGTGGAAATAAAATGACGATGGATGTTTTGAACATACATTTAGAAAACGCCTCTCATGGTGGCAGCACGCCGCTTTTAGCTCATCGTTTTCCAGTTGAATCGTTTCTGTTTCCCTCTGGTTCTGGAAAAACTGGAAGGATTTTTACTTTTACTTCTTTACTTTGTGTAACCATGGCAACAAGGCATGGCTTTAACAACATGGGAGCAGCAGATTAGCACCTCAAAGCTAAGTGAAACCTGACCTTTGACCCCACATCCCAGAGGAGTTGGATTCAGAGCAGAGAGACGGAGGAAGTTCAAACCGTTTCTATAGAGACCAGAGATCTCATCCCAACTCCAGCATCCCTCTGCTCAGCTTTCAGGGTTCGGAAGGAGCAGCACAAGCAAAGGAGGTGGATCAGCTGAGTTAGCTGATGACTGTAAAATATTGTCTGCTAGGATGTTATGATATTCATGAGACTGTCATACAGAAACAGTCTTCAGTCAGAGGCCTTGTGAGACTGACTGCTATATGGAATGAAATCAGCTACAAACAGATTTCATTTCTTCTTCGATGAATTCAGGATTTCTGAACTCGACTTAATAAAACAAATATTACGTGATTTCAATGAGTTTAGCAGGAAAATCATAAAACATCCAGAACTGTAGCTTAGTAACGTTTTGTATCTGCTCTCCGGATCAGCTGAACCAACACGTCACCGCTGGCGGCTGCTGCATTAGACTGCAGCTCAGTACTGGGGAGAGTCTTCCTCAGTGAACTGAAACTTGTTTGCAGTCCTGAAGTTGGAAAGCAGTGACAGGATATTAGAGGCGATGCGATTACAGTAAGCATCCTGCGCCTCGTCTCTTGTTCCTCCTGTCGCGCCTCTCAGTGGGTTCTCACGTCGCTGCGCTGTTTATCTGCTTCTCTATCACTTCCTTCGCTCTCCTCCCAGCTGGTGCGACTGCAGCCCGACTCTCAGCCACGGCGCAGAAGCTAATAGTGAGTTTCTGCGTGTGTGAGCAGCAGATATGAGAACATCAATCAGCAGATGCCCTGAAAGCAGCGAGGTGGCGTCGAGTTGCGCTTCGCTGCAGCAGCTGCACTTCATCCACATGTGCAGAAACACGGAGAGGAGAAAGTAAAGCAGGGAGAGCGAGATAAGCAGAGGGATCAGAAGTGGAGATAAGACAGAAACACACGAGACTGGAACTGAGAAACCAAACTCTCCTCCGTTTCCACATTTAGCATCTCACCATCGCTGCTGTGGAGCGAATCTTTACAGCCCAACAGTTACTGCAGCTTATCTGGGAAACATTTCTAATAAATGATCTGACATGCTAACATTAGCACCGGAGGATCCAGATCCAACCAGAGAAATCTGAATATGTTCAAATATGGAACAAAGGTCTACCAGGATATCTGAACTCATCTTCATATGAATCTGTAGGCAGGATTTTATTTGGACGTGGTTCCCTCAGGAATCAGTTTCTGCAGCTGCAGATGACTTCAAAATGTGCAAAAGCTTTTACGCTCCCTGAACGTTTTCACATTTCAAGCACAAACTGTATGAAAAATATCAGAATTTAATCAGACCAACACAAAGCAGAGCGAGCTGAGGAGCAGTGACGTCAGTGACACGTTTCTATTCCCAATGAAGTAACCAAACAGATGTATGGAATAGACCACTCCAGATTCCTCATATAATGAAGTGAGATGAATATGTTAGTTCCCACCCAACGCAGCATTAATGGAGGAGCAGGACGGCGATATGAACTGAACCAATCCAGTTATGATCCAGACTCATTCTGCAACATGCGACTGATTTATTTCTACATGCAAACTGAATCAAACAGCGACGGGTTTCCTAAGACCTGCAGGAGAAACCTGTTCATCAAGGTATGAGGCGTTTCTGACTCGCACTCCTTAATCAGTTCAGATGTTCTGAAGATACGATGGAAACTTCTCCACTTTCTCTAATCTCTTCTGGTTACAGAATAAAATCGGAGCCTGGGAGCCTCCATGGCTTTACTTTGATCTTCATGGCAGAAATCGATGCAAAGCTGAAAAAATGTTTGAAATCAACATGAAGGTGGATGATAGAAGCTCTCAGGATGTTTTCTTCTCTTTGAAACCACACAGGTTTAACTCTGAGGTTTATAGTGAAAACATGTCATGTGCTCAAACTGCTGGTTAGAAATAACTTAACTAGAATTACAACGCTGAGGCACAGGAACAGATGCTGCTCAGACTGAAAGAGTTTCTCTATTATAGAATCAATCAATTTCAGTCAAAACAGTTAAAAAGCAGATTTATTTTATACATTCATGTAAATAGTCACAATTGAAACTAGAATTTGTAGCTTATTGTGAAATAATTATTCAGATGTTTATGATGTGCTGTTATTTAGGTGAGGTACGATGAATGGATGAATGAATGGATGGATGGATGGATGGATGGATGGATGATGGATGGATGATGGATGGATGGATGGATGGATGGAGGGATGGACGAATGGATGAATGGAAGGATGAATGAATGAATGATGGATGAATGATGGATGAATGATGGATGGATAATGGATGGATGGATGAATGAATGAATGATGGATGAAAGATGGATGGATGGATGAATGATGGATGGATGAATGAATGATGGATGGATAATGGATGGATGGATGAATGAATGATGGATGAATGATGGATGGATGGATAATGGATGGATGGATTGATGAATGATGGATGAATGAATGATGGATGGATAATGGATGGATGGATGAATGATGGATGGATGAATGATGGATGGATGGATGATGGATGGATGAATGATGGATGAATGATGGATGGATGAGTGATGGATGGATGAATGATGGATGAATGATGGATGGATGAATGATGGATGGATGGATGATGGATGGATGAATGATGGATGAATGATGGATGGATGGATGGATGAGTGATGGATGGATGAATGATGGATGAATGATGGATGGATGAATGATGGATGGATGAATGATGGATGGATGAATGATGGATGAATGATGGATGGATGGATGAATGATGGATGGATGAATGATGGATGGATGGATGATGGATGAATGATGGATGGATGGATGAATGATGGATGGATGAATGATGGATGAATGATGGATGGATGAATGATGGATGGATGCTTAGACAGTTTCCCTCAGTGGTAAGAACGTGGTGACTGCTGTGTGTTTGCTGCGTTTACGTTTCCATAGCAACCCGCTAATGTTGATCTTTTGCTCCATCTTTGCCTTAAATGTGACGTTAAATGTTTTTCCTGGGGGCGGGGCTATGCTATCAATGGGGCGGGGCTATGCTATCAATGGGGCGGGGCTACAATTTAACGCCTCCTTTGTGTTCACACTGATATAAGCTAACATTAGACTCTTAGCATAAGCTTTTGCACCAGTTGCTGAATGTTTTATTGCAGCATCATATTCTCACACTGAAAATGTTTTTTTATTTCCTTTATTTAACCAGGTGAACCCTGTTGAGATCCAGATCTCATTTTCAAGAGGGACCTGGGCAGAAGATGGGTTTTAAAAGAGCCAACCTTTTATTTAAATAACTTTCATTTGCAGGAACAGAATTCCCTGAGAATCCTAATAAAATACATCAAATTGCAGAACTTCGTTTTAGTTTTCTTCATTGGAGAAACCTTTAACCCGTAATCCATGATTTAAACCCATTTTATTAAGCCACTCTTCAAAACATGCCATCCTTCCAGCATGCCTAGGTGGGCCCCATGTGGGGGAAAGGAGGGCAGACCATATGGGACCCACATGGGGCCCACCAAGGCATGCTGGCAGCTGCTCATGGAAACTAATTAAAAGGTGTAAAACAAGTGAAAGTGGGAGACATGCAGCTGAACAAGAGGAAAAGAGAGGAGCTCAGAAACAGCCAGACACTTTGAACACATCTGAGCCCAAAGCTTTGAGCTGACTGCTGACTAAGCACCAGGTCAACTAAATTTCTGTTCCCTCTAACTTGACACAATATGGCTTTCTTTTTTCTTCCTCCTTTCTGAGTCACAAACAGAGAAACAGAGGGAACTTTCTTCTGAAGCCACTGTACTTAAAACAGAAGCGATTCCTTTAGGCTTGCCTCCAATCGCCTCAGTCAGCCGTCTCAGGCTGGATTTCAGGTTGAAACTCCGCTGAGCTCCCCAGTTTTTGGCCAACCGTTACCTGAGGCTATTTGTACAAATTGCCCATGTCACACCTGGTCATACTTCTTGTCTGTATCAGCGCAGTGCAGCAGCTCTGCACCGGGGAAATAAATGTGGCAATGCAGAGGAGGCAGAAGTCGGCACATGTTGCATCAATCTCCTGTCACAGCGACTCGGAAGAGAAGCATGTGGACACACAGCGAGGGCGGAAAGCATTTCCATTAAAATGGCAACAATTACAACCAGGCTCAGAAGAATAATTGGCAACGTTGGAGAATTTTAATTTCTTAGAAAGCTTTCCTGACAGAAGCTCACCTGAAAGTCTGGCAGGCCAGAGAAATGGAAGCAGGAAACACGGCTAACGATGCTTTTAATCAGCAGGAGTTTACAGGAAATCCACATCAGCTAATGAGTCGACTGGAGGTCAGGATGCAGGTACAGAGGCTCGGTGGGAACGTCAGCTAACAGCAAAACAAGCTGCTTTAAAGTCTATTTAACTTTGACTGGGATCTGGATCACTACCTGTTTCTAGCAACGGTTTTTGATTTGAATTTTAAATCATCAAATTAGAAACGGTTGATGGAAACGGCACAATTTGAAAAAACTTCCTCAATTTTGCAAAAAGTTTTTACACTTCATGTGGGTTTTAGGTTTTCTAAAAACAGTTAAAGCACTAAAGAGAAGATGAAAACATAAATAGCATTCATAAATTCTGACGTAGCGAACGCCCCATCCACTGTGCCTTACCAGAGCCACCAAACGGAGACGTCCAAACCTACATCCAGCTGTCATGCTAATTTTGAGTGAACTTTTAAAATGCTACAAAAAGAAGGAAAAAGGAAAATGCTAATTTAGCGTGTTTCTATGAACTGGTTTAGAGCAAAACTTCTCCAGATGTTGACGCTACGCATGGCTGTAATGAACAGGAAGTGGAGGCTGCAAGCTAGCATGAACACAACTCAGAAAGATAGAGATTCCAACGCTCCAAGATGGTCGCCCAGCGCCTCTGGTAAGGCAGAGACTCACAGTGGACGGAGCGTTACTTATTCAGTAAACTTGTTTCCATTTCCCCGTTAGTGGATTAACTCTGTTTCAGGAAAGTCGACCTCCAGCCAGTGTAAAAATGTTTTTACGGAAATGAAGAAGATGTCATTTTGTTGTTTCCATCAAACTTTTCTATGCGATGCTTCAAAGTGTGCATAAGTTCAATGAAACACGGCTAACATGGAGCTGGACCTCAGAGGAACGTTTCCAACACCCTGATGGATCCATACCATGAAGAATCAGGGACTTCTGAAGGCAGGAAACACTTCAACCTGGAACTAAACATCTGACTGTAAAGCGTTTAGATTTGATCACCAGTTTACTCAGAATCACAGGAATCTCTCTGGTCCTTTTCCTGCCTGATTTCTGCGACGTTCAGGTCTAAGAGAGGCTCAGAAACTCCTCCGTGTCGTGAACAAAGCTCCAACGTTCACCTTACAGCTACAATGTGGAGCACAGAGAGAGACGCGGCCTGAGCTGGAGGACGGAAATAGATGGTTGGTTCTGTCAATATTTGGCAGGAGCAGAAAATGTGTCTGGATAAAAGTCACCTATAGAAACATCCAGTGGCACCGCTGGGAGAGACATGGAATAAATCTGAGCAACAAACCGACTATAAAACCTCCTCATCACAATGAGGTGCACAAGCCTCTGAATCAACTGAAAACAATGAACCTGTAATTAACAGGAGCAGAAACATTTTCTCCTGCTTCACGGCACGTCGTCCTGCTCCTCTTGGCTCCTTTCAGGAGGGTTTTAATTATAATCTGGTTAGAGATGCTGGAGAGAGTGTAGTGTGCATGAGTAAAGCTGCTGCAGCAGCAGCGGGCTGCAGCAGCAGCGGGCTGCAGCAGCAGCGGGCTGCAGCAGCAGCTTTACTCATGCACACTCTCTCTCATGCACACTACACTCTCTCCAGCATCTCTAACCCACACACTTAACCCTTCGCTCCCTTGTCCGGCCCAATTCCTCCGCAGCGACACAACAACCCGATCAGCCTCTGAACATCAGAACCAGGACCGGAGCGGTTCAGGCGGTTTGGGTTCAGAACCAACACATTTTCTTCAGCAAAGTTCATCACTGCTGCTGCACAACGAGCCGCTAACCAGAGAGACGGAGATGAGAATCACTGGACTGGTGGCAGGGAGCTGGTTCTGACCCGCTGGTTCTGACCCGCTGGTTCTGATCTGGTTCTGACCCGCTGGTTCTGACCCGGTGGTTCTGATCTGGTTCTGACCCGCTGGTTCTGATCTGGTGGTTCTGATCTGGTTCTGACCCGCTGGTTCTGATCTGGTGGTTCTGATCTGGTTCTGACCCGCTGGTTCTGATCCGTTCCTTTATAAACTGTGCTCCCTCTGGTTCTGGACGGATTTTTGCTCTTTTCTATTTTCAGACTGTTGCTTTGATGCGTAACCGTGGCAACAAGGTGTAGTTTTTGCAGCTGGGAGCTGATTAGCGTCTCCAGAGCTCAGATAACAGCTGAACTTTGACCCCAGAGCGAGGAGGAGGAATTCAAACCGTTTCTTCGACGTTTCTCTGCTCGACTTTCTGACATTTCAAGAGGAGCGACAAAAGCAAAGGAGGTGGATCAGCATCCCGGACATGCTACTGTGGAAAACCGTCTGTTCTGCCCAAATAAGGAGCTGTTAGCATGTTAGCATGTTAGCATGTCTAATGGCGGTCATCAGACTTCAGTTTATTCAACGCTAAAGTTTGGAAGAAAACCCAAAACATTTATCCCAACCTTAAATACTGAAGAAATGTTGGAAAACCTCTGAACTGATTAACCTGATATGAAGCAAACAGAAATGATTTTATTCATCCTGACTTCAAACAGGAAAAGCTTCGTCTGATTTCATATCAGGCAGATAAAAAATTATTGTCTTTTTTATCTTAATTGCACATTAAGTAAATATATAAACTCAGATTCAATGAAGTATCTAAATGTGTCTTAGATGCTTTTGTGTTTAAGCCGAACTGATTCCCAGGATCCTTTTTAAACTAACAGATTATTTTACTCTGATATCTAATTTCTCTTTAGGATTATTGAAATATTCTGGAGCTGAGCGGAGCGTGGGAATGTTCCAGGTAGCAGATGGAGGCCAAACTATGAAGATCTGAGTTAATAAACGTTTTAGGAAGAGCTGCAGACGGAAGGACAGATTTAAAAGATGATTTTAAAAAGACGTTTCACTGCAGGCAGATCAGAAGTTATATTTATGGCTGCATGTGGAGGGAAGAGCGGTGAAGATGTCTGCAGAGAACATCTGACCAAATATTAAAACCTGAAATGAGAAACGATGTTTGAGTCAAACGCAGCTGGAAGAAACCGACGGAGCCGGTTCTGAAGTTTAACTGAGATGAAAATGTTTCTGTGACAAAAACCAGAAACTAATTCAGCTAGCCAAACCAAGCAGAGATAAAATGTGTGGATTGTTGTTTTTATTGATTCTTGCTGCCGTTTTTTGTTGGTTTTAAAGTTTTATTTTGTCTGATTAGCAGCAGAGCTTCCAGCGATTGGATCGGTGCAGTGGAGCGGATCGCTTCCTTCTGACTGCAAACCTTTAAGGATTCGTTCAGACGATCGTTCCCTCAGCCTGCCTGATGGATGATGAGCCACTCAAGTCAAACATCCACTGTTTTTCATAGAAATATCATATTTTTCTACATAAATAACCTGAATTGAGTTGAGGTGTCAGATTAAAGATTAATTAGCTTCTTTTCCTGCAGCGCTCCTCAGCGTTTGACATGTTGAGCTCTCACTTTAAGCAGTTCAAAGGTGTTTGTCATTTTAATGCTTTTCTTATTACTTCCTGGTGCATAAAAGCGGCTCAGTCGTTAATCTGCAGTCGACGCCGTCTGACGGCTGTCAGGCTGCTGAGAGGAAGAAAACATGTAGCTGACATCAGCAGGTAGAACAACAGTAGTTTCTGTATGTGTGGTTCTGATTTTCTACATAAATCACCTGATCTCATCAGGTCAGCGGCGACGCATCACTTCCACCACGGACACAGAAAATGTTTCGATTTAGTCCCAAACATCAGCTGGTCAAATGAAATGCCACTAAAGGCAGAAGAACCAATTAAACCTTCAGAGAACTTTACATGAAAACAGTTTTAGCTGCAGAAACGCTGTGAGGGATTCCTGCTGCTCTCTGGTTCCCACAGCAGAACCAACACAACACTTTTAATTCACAAAACACAAAAGATAACTGATGCTACATACTTCACCACTAAAATAACAGCGTTACTAAAAACAGTAATTTCATGTAAATGGACCGTTGTCACCATGACTACAGATTAATTCAGTCCACATGTGATCAGTCTAAGACGTATAATAAACTTGTTATAAATCTGGAGTTGTGTTTTATAGAATCTGTAGTTCAGGTGAACATTTTTCAAAATAAGAGCATTGCCTTGAGGAACTTCAGATAAACTGTCCTGTGAGGGTGAGGCCAGCTGGCGGCGGTGTGCAGCACAGAGTCCTGACCCGGTTTGGTTTTAATACGCCGGGATCTTCCAGGCCTGCAGGCAGAACGATCCTGAGGGGCCGCCGCCGCCAGCGCAGCCGGCCTCCCTCTGCTGAAACAGGGTAAAGTTCACTGGAAGGCAGAACTCAGTTACTGCCTTTGTCCCCTGATGGCCGATTACTTTCCCTAAACCAGGTTATTCATCTGGCCAACCAGAAGCTGACCAAAGCTGTGCTGATTCTGTGGAAACGTATTGCTGACAGAGGAAAATATGTTTTTAACACTAATTATAATCGTATGAATGCGGTCATTTCCTCCAGAAGGTGGCGGTAGCGTGCTCTCAGCCCTCCTTGACGATGAAGCAGTTGGCTTACCAGGTTCATTTGGGTTAATTTCCTACAAGAACTAGATGTAAGATTCTGGACCGTTTGGTGCTGATCCGATACCAAATAAATATAGTCCAGTATTGCCAAAGCTTTTTATGATTTAAATTTGAAGCATAATCAAACCTCTGACCTTGCAGGTGTTTTTCTGCTGCCTGGAAGCTGCCGCCCACCTGGATCAGGACGGAGCGAGTTATCCAGGCAGACCGGAAGCTGCTGGAAGTTCTCTGCAGCTTCACATAGACTCGTCATGTTTACCGTTCGTCTGGACCGGATGACAGCTCAGCGCGGACATGTTGGCCCGACTGGGACTCTGTGAAACTGATGTCAGGATGTTTAAAGAAACGAAGAATAAAACATTTTCTACCTAAACTCTCCGGATCGCCATCGCTGCCTCCTTCCACTGAGCAGTTTCAGAAAGCAATCAAAACAGGAAACTGGAAAAGGTTGTCGAATAGCGCCGCCTGGTGCTGGATCATATTTTGTTTTTACAACAGTTAAATAAACGTGAACTTTGACCCCAAAGAGAGGAGTTTAAAAAGAGGCTTCAAGGGCGCAGAGGGAGAAGGAGGAAGTTCAAACCGTCACTTCCCCTAACATGTCTGACCAGAGTTACAGCAAAAGCGAAGGAGGCGGATTAGCAGAGCTGCTAACAGCTGATGACGTCATCATGTTACTGTAGAACACCGTCTGAGCTGCTAGCATGTTAGCATGAGACTGGCATACAGCAACAGTCAGAGGCCTGTTCAGATTCGTTGTGATACTGACTGCTACAGGAGCTCCTTCCTGCCCACAGCATCACGTCAACAGATGACAAGTTATTAACCTTTAACCTCCATCTATCCAACCAGGACAGACTCATTTCTCCCACTTTGGAGTAAATAAAGTATTTTTAAATTGAGTTATCCATTAAAATCACAGTTTTCTTGTTTCTGCTGTGATTAATTTGTCTGGAGAGAACCGGCCACTGCAGCTGACGTCCTGCACTTTGTGGCTCCATTTCCCATCAGGCATCAATTATTTCAGGGTAAACAGTCATTTGTAAAGTGATAGTCGTGTCAGTGAAAATGAGAGCTAATTAGATTAGCCAAACTTTCCTAATGACTCTGTATTTGCTCGTCTCTCCGCGGCGCGTCGAACTGGCAGCCGGATGAGTTTAAGGCTGGATTAGGAGAATTTAGCAAATGTCAGAATAAACTTTCTGACTCAGCTGTTTTTCTCCTCTGCTGGGTGACTAAAAGAAAAACAAACACTGAAAAAGTTTCCAAAGTATTTCACTTTCCTCCCTTTAAAGTGTCACTGTGAGAGGTGGCTGTCTGTTTCAGCTTTCATTCAAAGCGTTCTGCTGAACTGCAGCTGCGAACCGGCGAAGAGGACTCCAAACTCCAAATGAGACAAATCCCTCAAAGCTCGATGGTTTGGCCTAAATACTGAGCCGGATTAAAACTGCTCATTTCTGCTGCAATAATTATGTGACTGGATATTATGACAGACGTAACAATCTGGGGTCAGTTTAATGGAGAGAGCTGAAGAGGTACTTAAAAAGAGATTTTCTCTGTCGGATAAATAAGACAAATTAAAAACTTCACTCCACTTTCTTTGCCCTGAACACCAGATTATGGATTATTATTGAAGCACATTATTGGCCCCATCACAGAAGCTACAGTTGGTGAATGAATGGACAGTTTTCCAGTCACAGCTCATGAAATCTTGACCTGCCTTAAATGTTTCATGCAGGTGAAACACCGGGACAGGCCTCCAGCCCACCAGAGGGAGACAGAGAGACAAACAGGACAGACAACCATCCACACACTGAGGGGCCCGATGAGGACGGAACGAAGTCGGACTGTCGATGCGAGGTCACGAGGTTCCAAGACGTTTGTTTTCATAAATCCTTCACAGTTCAGTGAAACTGTCCAGCTGCAGTAACGTCATGACGTTTGGTTTGAACGCAGAGAGGAACGACGTATCCCAAAGTTTCCAAAGAGTCTGCAGTCTGAAGGCTCATGTCGCATTTTACCCGGCTTTTACATCAACGTGAGACATGCGTCACAATTCAGCAGCAGAAGAAGCTGGGCGGCCATCTTTACTGCCGTAAACAGAGCGCCGAGCGGCCATCTTTACTGCCTTAAACGGAGCGCTGGGCGGCCATCTTTACTGCCGTAAACGGAGCGCTGGGCGGCCATCTTTACTGCCGTAAACGGAGCGCTGGGCGGCCATCTTTACTGCCGTAAACGGAGCGCCGGGCGGCCATCTTTACTGCCTTAAACGGAGCGCTGGGCGGCCATCTTTACTGCTGTAAACGGAGCGCCTCAGTTCAATGCAACACATATTATCATAACCTCACATAAACCATAGTTCTTACACAAAATGAATATTCTGGGGCCTGACTCTGACTCCTGACCGACACCACAAGGGTTTTTCAAACATGTTGAAGAGAAACTGCCCAACATGTCAGTCATCTCCTTTATCCTGAAACCATTGTGCTTCCTAACTGTACATTGTGATTAATGGTGTCAAAATCGATTGTAAAATCAATCTCACACCAATGTACCCATAACAACTGTAGCTTAAAACATAGAAAGGTCCAAGGGGTGTAAATACTTTTCCAATCCACTGTAGCACCCTGACCTTTGATTAGTCATTTCCCAGTTCTGTGGAAACATGAATAAAATCAGAGTATTTCTGAGCTCAAAGCGTCGCTCTAATACTATGAAGCATAATTGGAACAGAGCTGAGATCCTGAGAGTCAAGTGGTGAATTTTGATTCACCACCAGCTACGCTGAAATTCTGCTAAAGCAGCATGAAAACGTCTTTCCTTCCTGTCTCCTCTGGAGCTTTAATCCCATCTGAAGGAGACGCAGCGCTGGGGAGGCTGCAGAGCGCAAACAGATTTAAAACCTCCAGCAGCTGCAGGCGTCACAGGAGCGCCCAGCTACCAGCGCTCACACGGCTCACCTGGTCACAACAACCTCAGAAATGAGAAACAGTGAGTTTGTTTCTGTCTGAACGTCCTGGAACTATCAGAGAATATTTTCATGTTTCTGCACCATTTCAATGTCCGGTACGCTCCGGTACAGACTCTGATAGGTGAGCGTCAGCCCACCTGCTGTTTTCTCCCAATGGAATATTTCACATGAATGATAAAACCACAAACACCTGAGCAAAAAAACTGTTTTCATGACATTAATTTAATCTATGAAGAGAATAAATCCCAGAATTCATCAGTTCTGGGTGAAGCAGTAATCACACCCTAAACCTGCTGACCGATTTGTTGGACGATTCTCCAGCAAATCAATCACATTTAGGTCCAGACTTTGACTAGACCACAGCTAAATCTTTATTTTGCTCATTGGACGTAGATGAACTTTCTGTTGCCAGAGCAGAAAATCTTCCTCACTAAATGAATCCCTGACCATGATACTGCCACCACCATGTTTGACTTCAGGTTTTTTGGGAATCCTTCTGGATCGATCAGGTCGTGTTGCTTTCTAAGGTCTTTGAACGACTTCATGTTGAAATGACTTTTCATGCAGTGATTTAAGTAAATGAAGTGAAACATGTTTTTATTTTAATTGATATTAAAGTTATTTTAATGATCTGAAACATTTCAGTTCAGGTTTTCTGCAGGTTGCACACATGATGACCAAACAGAGGAAATCTTTCAGTTTTTCAGTCAGTCCAGGCTGGATGTTGGCTGCAGCGTTCTGCAGATCCTGACCAGCGGGTCAGACGGGTCGTGTTCATGTCAGATGCATCTGACCTTTTGACCCCAGGGGCCAGACATTTGGTCGGACAGAAACCCAGAGACTGGCCCGGCAATGCAGAGACACGAAGAGGAGCAGAAACCCATCGGCATATTCAGACCCGGATTGTCTTCAGCCTGAACGTCGGCTCGCTTCAGCTCAGACACGAAGCCAAAACACCAGGATGAGGAACAACAAACAACAAATATATATTCATATATTCTGAAGAAAAGACAAGAACACCTGGAAGTTAGGAGACTTTTAACAGAAACAAAATGGTTTTTTTTACTTTTCAGATCTTTAAATTGTTTTTGTCTCTCGTGTTTGATGGAGAATCAGATGTTGGATCGCTACGGCGACGGGTGTCACATAAAGCCTGCAGAACCAGGCTGCTTCACATACTTTACATGATTCCTCTGTGCGTTCATAATTATGTCCAGATCATTGATCTTTAATGCTATTTATTTAAAGGGCCAGCCACATTAATTAGCATGAAGTCTTCAGCCTGGCAAGTAAACATTTAGCCACACAGGCTCATGTTATAAAACCCACATCATTAATAAAATAAGGCAAAAGAACATTGGAAATTAATCTCAAACCAGAGAGATAATCATTTATGTAAATGGAGAACATGAACTGATATCAAAACACAGAATTATTCATAAAGAGCTTTAAAAGAGGCTTTTAGGTTCTTATGATAATTCAGAAAACCAGGAAACATTAAAACAGTCCAAGGACCAGTGCAGCACTTAAATCCTTCTGACGTCCTTCATAATGTGTTGTTGTAATAAAAACAGCTTTAACTGTAAAAGTGTGAGAGGCTTGGAGAGCAGCAGGCTGTTAGCGGCTGGAGGCCGAGCCGATAACAAGCTGCGAACGGAAGCAAAACTAAAACTGGACAACTTTCCCCTAAAATCACTGCTGCTTCAAAGCTGCAGAAGGTCTCTCTATTTCTCCCCCGAGTCTCCCTAATAAACCCGTCAGACAGGGAAGTTTCACTCTTTGGTTTGAAACAAAGTGGCTCTTCAGCAAAACAACGAGGAGCCAAACTGCTGGTTTCTGATTGGCCGTGAAGCTTTCCGTCATCTAACGGCGCTTTTCTGCCCACATTTCGCTGCTTCTGCTTTTAATAGAAAAATTAAACGCAGCTCATCAGCAGTGTTGTCATGCCAACCATTATTTTTCCAAAATTAGAAAAATTATGAGGTTGAATCCAGCTCACATTTTTTATTCAAGGAATTTTCTATAAACACAATTTAAATAAGGCCTTGAGGCAAAGATTGCACCTGCAGTTATGGAAAATATTGTTTTAAATATATTTGTTTCTGTTCAGTCTGATCAGCAAACCTAAACCGTTCACTGTGGGAAGAGAGCAATGCATTCTGGGTACAGGATGAACATGACAGCATCACAGTGGAGTCCCCTAGGTGAGGAAACGGATCGGTCTTCACCACTTCAAAATAAGAGCATGCATATAAACGACAGATGTTGAACTTTATTTAACTGGAAGTTTACAAAAAACAGGAAGTAGATTAATTATAATTAATCAGGAAAAATTAATTTAGAGGAAGCTAAATATGTTAAATGTTTTCAAAGTTCGCAAAAACGCTAGCGTGCTAAACAGAGAATGAGCTAATCTGCTAATGTTAGCGCATTAGCAGCAGTGAGTTCACCACTAAGGAAGAGATAATTTGGTATTTAAATAATTATTCATTCTGCTGTTAGTTTTCACACGTCTACCTGACCTGGCACTGACAGCAGCTCTGGCCTAGTTAAAGTAACCAGCTGATCACACAGTTTAGAAACTATTTTTATCCATAGAACCTATTAATCATTTATAAATGTAGTGTTTGTTTAGCTTTCTTTGGGATGTTCAGGAAACATCAGGACTGCTGAAGACGTTGCTGTGAAATAGCAGCTTTTATTGGAGCGGAGAGATTTTATTTTATTAGCGTGTGAAGCAGTGGGAGCAAAAACAGCCTTTGATATGTTCTCCATGGTTTACATCGTCCCTGTTTGCTTTCTTGATGCTGCATTTTCAGGCCCAAGACTGAAACAGAGAAGAGCTTCACAAAGTGAACATAAAGTCGGCCTGAAAGCCAATGAATGCAGTCATTAGTTTCTGATCCTGTAGGGTGGAAGTGCGGTGTGTAAGTACACATGCTATGAGGCCGACCGGCAGAGAAACACAGAGATGTTATTGTTGCTCACAGAGCATCTAATGGCCTCCTGCTGTGATGAAGGTGACATCTGGAATGAGAGCTGCTTCTGTAACCCAGTTAAAGTTAATGAGCTGCGAAACTCGGAGACCTTTCTGTGAAGATCGGCCACACAAACGCGACGCAACAGCAAACAGGTGAATCACAGCAGCAGACAAATACATGAAAATATGAAACACTTTTGCTGAGACTCTAAAACCTGCGGCTCACTTTGTTTTACCTCCCAGTAAATAAAACGGGCAGCACAAGAGAACCGACTGCACTTAACATCTCTAGTGTTCCCAAACAGAGTAACAGGGAAACCCGTCCATCTGTCCCTCCGTCTGTCTGTCCATCTGTCTGTCCCTCCGTCTGTCTGTCCATCTGTCTGTCCCTCCATCCCTCCATCCATCCATCCCTCCCTCCGCCCGGCTGGAAGGGACAAACCACCTTCCTGAACTTCAGAACCGTTTCCTCGGACCAGCTGACTCTCATCCGTCCATCAGAACCGCAGCGACCTGCTTTGGGCTGTAGGTTCAGCCCAGCGGGTCGAGAGGCGGCCCGCTGGGAACGGGCTCCACTTTGTGCCAACAATGTGAACACAGCTCTTATTAAAATAATATTTAAAGCAAAATCAGATCCCTTCAACAAATCATGCAGATTCCATAAATCCAGCAGAAAATGAGGGGATTAGGAGATAATCCCCATTTAGGCACCAAACACATGTTGCGAATCTTTATCTGAAGTCAAAGTACAGGAACCATTCTGTCTGTTGCTGTGCTTGCAGAGTGAAACTGTGTTTCACTTTTAAAGCTGTGATGTAGCAGACCAGGCCAGGAGCCAGAGGCCAGTGAAACTGGTCCGTTTTGAGCTCCAGCTGGTCGCTTTCTGTTTGAAGTCGGCGCCTGGAAGGCGTGTCAGAGCGGATCTTACCTGATGCTCTGGATCTCCAGGACGTCTGGGTCTGAGGCGTTGAGTGACGCCACGAAGCTGCCCACTGGGACGTTCTCCATCCTGGTGACCAGCAGGGGGTCTGGGAAGAAGACGGGTCCCTCGTTGATGTCCTCCACTGTGACGTGGACGGTCGCCGTGGAGCTGGGACCGTAGCCAACGTCGGGAACCAAAGGATCCTCGTTCTCCACCCTGATGAGAAGCGTGTGGAACGCCGTGGTCTCGTAGTCCAGAGGCTGAAGAGAGGAGGAACGACGAAGAACGACGAGGTTTAAACGATGAGGTTTGGTTGTTATCCGTGAGTTCAGAGACGCTGGAGTCGTCTCACCTTGACCACTGACAGCATTCCTTCGTTGTTGTCTGGGTTGGTTTGGACCTCGAAGCTCTGTTTGGGGTCTCCGCTGATGATGGAGTACAAGGCTCGCCACGCGCCCGTGGCCGGGTCGTCCCGGTCGTCCACCGTCAGGTTGACCACGACGCCTCGGGAGCCCTCATGCACACGGGCCTCAAACTGACGAAAAAGAGACAAACATGAGGGAGAGGAAACCACGAACAAACTCCACTGGACCTGAAGGGCTGGTTCTGGTTCTGACGATGCTGGCTGGGACACGGATTTCAGAAGAAACAATATGAACACTGGCATTACAGAGAATATGACACAGTGTCTCTGAAGCAGAGAAATGCTGGAATCAATCAAACATGATTTTAAAAAAGTGAGAAACAAAATCTTCATTTCATCTGGATGAAAAAATGAACTTTTCCTGCCGTGTGGATGAGATGGGGGCCAGTGTTTATTTAATCCAACAGTTTATTTAATCCAACAGTGATTATTTAATCCAACAGTGTTTATTTAATCCAACAGTTTATTTAATCCAACAGTTTATTTAATCCAACAGTTTATTTAATCCAACAGTTTATTTAATCCAACAGTTTATTTAATCCAACAGTGTTTATTGGGTGAAGTGTGTGGAAAGCTGATGACAAAGTAATTATTATTGTTTTACCATCTTAGTCTGAATGTGAAATGCTGTGTGTGAAGCTCGTGGTTCCCTGGCAGCAGAGTTGGACGTTCCAAGCATTTAGCATGCTGAGTTGAGCAAAACCAGATCAATGCAGACAGATTGTCTCCACAGCTTAACATTAATATCTGATGACATCATTAGATCATTGAGATGATTTTTGTAGTTCATAAATATATTTATGTAATCCAATCAGTGACGTACACTGGATGAGTTTCTATTAAGGTTTATAAAACCCAGCTTTTATTTTGATAGTCCACTTCTGGTTACCAGCAGGTGGATTTGAATATTAGCTGTGAGATTAATATTTAGTTTGTAAACTAAATATTTGGACTGAAACTGTGACATTTATAAATTAGTTATTAACAGTGATTTAGAAAAATTAACCCTATTTTTTTCCTATTATGACTAAATAATCATAATTATTGTGTTAATTTTTGACTGTAACCGTAGCGACCACAGAGAGCTGCTGTTTACATGCGTTAGCTTGATGAAAGCAGCTGCTAATCAGGAAACCTGGGATGATTTGGACATTAATAATCGTTAATATTTCACAGAGAGAAATAACCTCATTCAGAAACCTGACTGCTTGACAGGCATGTTTTGACTTTTTACATTACTTGTACATACTTAGCTTTTTTTGTGGGGGATGGGGAATTGTTCAGACTTTCTTCTTTAAGATACAGACTTGTCTGAATGTCAAACCTTAATAGACAGAGAGACAGACAGACAGAAAAATGGAATATATGTGAGATTTTCTGGAGTCAAATCCAAGAAAAGCCTTCAGTGTAGCTTTAATTCCCTGGACAAAACACACATCAACCCACAGCTAAATAAACAACTATTCACACCAGAGTCCTTACAGTGCATCTCATTTATTCTTCAGTGTCAATCACTTCCCACCTCGCTGCTCATTGTTGGCGGCGCCTCAGTCAGATTCCTATCGATGCTCTGCCAGGCTCCCACTAAACACCACATTGTGATCAGGCACAAGCAATTCTGTCAGCATGTCTGCATGTGTGTGTGTGTGTGTGTGTGTCAGGGCCATTATTGTGTCAGAGCTTACAGCGTAATCTTTCAGACACAGAACAGTCTGTTTAAGGATCGCGTTGGTCCGGCCCAGATTACTGTCTCCTGTCAGCCACAGCATTGTTGTTCCACAGATTAGCCTCTTACTGCTTTACACTTCCTTGCTCTGTGCATTTATCTGAAGAGAGACAAACATTGATTTCTCCTCTTCTCTTTCTTTGCCACCTTCCCTATTCATCGAAAGCTTGTTAAAAAACACTCTGAGCCACTTCCAGTCATTTAGGCCAGAGGATGGGACGCGCCGTCCCTCAGCGGAGGAGCTGGCGCTCGTTCCAACGACTGGATGATCGCTGGGCCTTTTGTCCTGCAGGCCTGTGCAGAGCTGCTCTACAACATGATCTGTACAGTGGAAAATGTTAAGGCATCTAAAACTCACTGCTAACGCAGGAAACAGCAGGATGCAGAACAGACTGCAGGTAACTTGGTTATTTATCCTGAACAAAGTGGAGGTTCACTCTTCAAATTCATTTATTTATTCATTTCTGAATATTTAATTAGCAAGATAAATAATTAGCTAATTTTCAAATTCACGTCCCGATAAGCAGAACTGGACTACCAAAATAAAAGCCGAGTCTCCTGAACACGAACTCCTGCTTTCAAATCGCTTCATGTCACTTTTTCACCATCGATTCTTTTCCTCAACAAACGACGAGTCGCTTCATTCAGACGATCACCGATGGATCTACAGAAACAGGACGGATCAGCATCAAAGGATTCAATCTCAGCTTTTATTTTGGTAGTCCAATTCTGCTGATCAGGAAGTGAATTTGAATATTAGCTCAATATTCAGCTGAGAGCTAAACTGTAAATGTTTGCCTTTATAAACTCCTCCCATTATTTATGGGTTGGCAGTGAAAACATTGAGAGTTTTTCACAAAGGCAGCAAAATGCTTAACATGCCACAGCTAAACTCTGAGCCTGAGGACGTTCTGAGTCCAGTGTTCACACACACACACACACACGCACACGCACGCGCGCACACACACACACACACACACACACACACACACACACGCACGCACGCAC
>NW_006799994.1:2784050-2787172 GCF_000485575.1 Poecilia formosa
CATGACACACACACACACACACACACACACACACACACACACAAAGTGGATATCAAAACATCCCTTATGAAGTAAATACAGAGTTTTGTTAATCCTATTCATTACAAATAAATCAGAAAATTGGATGTAAGTGAGTTAAAATCTGCTTCAGTGATATAAATGCAGAGATGGCTGGAGTACCTAAAAATTTTAGCACTACTTCAACATATTTTTATTCAAGTAAAAGTAACAGAAGTAAAAAAATACACAAAGAGTAAAGAAAATAATTGCTAAAACGTCTACTCAAGAACTGAGCGACGCCAATCATTTAATATTTAAAAATCACATCATCAGAGGGACCAAATTATAAAATTATGTGGAAATGTTGGTATTTTAAGGATCAAAATCAAAATAATTCATATGAATAATTACAAAATAACAAAATCAGACAAAAGATGAAGAAAAAACAAACCAGTTTCTTTCACTAAAAACGTCTGACGCGTTTAAAAGCTGCAGGTGTGTTTGAGTCTGAAGGTTTGGTTCAAACATGTTTGTTTCTCATTCAGTGGTAGAAAGTCCAGAAATCTTATTTAAGGAAGAGAAGCAGTTAAAATACTCTTCAAAGTACTTTTTCTCCATAAAGTTGTATGTAGTTACTGTTGTACAATATTTATTCTGATTAATGTTATATACTGTTAAAGGCTATAAATAATGTAAGAAAAAATAATTCTAATAAACCAAAGGTAAAAGAAGCTACATTGTATATTTTATACGTGTCTTTTAATAAAATAATTTGTGAAAGAAAATAATCTGTATAAATGAAATCTTTAATTTCTGAACTCTGTGAACAAGTTTCTGATTTTCCATCAACTATTTTACTGATTAAAACAGAAAATGTTGCTGAACTTCTGTCAAGATAAAAACTACTTAAAGTTTGGTTGTTTGAAATACATTTTCTTTAACATCCAGGTCTTTTCAATAAACTGATAAGACAGGAAATGTTGAGTAAAAACATTCAGCTTCATATCAAAACCTTTTACTGTCAATAAAACATCTGATACAGAAAAATGGATGAAAACGTGTCAGGATGGAAAACTTCTCACTTCCATCTTAAATCCAAAACTATTTTTATCCACGTTGCAAAAAAGCCAAAAACTGATGATTCATTTCATTCAAGAGAAAAATAACCCAAAATATTACAAAATCATAAACAGTCATTTTAGGCTCACAGATCTGATTGTGAAAGTGAAATTTAACTTTTCTAACTTTTGATTTAGTTAAATTATTAGGAATAATTTAACTTTATTGAATGCACAGCAGTAAAGAAGTTATACTTTAATGCCATGATTATTCCCCATGTGACATAAACTGCTCATCTGCTTTCAAAACAACTTTAAAATTAACTTATACTGTTTATGAACAAGAGTTAAATGAATTAGATTAAAATAAAAGAATCGTAAAATAATTTTCACTTGAAAAACATGAGCGACTTATTTGGGACAAAATCGTAAAATGTCTTGATTCTGTCTGGGTTAATAAAATATTTCCTGGTTTTACACATTTACATGGAGTGTACCACAAATAAGCAATAAAACGTCTATAAATGTGAGATAAACTATTTTATTTTGCATTTTACTGATGTTCGGTATATTATATTATGCTGCTACTAAGTTCCCATTTCTGGGATGAATAAAGTTCAACTTATATTATCATAAATAAAAGAACAAAAACATAAATCCGCTGATCAACAGATAAAAGTCGAACTTGGTTCTTATTCAGGTTTTCTCTCCAGAGTTACAAAGTGTCAAAGGTCAGGAGGTCACTGGATGATGGAAATGTTTTAATAAATTCATGTTCAGATCAGCTCTGGTGGAAAAGCTTTCAGAGGCAGCCAATCAGCTCCTGCAGGCTAATCCAGGCCAGCTGATTCATGCAAAGTAATCTGAGTAGCTCTGCCTGCAGAGCGTCAGCAGCATCAGCTGATTCCTCCCCAGATGGAGGTGAAGCGCAGAGCGACGGACAGCTTTGGAAAATCACCTGAAATTCCATCCGACGACAGAAATGGCCTCTTGTTCCTCTAATTCAGTGAAACCTCCCATGTTCCATCCTGACTCCACAGTCAGATCCATCCCAGCATCCGAATTCTGGCAGCAGCAGGAAGACGAGCTCAGATGTAGATGGAGTCATTTCCTGGATGCTGTCAGGTCGGGTTATGAATACAGATGGCAGCAGTGAGAGGCAGCTGAGCAGCTGTTCATTTGTCCTAATTGAAACGACTTTGTGACACGTCCCTGCTGCCCCAAACATCGTCTCTGACAGGAACACACAATGTAAGGACCCATCACATTAAACTCCTCTGAAAAGATGTTTGGACAAGAATGGAACCGAGAAATTTACCGTCTGTCTTCCTGAGTTACCTTCTTCTAACCGTCTCTCTCCGTCTGTCCTGACGAGTTTCTGCCAGTCAGCAGAAAGTCAGAGGAGAAGAAAACCTCTCAGATGCTTCGGCTACGAAAACTGATGCAACACGATTTCCAGCCTTTCACTCTGCATGATGGCATCTCAGACATGTTTATGGTTTTCCCTTTAGAGCGGTGGGTGGTTGTCAAGGTTACCAGCTTGCAGAGAAAACTTTCTCAGATTTTCTGCTGTCCTCTTCAATGTGGGGCCCCACAGGGGTCAGTTTTAGGCCCCATTCTGCTCTTCTCTTCTTTCCATCACTAAGCAAGATGGAGTGTTTCTCAATAAACTGTCCAAATGTTTGATCACTTCTTTTTTATTTAAAAAGCAAAAACAGAAGTGATGGGCTTTGGTGGCACTTGTGTGTGGTGTGTTATGAGACCCGTTAGCTGTTAGCCGTTAGCTTCCTGTTTATAAGCTTCCTTCGTCTGCTGACCGTCTGCTGACCATGCTGTCTCTCTGAGCAACTTTACAATCCATCCAGAGACGGCGGCCATCTTTACTGCTGTAAACAGAACGCGGCGGCGGCCATCTTTACTGCCGTAAACAGAGCGCCGTGGCAGCCATCTTTACTGCCGTAAACAGAGTGCCGCGGCGGCCATCTTTACTGCTGTAAACAGAACGCGGCGGCGGCCATCTTTACTGCTGTAAACAGAACGCGGCGGCGGCCATCTTTACTGCCG
>NW_006799994.1:2787211-2802555 GCF_000485575.1 Poecilia formosa
AACGCGGCGGCGGCCATCTTTACTGCCGTAAACAGAGCGCCGTGGCGGCCATCTTTACTGCCGTAAACAAAACGCGGCGGCGGCCATCTTTACTGCCGTAAACAGAGCGCCGTGGCGGCCATCTTTACTGCCGTAAACAAAACGCGGCGGCGGCCATCTTTAATGCTGTAAACAGAGCGCCGTGGCGGCCATCTTTAATGCCGTAAACAGATCGCCGCGGCGGCCATCTTTACTGCTGTAAACAGAACGCGGCGGCGGCCATCTTCACTGGTACAGAGAGTAAAGATGGCTGCTGCAAGAGTTCTGCTGGGGGACGGCTACGTTCTGTTTCTACAGGTCATAAACTGGTCTCACGGTAAATCTGGTTGCATTTAATTAGTAGGAGCGACCATGAAAAAAAATAAAAATAAATAAAAATTTCAGCAAAAGATCTGAGCTGAGCATCCAGACCTGATTTCAGAACGTAGAGTCCAGACCAGACAACAGATGTTAGACTGATCATCTCTAATCTGGTTGTTCAACTGAAAATATTTCAGTTGAAAATGATTTAATAAATAAAATCCACAATTTAAAAAAGAATCCTGGATTTTTTAAAATAAATCTTCATGCTTTAAGCAGCTTTTCTTTTCCTGAGTGAGGTTGGTTACATTATGTTTCTATTCCTGAAAGCAGAGCCAGTCTCTCTTCTCTCTGTCCTTTCAAACCCAAATAAAAACACAAACCTTCACTTTTCACCGTTTGGTTTTAATCCTGCATCCGGTGAAGGTGTCTGGAGATTTAATGAGCTTACCTGTTCACTCTTTCTTATTTCAGCTGCTTCTGAGCAGCGTCTTTCCAAACACAGAGCTGTGATGAGCCTGACAGCTCTTTCACATCGTGACATGCCTCATGTTTCTCAGACAGACTTGAAATAAACAAGGCAGAGAAACAGAAGAACCTCAGAGGAGCTGCTAGCATCACAGTCTGAAACATCGCTCACTATGTTACATTAAGAATACATGAGCAGCAAACAACAGTTTGATCCAGTTAAAGAAATCATTCAACTCTGAACAACATGGTGGGATCCAACAGAATAAAACCGATAAATTATGCTTTGTGACTTAATGACAAAAATGTTCAAAATTTTTAACAAATTTCAGTGGGAAAGTGAGAAACTACCACAGCAGATGTATTTCTGATTCAGGCATGAGCCAAAAGTATTAATGTAGATTATGAACAATAAACATCATTTGACTTTGCTTATAAATGAGAAAATGTAAACAACTCATTGTTAAAATAATGAAAATGACAAAAGTAAAATATTTGAACACATTAGTTTTGATTATTACGTACATGTTAAATTTCATTTTTTCTTCACACCAAAGTCCTGAACCGGAACCTTTGTGTTTTGTTTCTGGTACACCCATAAATCTGACGCACAGGCTACATCCGCTAACAGCAGCGATGGAAGCAGCTTCTCTTTTCCCACTGTGGTTTAATTTCTGCTTCCAAACGATCTGATTGGCTGCTGCAAAAGACTGTTGATCTGATCAAGTTGTGCTAAAAGGAGTTAGCCTGTCAGAAGCTATGCTAGCCTGAAATAGCATCTAAACGTTAAACATGTAGCAGCTAATGCTAATGCTAGCGTCCACAGTCCACATAAAGAAGCTCCACGAATGATCAGAGAAACTCTAGAAAGACAAATGGATAGAAAAACACTTTGCTCCAATCTGATGAAGAACAGATTTAAAACTAGAAATATCTTTGATATTCAGCTCATGTCTGTTTAATTATCATCAGTTATCTTATTCTCTGCAGTTCACCTTCCAAACAGTAGGTGATGCTACAGAGAAATCTAATAACGCATCGCTGCACAGATGGCAGCAGAAGAATAAAAATTGATGAATCAGGATCTGATGTAAACCCAATCACAGCTGTATCAAAGCTCTCACACCTCAATCTGAATGATTGGCTCACATTTCTGAACCAATATTAAGCTAACAGGTTTATGTCTCTTAGTTCAAGACTATTTTTCTGTTTTTTAGATCCACTCCAAAGTCACCAATTATCAACTTCTATAAAACAGTTTTTATGAAATGCGTTCAGCAGAAAACGAAGGCAGCGCTACATGCTTCTCAGAAACATGCTAACTGCTAAGTTAGCATGTTTCCAGTTAGCATGCTAACTGTTAAATATAGAAACATGCTAACTGCTAATTGTAGGCAGTAATCTTTAGCAGCGATCTGATCAGAGCCGATGCATTACATCTCGTCTCTCACGTTTCCTCAGGAAACTCTGAAGCTGCTTGTCTTTCCATCAGGTTTCTGCAGAGACTCGGATCAGCAGCTGATGCCCTTCAGGGGTAACCTGTTTATGCTACACTGTTGCTCTCTATCAAATGACGACAGTGTACACATATCTAATTATGGATGATGAATAGCTGAACAAAATTAAATAAAACTGAAAGTACGAGTGGATTTGATTAATTAGTTCTGTAATACAACAAGTGAAGTTAATTCTGAGTGAAAGTAAAAAATGGCCAATTAAATCAGAAACAGCTTTCCTAAACGTCTTATAGCTTGGGCATCTCATTTAGAGATCTGCTCAAAAAATAAACACCAAAAATGATTTCTATAAATCTCAGGAACAACGATTATTGGAATTATTCTGGTATAGAAATAAAGATATGACTGCAGAGTCTATAATCAACACTAAATGCACAAAAAATCTGCTTAACTAATATAGTTTGTGATATGAATATCTCTTTGAAACTATGCAGTTCCAATCTAGAGATCAGATTAATCGTGATGAATCGATTATTGAAATAATTGTCAACTAATTTAGGAATTATAACCAGCGCTAGCAGCAGAAGTGGCTCCTGGTCTTCAGACTAAACAGAAATCCTCCAACCGCTAAAATCCTCCATCTTGTTTCCATCTGGTGAAGAAGGAAGTTGCTCTGAGTGTCTTCAGGGGTTTTTGTGTCGTTTCCTTCAGTGGTTCTTGGTGCAGCGCCCCCACAGGCCAGGAGGGGAACAGGTTGGTTTGACTCAGAGCCACAGCAGCTGGAGGTGGAGCAGATGGTGAAGTTCTGGTTCCAGTAGAACCGGGTTGACTGGACCATCAGGAGGAAAACACCTTCAGTATTGGAACTGGGTCTTGTTTGTCCTTACGACGAGCCGTTCCTCGCTATGTGGATTTGCAATGTGAGCTGCTGCCCTGATTCTGGGGGTCTCGGGTTAAAACAGCGCCCTCTCCAGTCTGCTTTTGGATCATTCTGTATGTTTGTTTGTCCGGCTGCTCCTCCGTCTCACCGCGGTAAAAACTCAAATGAATCTCAGAAACAGAGGAGCAGTCATGTAAAGCCTGGACTGATCCGTGACACCCGTTAGTTTCTCTCACTGACACACTGACGGCTCTCTGCAACGCCGTCAACAGGAATATCGCCCCCTGCAGGACAGATGGATCACTGCAACGTGTTTTCTCCTGGTCATCGTCCAAAAGAGGATGCAGGAAAACTGAGAGGCTGAGAGATACAGAGCAAACCTGAGAGGCAAAAATAATAGAGTGAGTGAGAGTCCAGGGTGTTTGAGTGACAGGAGCGATAAGGTCCATCATGCCGTTGTTATGAGCAGCCGGGGGAAACAGCATATAAGCCCCGTCAGACATGCTGCAGAATTAGCCGGGAGCCGCGCCGCAGACCAGACCCAGGCGGAAATCGGGATATTGGTGGATAAGGAGGAACGAAATAACAGAAGGTGAGACACATGAAGGGGAAAGGTGCCTGAGTTCGAACATCTGGGTTCTGGTTCTGGTTCAGCCGGAACAAAATTCAAGCAACAGCTTTTCTGATTCACTCCGAGGACAAAATCACAGAAAACCTGGAGGAAAAATGTAAAGTTCAACAGGAATCAGCGGCGATTACAGGTTTCTGAAAGCCTGGCATAAAACACTCTGTGCAACGTTACGACACTCAGAGCTGATCCGGTTCCAGCCTGATAAGGAGAAAAGGATGAAACCAAACCTGGAAACAAAACGGAGCCGGAGCGGAAAACTAAACAGGGAATAACTGAAACCAAAACCTTAAAAACCTGCAGATTATGACAAGGAGTCTGTTCTGCTGGAGGGGCAGAAAACGTCATTATTAATCTTATTTCTTTATATACTGTTTTTAACACTTTAAGAGGGTTAAAACTCTATATATCTGTTACTCCTGAATGTCCCTGAGCAGAATAATAAAGGCTGTTTCTATTCTATTCTATTTTTTAATTAATTAAAAGCCAGACTACTGAGCTGACTTAATGTTGGTGGTTTAAGTTTATGAATTTTACACACAAACATTTTTTGTTTAAATATAAACTGATGGAATTTGATACAGTATGGAAACTTACACAATAAGTTAAACCAATTTCCTCTCTAGACGGTTGAATAGAAAAATGGTTTGTGAATCAAATCGCTGGACACTGAATGGTTTCCTGTCTCATCGGAGTGATGAGATGCTGCAGCCGCTGCTGCAGCCGCTGCTGCAGCCGCTGCTGCATCACCTCGACCGCTCCAGCATGCTGACGGTCATCAGCAGATCCACGGCGGCTGAAGGAGCTGAGGGACGAGCAGGAGCTTAACGCCTCAGCCTCTTGTTTTATAAAAGCTCCACTGCTCCACGCTGCTAAACGGATCTATTCCCAGTGAGGAATGAGAGCATTAAGACAGACACGCTGCACTCTGCAAGGCCCTGCCGAGCCCTCTGAGCTGGAACATTTTACATCTGAGCCGCGCTCCTTACAAGCTCCCCTGATGCCTACATGCATCATAGGAGGGCTGCAGGGGCCGGCCGGCCAAACGGCCATGTGTCTTACAACGTGACAACAGCTGTGGGCATTTCCATTAAAAAACACACAGATCAAGTGTTACAGCTGCACCTCTGGGCGCAGGCGGTCTCTAGCTACCAGGCCTCATTCCTTCCTCACCTCCAGCACCAAAACGAAGGGATTAAGAGGGACAAGAAGAAAACAGCAAAATGGGAAACTTTGGGCAGATTTCACATGAGGCAGCACAAACTGGCAATAGTTGCCACTTTATACGAGTTATAATCCCAGCCAGGCCTCTGGGGGAATCAGTTAGCTTGTTAGCATTGCACCTTTTCCTTTAGCTTCTGCTGACTGAACAAACCAGAACAACAAACACCGTTAGTCCAATTCCTGTTCCAACACGCCTGGACTGCACAGACCGCAACGACCAAGAGCGACGCTTAAAGGCGTCCTTTCATTCCTCCAAGACTTTACACAACAAACATGGCATTTCAATAGCGTTCCCACAACGTTCCCTCAGCCTTCCTGCAACGTTCCCTCAGCGTTCCTGCAACGTTCCCTCAGCGTTCCCACAACGTTCCCTCAGCCTTCCCATAACCTTCCCTCAGCCTTCCCACAACGTTCCCTCAGCCTTCCTGCAACGTTCCCTCAGCGTTCCCACAACGTTCCCTCAGCGTTCCCACAACGTTCCCTCAGCCTTCCCATAACGTTCCCTCAGCCTTCCCATAATGTTCCCTCAGCCTTCCCATAATGTTCCCTCAGCCTTCCCATAATGTTCCCTCAGCATTCCTGCAATGTTCCCTCAGCGTTCCTGCAACGTTCCCTCAGCCTTCCTGCAACGTTCCCTCAGCCTTCCTGCAACGTTCCCTCAGCGTTCCTGCAACGTTCCCTCAGCGTTCCCACAATGTTCCCTCAGCGTTCTCGCAATGTTCCCTCAGCGTTCCCTCAGTGTTCCCACAATGTTCCCTCAGCGTTCCCGCAATGTTCCCTCAGCGTTCCCACAATGTTCCCTCAGCGTTCCCACAATGTTCCCTCAGCGTTCCCGCAATGTTCCCTCAGCGTTCCCACAACGTTCCCTCAGCGTTCCCGCAACGTTCCCTCAGCCTTCCTGCAACGTTCCCTCAGCGTTCCCACAATGTTCCCTCAGCGTTCCCTCAGCGTTCCCTCAGTGTTCCCACAATGTTCCCGCAATGTTCCCTCAGCGTTCCCACAATGTTCCCTCAGCGTTCCCACAATGTTCTCACAGCATTCCCATAGCGTTCCCACCACTTCGTTCCCACTCAAGTCATTTTTACCGCGTCACGTTTCGGCTCTGAGTAAATGGACGTTAGATGCCGTCGTCTCCGGTTTCTATAGCACTTCTTTTCTGCCGGAGGATTTTTAACAGAGTGATACCTCTGTATTTAAAAGCTTTGCTGTCAGGAAATCTTTGGAAGTTTTCTAACTCTTTTCAGGAATAAAAATAAAGTTCCTGTTATTAAACATGAACCCATTTTAAAACAAAATGTTTCCAGCAGCTTGAATCTGAAAACAGGAAATAATTGGAGAATAACTCCAAATGAAGCTCCAACATTTAGCTGATTAGGAGCATAACAATCTGCTCTGATTTATCTGTGATCCTTAAATAATGATGTATTTTCAGATAGAAATAAAAACATACATGCACAGGTTAGCCAATCAGAAGCTTCCAAAGCCATGTGTGGTTTTATTTTATTCACAGATGGAAACTGTATGTAAACTTCTGGTCTGAACTGTGAGCGTAGAGCTGCAGGTTTCACAGACGAAGCCTCATCCTGCTCCTGGTGTGCAGTGGCTTGCTAACGCGCTAAGCTAGCACCAGCGTGTTTCTACATTGTGATGTTACTTGTTGATAGGCAGACATTAACGTTTGTTCCTCAGTCAGGGCAGCATAGTGATGACATCACAGCATGCTGTGAGTCTCTTTTTAAAGCATAAAAAAGCTTTATTATCCAGAAAAACCCAGATCTGTCAGAACTAGATCATGTCTACAGACGGAGGAGTTCAGTAAAGCTCTGAAGTTCACTTGTTTGGTCCAGACCAACAGATTTGATTTCATCTTGGGCGTTTCTGTAAATGAATTATAATTTGTACACAAAATGTCACATCTTTGCTCCCATTGGACAGAATGCTGGAGGCGGGACAAAGCACAGACCAGGAAGTAAACAAGCTGAGTTTCTGTTGTTACACCATGAGCTCCATTCTGAATGTGAAGAGCAGCTCAATCAGCTTTCATAATGTCTAAAAGCTGCTGCAGCTGAATTATTAGTCAGAATCGTCAATATTAGAAAAACACAAATGTGTTTATGTTTCCACCAACAAACGCAGAGAGTTTGTTGACCCGACCTTTGAGTGTGACAGCAGAGCAGCTTCAGCGTCTTACCAGAGGATGGGTGAACTCGGGGGCGTGGTCGTTCTTGTCTGTGATGGTGATGGTGGCCGTCGCTGTTCCTGTTAGGCCCACCTCACTTCCTGCCATGTCCTTCGCCACGATCTCTAATTCATACGTCGTAGTTGGGAGAGTCTGCAGGAAAAACACAAAGAGGCAAAGTTTAAAAAGGAGGAAAGAAAAATCACTGCAGTGGACGCCGGAGAAACGGAGAAGGATTTTACTCTGCTGGAAAAAATGACAAAATTCCCTCCAGGTGACCTGAAAATGATTTCCAACGTCTGAGGATCGTTTTCCTCAGAAATGAATTTTAATAAGGTCTGAAAGAACAAAGATGAAAACAAGAGAGAGACTGGAGGTCAAATAAGGTCCGTCCGTCATAATTATGTGCTGCTTTGTGTTCATGCATCACATCAAATACGATAAATACTTTAAAGTTTGAAACGTGACAAAATGTGTCAAATTGCAAAGGGTTATGAATTAGTTTGGAAGAGGCTGGTGTAACAATAAATAATCTAGAGAGTGTGTGTGTATGTGTGTGTGTGTGTGTGTGTGTGTGTGTGTGTGTGTGTAGGATCCTGTTTTCCCTGGATTGATGAAACTGGAGTGCAAAAAGACAAATTAGATATTCCATCCATTGTCTGGTCTGCCAGCATTCATAATCCATGATAAAACTGGAGAACTGTAGCTGCTAAAAGGGTTGGGGATTTATAACGATCAGAGCAGCAATAATAATTTGTTTGCATAATTCACCTCTAATAGAAACGTTAACTGAATAAATAAGAGTGGAGCCAGAAGTGATGCTGGGATTTCTGGCCTCATGGGCTGGAAGCCTCTGGAGAAACGCCGCGCCGCCGCGCCGCTTCTCCTCTGGAGAAACGCCGCGCCGCTGCGCCGCTTCTCCTCTGGAGAAACGCCGCGCCGCCGCGCCGCTTCTCCTCTGGAGAAACGCCGCGCCGCCGCGCAGCTTCTCCTCTGGATTGTAAATTGACCTTGGCCCATATGCTCAGTCTGCTGCTCCCAGATCAAACACACAGACACACGATCACAATCCACAGCCTGACAGACAGAAATGAAGAAATAATGATGCTGATGTTCCTCAAAATGAAAAACAGAGGAGAAAATAAATTACAGACGTTACTTTAAGGAATCCATCACAGCAGAATCTCCTGGTTTCTTAAAGCACTGCAGTTTCAGGATGTTGGTATGTGGAATATTCCAGGTGTAGGCTCTATTATGATGAATGTTAGCTTAGATTTAGCCAGACATGAATATAAACGTGTTTATGTGTGGCTCCCGTAACCCTCACAGCTGATGTGACTCATATGAAGCGTCTCTTCGTATCTCAGGTCCTCAGACAGTCAATCAGATTATTGTTGATGAAACTGATAAGCAGCTGAGAGCTGAGACCAGGATACTGTCAGCCTGAGAGTGTGTGTGTGTGTGTGTTTATCAGTGACATGTTTGTCAAACTTATTGCTCTGAACAGTTTCATCTAAAGCTGACAGCCGTGGATTTAATAATCAGGGGTTGAAAACACAGGAGCGAAGTTTAAAGACTTCATCAGATGAAGATGAAAGAAAATCTGATTTATTATCAATAAAAACTGAATCTGTTTGATCTAATGTTTCACCACTTAGACTAAAAATAGAAGAATTACTAAAAGGGAGAAAAACAGGATATTGTTAGAGAATATATAATGAGAACCAGACTGAACGTCAACAGGAAGCGATCTGTCCAATCACAGCTCAGCATCTGACTTTACATTGATCTGAAAAGATTATGAAGATTTAAGAAACAAAAATTAATATAGAAAAACTATAAATGATATAAAGTCATTTAGGTAATAATTTATGATAAAAACACAAATCTAGATGAATATTAATTTTTTTATAATTAGAAAAATAAATCCAACATCAAAGATTACATCATCATCCATCCATCCATCCATCCATCCATCCATCCATCCATCCATCCATCCATCATCCATCCATCCATCCATCCATCATCCATCCATCGTTGCTTCCTGTCCAATCATTGCACAAGTTAATCGTAAAACTAAAAACCAGAAAATGAATTAAATGATGAATTAAATATTTAACATCAAACAAAATAAAACTATGAAAAAATTAAAATGATATAAATTTAATGTATTTTTATAATTCACTATAAATTATAAGTGCTTTTTAAATCCTAATTAAATGACAACGTGGCATCATGCTGTATAAACATGTAACACAGAAACGTTGACGTCTCGCTGCTCTGCAGCGGTGAAGCAGAGACGGAGTGAAGATGGTGAACAGGTGTTTCCATCACACCTGCTGCGCCCAACAACACACAGCGGCTAGCAGATGGTGCTCCACAGACCTGGGAGTTTAACTCCATGCACACAATCACACACCACTGCACACGTGTCAGCTCTGCAGCGCTCAAACACACACACACACACACACACACACACACACACACACACACACACACACACCTGAGTGTTGCTGTGGCCTCCAGCTGCAGCGGCGCAGGGAGAGCTGCGGTCTCTCCGCTGTCTCAACACATGGAGCGCGGACTCCTCCAGCGACTGACAACGTCTTAATGAGCGTTTCCAAAGTCTCAACTCAATTATAAAGTCTCCGGCACCGCCTGGCCTGGAAGGAGGCTGCCATCCGCTGCAGAGCGGCGGGGAGGCCACCGGGAAATTTTCCTCCAGGTGTTAAAAACTTCTGGCAGATTCTGATACAGATCCTTCCTTCAGACGTGAGGATTTGTCAGAAAACGCCTGACTGAACCTGTTAGCAGCTGCACCATCACAGTCGGTGGAAATAACTGCTAATATTTTAACAGAACCCTCCTCCTTATTGGCACCCCTGGGTAGGAAGTCAAAGAATCCTTCAATTAAATTTATCTCTTAATGGCAGCAGGACAATCTAACAGGGAAAATGTTGAAAAACCAAATAATCAGCAAAGCACAACTGAGAAGAAATTCCTGACAAACAGAAAATGAATTCAACATTTGGCTGGCAGATATTAAATATTTTTCATAACTATACAGCAGCAAGTAAGACAACATTTATTTAAGGACAGTGGTTAATTATGAACCATGTTTAAAGAATGGATACATTATGAAGGTGATTTTCAATGAAAAAAATCAGATTTATTCCCACAAAGTGAAAAAAGACGTTTTATTTTGTTTGGTTGAAATGCAGGGAAAATGTAAAGATGTGACCTCTAACCCCGAGGATCTGACTACATAGACATTGTTGTTAATTTCAATCAATTAATTACATAGATTTTGACAGATAAGAGATTGGTTTTAATATGCAGAAGTCCAGAGCTGGAACCTTTGTGTTCATGTGTTTCTGGTACACGCCTAAACCTGTCGGACCGCTATGTCCGCTAACAGCAGCCATGGAGCGGCTTCTCCAGCACCGCCTGGCCTGGAAGGAGGCTGCCAGAGCGGGCGGAGCCTCTGGGCTTCATTCCTGCTTCACATCCTTCTGATTGGACGCTGGGAAAGACTACTGCTGTGTTCAAGTTGTGCTAAAACAAGTTAGCCTGTTAGCGAAGCTAGACTAGCGTAAAATAGCATCACAATGCTAAGCATGTAGCATTACTATTGAGTTAGTTATTGTTAAGAAAATAAATTTAAATAAGCTAGTTTTAAAACTTAACATGTCTTGATTGAAATAGCCTAATTATAGTTTTAAAATCAGTAACTTATTCTGCCCTATTGATCTTTATGTTACCTGTAGTTACAGCAGATGGTTTGCTAAGATCTTTTGAACTGCCCTTTATCTGTGTGGGAAACAATCAGGAGAAGTTCCAGCTTTTCACACTCATCTGTGAAAAGCCATAAAACAGCAGGAGTTCAGGAGAGTCTCTGCTTCCACTTTGTTTAAACAATGGAGACAAATGGTCTTAGATCGTGACTTGCAGGGAGTTTTAAAAGGGTCAGAGACAGATCCTGGTTGGATGAGCAAAGATACGCCTTATTTGAATAAATTAAAGACAAGAATATGCCTTTACTATAAAACTTTGTACACAGGAGTAACTAATCAGATTTGCTCTTGTAACTCTCCAAAGACGTCTTTGCTTTCCTTTCTTTCTTCCTTCTTTTCCATTTGTCTCAGGTAAATGAATGTAAGTCTCTTGTTCTGCAGTTTCTGTTGTAATTTCTTGCGTTGTCTTCTATTGGATTAAACTCTGTAATTCTGTGACGTTGTTGTTTTCTACACGCGGCCCGCCGGGAGAACCTGGGATCCAAGAAGATCGAGCCAAAGTTTCTTTCTTAATATTATAACCTAGAACCTTTTTCAACATTATTCAATCATTTGGCAGCAAAAATGGTTTGGAGTAGAAAATGTTGCTTATTGTTGCTTCTTCCTCCCACAAACTAACACATCATCTTTTCACATTGCTTGTAGAGAGGTCGGGTTTTTTCTTTAACAGACAGCGACGGACAGAAAAATGTAATGTATGTTAAATAAATGGTTCACTGTGAACTTCCTGCAGTTAAAGATCCAACAGGAACGTAATATTTAAGGAGAAGACGGATGAAAACGGTCCGTTTCCTCCCTGGAAGAGAGAAAAGACGAGTTTCACTGAAATGGAGGGAAACTGTAACGGCTGGAGAACGGAGGGGAGAGAGAGCAGCCCGACTCCACCGGCTCTGAGGAAAGGTGTAATATTATAACCAGGTTATTGGCTCCTTTGTTCTGCCGAAGCGCCGGCTGTTCTTCAGGCCTCTTTTCAAACCATCATTATAATGACGACAGGCGTTAAAAGCCTGAGGAAAAATCCACCAGAAGTTACATGAAGAATCATTCATTAATGCTTCATCTGCTTTATATTTCTACACCTCACTGATTTTCTCTGGTTAAAATTAAAACCATTAAATCGACGTTTCATATCAATAAACGGCAAGTTTAAGATCTCAAATCAGCCTTTTTCCATCGTCCAATCACGTTCCTTCCTTCACATCACATGCTTGGACGACTCGTTTCAGCGTATGAAATATTATATGTACTATAAGAAAACAAACAGGAAAAGTTTTGTTCTGGTAAGTGAAACATTGGGGTTGGTTTTCCATCACTGTCAAAGATCAATCGTCTGAAAACCAGCAGCAGCCCTGATATTCATAAAAACTCAAAGCATTAATAACTGAGCTGCTGCCGGACAAACAGGCAGAAGAACGACGAGATAGACTGATTCCTGAGCACAGCGTCAAACTAAGGACAAACACAAAATGTGTGTTTTTGGAACCAAAATCCTGACTGGAAACAATCATGATAAATTTATCAATAAACGACACAAAAGATATAAAAAAATCTGAGTGGAAAAACAGCAGCGCAGACGAATCAGTGGAGAAACAAAAACCCAGGAGAAACGGGAAGAGGTGGAGACGGATGAGCTACAGGTGAGATAATCAGGTGACGAGGAACAGCTGCTGCTGGCGGCATGGAGGGAGCCGAACCGATGGATTTATGGAATATCAATAGAAAGGGAAACACTGATCCAAAATAAATGCACAAATAAGGAAGAGAGTAAACTAAGAAACCAAACAATAGCAAGAAATAACAAATAAATAAAATCTAAGAAAATAAACATCAAAGAAATGCTGAAACTTAAAAATCACCAGAATTCAAAGATTAAAAATATCGAGTTTCCTCCAGGATGGTTCAGATTTCACTCCGTCTGTCATCACATCACCTCTGACAGCAGGATGCTAATCCTCCGCACCATACAAGTGTACTGATGCTGTTGCCATGGTTACCGCTGTTGCTTGTTAGCTAATGCCAGGAATAAACCCAATCCCGTTTCATTTCACTCAGAAGTTGTGCTCATTGTTTCTTTCCACATATTTAGAATAAAACTTCATATTTAGAGCAGAAAGAGAGAGTTTGGATGAGAGCAGCTGGACGGAGAGGCTCAGCGATGAATGAAAACATTTTTGTCTTATAGGAAGAACAATCAGAGTGACTGAGTGACTGGACTGGTTCTGGTGGTTCCCAGCAGAGCGGGTTTCTCCTGACCAACATCCAGACCGACTGTCCTGTAGTCCATTTATAAATTCATCCTCCTAATCAGGAAATGTTTGATCTTCAGAGAGAAATGGGAGAAATGCCCTGATTGAATTCGTGATGTAAAATACAGTTTGGTGTTTGTGTTGCTCCTCATGCATGTTGTGCAGAGGAAACCTGCAGGCAGACATTCTGCATCTGAAACAAACCTGCAGCAGCTGACCGTTTCTCTGCTGCAGAACAAACTGACATGTTTCTGTTACACAAAGAAAACTTCTCACTTTTTTAACTATTTAGCCGCGTTCAACTCGACTGAAGGTCATGAAAATAAAAGGTTTTCTGCTTCCCATCCACAGACACACCTGTGGAATAAATTTTAACCTTAAAGCTCATAAGCAAAAAGACGGCTGGTGAAATTTTATAAATATTTAGTTACACAGAACAATAATAATATTCTATTTGCTATAATGTTCAACCCAACAGCTGCATTAAATTCCAAATGAAGCTAAAATGAGATGAAGCATCAGAGGAGCCGATCGAACATCCAAAGGCCTTAAAATCTGAAATAAAGATATTTTATCTCATAAATGAAACTATTCATAGCCTGCTCTCCTCTGAGTCGCTGCGTCCAAAATCATCCCTGAGGAATCGATTCCTGCAGACGAAAAACTGGGCCATGCCTTGACCTTTGACCCCGACGCTCTGTCCTCCTCCCTGGTGAGTTTCCGCTCCAACACCGAATGTTCCAGGAATTTCAGAAGTGCATTAAAACTGGGGCAACAGCAGGAAACAAGGAGCCCAGACCTGGAACCAAACCCACAACCTTTCTGAGAAACGCAACAAAAGTTTGATAAACTGGGACTGGAACAAGCTGCAGAAATACGCTAAAAATTATAATAAATGATCTGATCAGCAGCATGAAGTTTAAGCTCCGCCCACCTGTACTCTGTCCAAACACACACACACACACACACCACCACCACCACCACCATGCAGCTATGTTGTATTTCTGATGGTTTTCTTCCTCTCACATAAAAAGGTTTCTCATCAGTAAAGTTTCTGGTATTTTCTGTAATTTCATGGTTTCTACTTAAACAGTCGAACAAAAACTTAAAGCTAATGAACAATTCTTTCAGTTGTTAAGATGAAATCAAGTTGCATCAAATGGTTTAATCAAAGCCCGTTTTTGTGTCGGTAAAAATAAAATTAAAGAAGAAGAAAAGTAATTAGCCATTGTGTCGGATCAGAGCGCGCCCGCCGCACGGAAACAAAGGATCTAAACGCTCACTTCATGTTCCGCTGGAAAGACGGACGAGTCGAGTTCAAGAGTCTGGCTGCAGTGATTTCAGCTCCTCTCTGCAGAGAACAAGATGAATAGCTCAAATAATTCAGCTGGAAACTACAAAATGCAGAGCGATTCAACATTCATTCATCTGAAACATCTCCGTGCTCCCCCGGCTGAAGCTCAAAGCGCTGCCAGGCTGGGTTCTCTTGTCCTGCTTCCTGTTTCCATGTGTCGCTCTCTGCAGTCAGTTCAGAGCAGGTCCTCTCCGTTTGCTTCCAGAAGTTCGTCCTTCCACTAAATTCACATATTTTCTGTCTCTGAAGTTGGAAACCAAATCAGATTGTTTCTACAGGAAGTGTTTCTGTTTCTCTCACAGCTGTTAGCAGCCATGATGGAAATTATAAAGGAGATTCATGGCTTCCATCAATAATCACCTCCTGCAGATTTAATAGCTACACATAAATTACACACTGGCAGCAACGCTGAGTCTCTCCTGGGATTACAGAGAATATCCAGCTGGAAGTAGACATGGCCTCCAAACTGGCAGCTCTCAAACACTCACAAGCTAATTACACACACACACACACACACACACACACACACACACACACACACACACACACACACCTCTGGGCAGGAGCATAATCTCATTAGCACTAACACTCACAGAACGCAGAGGAACCGTCTCTGGGTTAGCGCTAGCTAGTAGCTTCTGGGATCAAGAGGCAGCTTTCATTCACGTTACAGGGATGACAGTTTCAAAACCGTCCAGGGAACGAACGACAGAACGGACGAACGACAGAACGGACGAACGACAGAACGGACGAACGACAGAACGGACGAACGACA
>NW_006799995.1:0-32921 GCF_000485575.1 Poecilia formosa
GTGAAACTATAAAATACTATATAATACAGTATGCTATGCTATGTTCGGCTACACTACCACATGCTACGCTATATTGTACTATACTATGTTATACTATATTATGCTATACCACACATAAAACAGTCCTGCTTCTCAAAAAACTTTGGACGTTTTCTGCACATCAGTAAAAGTAAATCCTCTGTATGAAGCCCTCTTTGATTCATAAAGCTTAAACGTATCCATCTTCTATACAGGTTTGTGCCTTGTAGAGTCTGGGGTTTTTGTAGGGTACGGATGCCAGTCCATCACCGAGGAGCACAAAGACAGAAAACAGACATCCATGCATGCACACTTCAGTACACTTCATATTTTAGTTCTTCTGAGGGGAAAATACATTTATTTTCCTTTTGGCATGGAACTTTTAAAGGATATGGAGCTTTAGCAGATATTCTTACCCACCTGAAACTATCATTTAATACAGTATTATGGTTTACAGTTTTCACACTTATGAGATGTGATGTAATTTGATAAAGTACATTTTCTGTGTTTAAAAAAAGGGGAAAACAAATTCCATTTACCTTGTCTAAATGATAAAACATGCTTTCAGTTTGTACAAAAATAAGGGCTTTTAACATCCTTTCACAGTACAGAGAGATGGCACAAGGATGAGACAACAATGCATCAGCAATCATGGCAATCCTAAACAGCGGGGCTATTAACCAAGTGTGCGAGATGTTCTGGAGGAAGCAACACTGCTGTGATTATTCGCTGATGTCTCACACCTTTCCGTCAAACCTTTTTACTGCTCAGCATTGTTCCCCAAAGACACGACAATGGCCACTATCTGTTCCCTGGAGTGTCGGACATCTGTGAGAGAAAGAAATGTTCGCTTTCCCTCCACCACTTCATGTGTTGCCAAGCTGGGAACAAATAAAGCACTGTTCTTCAGTTCTGCTGCTGCTCTGAAGTCAATAGACTCTCCTTGTTTATAGACTCATCACTTAATTGTGGTCATTCTCTGCTGTTTACTTGCGATGACTGTAGCTGTCAGGCCAGTGGAGAGAGAACGTTCGCTTCTGGACACGTCCAAGGGTTGTAAAGGTTATCTCTCTGTTACTTCAAATTGTTATTGTTTCCCAGTCGAGGTAAATGAACAAAGGGATGCTTTACACGGTTACATCTGAAGGACGCGGCAAATAAATTAGCTTAAATTCACAACATGACTTTCCTCATGATGTTGTTTTTGAGAGGCTTTCTGAGGTGTAATAGCCTCAAACAAAGCCACTTTAGCATGAGTGTAATGTATGCTAACATTGCTCAGTGCGATGCAGATTTAGAAATGTATGTGCCGAAGTAACTCTGTGATTACTTGGCATCTTCTCCTTAGGGGTGCTGTCTGTTTTGGAAGGTGTTGATTAGAAAGTAGCTCCCAATTTGCAATTCAGGAAGATGCTATTCTCACTTTGGCATGCATGTGTTGTAGCTGTGTCACAGTAGGAAGGATTGTTGGAAATTATCTTCCACTTTGGGACAAGTTGATTTTTTTGTTTGTTTGTTTGTTTTTACCTATCATTTAGATGTTCAGCTTCCATTTTAATTGTATGGCTCTACAGGTATTTTGGAAATAAAATGCCACAATATAGTTGCTGCTGGTGCTTTTTTTGGGTCATATTTACATGCTGAAGATCATTAAACACATTTTAAAATCAGACAAATGTGATTTGGGTGAATACTAAATCTGTTTCTTAATGCTTTATTAAGAAAAGATCAGCATTTCCAGATATGGAGCAAATGTCAGGGATTATCACACTGCTTTGTCTGCTTTATCAAGATGACAAAGCAGGTGAATGATGACATATTCAGTTCCAAATTACAGTTATACTTTATATCTTTCAGTTACATCCAAAATTTCAGAAAGTGACCAGATTTAAAATGACCCTCCTCCACTGCAGCATGCAGTTTAGTGCAGCAAGGCACTTTGCAGTATTACAATCACTGAATGTATTGGAGGAGGCGTTTGGCCCCGGTCCTTGGTCTCAGTTTAGCCGTCTGTGCTAAAGAGGCTGCATGCTCCCACAATAACACCGCTGACGTCACTGGCGAAACGTCGGACTGGTGATGCCTTCAGGCTCGAATGTCAAGCTCGGAATTTAGGCTGCATGTATATTTAGCTTTAAATGAATGCGACTGATAAAATCAGACAAGTGGATTGTTTTTGATATGCAGTTGGGGAAACAAACGAAACCCATAGTAATGAAAGGATAAAAGAATAAACAAATCTTATCTCGGGGAATTGTCTGTGAAACACAAGTTAATGTTTAAAGTTTACTGCACATTGGTTTAAGTATTGTCAGTTTAAGTCGATATTTTGATACACATTGTCAGTTCACAGTAAAATTATAAACCGTGTCCTGGAATTGCTTTTCTGTACGTATTCCAGATCCATTCTGCAAATGTGAATGATTCTGGACTCATCAGAGAAATTAATACTGGATGGAGCATTACATTAATCAATAGAGCATCTGTCAAACAGAAACAACACACGAGTGTTGTTGTGAAGTAAAGCACCTTTATTAAAGTTGAGTTTATCCACGTTTAAGCTATAATATTTTCTATTTAAATGTAATTCATGAGTTTATGCATCAGTAACATGATAACAGGTAACGACAAAAGACTAGAGAACTTTTCTGATCCAAACAAACAAGAGGAAGTTTCTTCACCTGCAGCTTTGCTTTGTGAGTTTAACTGCATGTTGCATCATTGCACAATCAGTCAGACAGACAGATGACAGCTGGCAGTTTTCTCAGTAAACATCTGCAAGAAAACATGCTCGGCAACATGCATTCTTTTGACCATGGAAATTTCTGTTAGAGCGACTGTGTCAACATTACGGGGACGTCAACAGATCCCCTTTAGGTTGTTGCATTTGTTTAAAACAATGATCAATAATTATCACTGCATGAGAAATAAATAAAAAAAACCCTGCACTAAATCATTGTCAGCTGGCTTGAAACAGTTTGAGGTGAAAATGTGTGACCCTTTACTAAGATTTCCAGTTGAAGTGATATAATAGGATGACATTGTTTTAGGGATAAGGCTATTAGTTAAAAAATTTATGAGACGCATTACCCTCATTCTGTTGTTTGAAAGACAAATAAGAACAAGCCCACTGAGCTGAAACACACATTGTAGGGAGTCACTATTTGATAATAAAAGCTCAGGAAGGATGCATCAATCCACTTCACACTTGTCAAACAAATGTTGCAAACCTAAAATGCTGACCTTTTGCAAATCACTCACACAGTTATAACTGAATAAAATTTCTACTTCATTTGTTACAGTTTGATGTGGAAATGTGTCATCTTTGACAGTTTTTCTTAACGTTGTCAGCATTGCTGCTTTGTTATTTTTTGTCTTTGTGTATCTTATGACTCAGTTCTCATCTCATTTCATTTATTTAGTTATTTTTTTCCCCCTTGTGTTACTTTTTAGCTTTCTGTTTTCTCTGCTATCACCCTTTAGCAACTCAGTATAGGAAACTTGGTTACGCTCAATGAAATAATTAATAAATGTATTTAGCCAGTTAGTGATTTATCATTTTTAAACAGTTTTGGGGCTATTTTCTGTATCTGTAGATTTACCTTTTGTAATCCACTGATAAAATTCGAAGCCATTAGATAGGCTACACTCTTCTGTCTCTGATTTTTATCTTGTTTATGTCTTTGTGGAAAAAGAAACCGGTGCAATGTGAATTCCTTCTTTCTCACAGATCACAGAAAAACTATTGGTGTAGTTAAATTAAATTTGTTCCTATGTACATTTTCATAGATTTTGTTGGTTTAATAACTGACAGAGTTGCCAACCCTCACTCTTCAGAAATGGACCTCAACATCTTCCTCTCTATATTTGAGGTTTTTGATTTTACACCATGCAACCGGGCTTTCTACTTTGCAGCAGGTCAATGAAGACAACCTCAAAATGGATAAGAAAAAGCCAAACAAAGGCCATTGACGCTCAAAAATCATCCAATGTGGCTGATTCGAGATAATTATGCTGAGGCCAAAATTTCTCCAGTCACCTAAAAGAGTCGCTGCTAGTATTGCAAATGCTACACTGCGCCTCTTGCTTTTAATTACTTTTTTTAGAAATTAATATTAAACTGTCTGATGATCCACACACTGGAATGTGATTAAAAAAAGCAACAACTAGACAATTTTATTGGAGGTTTCATTTTTTTTCTGTACACAAAAAAACTCTAGACAAATTTTCAATTTTACATTTAAATTGCCATTGGTTACTGTGCTTCAGCCGTTGTGGAATCAGTAAAAGGTAAAGTAAAATTCAGATACATTTTCTAGAAAAAGACGGGGAAATTATTACATTTTGAAAATTATTTATTACTGCAAGTCTTTATTTAAATTACATATTTTCTCTACTTACTTGTTTAGCATTTTGATATTCAATTAAACTGTAGCCACTCTAACGAGTATGTAAACCGTGGTGACTAGTTTGTGCGGACACGTCAGTGTGATTTCCGACAGTCCGAGAACGCAGCCGGGAGAAAACTGCGAGAGAATCAGTGATTGAAGAGAGAGCAGAGCGGCGGTAGCGACGACGGCCATCTTAGAGCTACCGTGGTAACCGACACTCATCTCCTGGATTTTATTTTTCCTGTTCAGTATAAACGCTCCGGCCTGACTGACGAGGACCGAAGAAGGCTGTGTTTGACTTCCCCGCGGCCGAACTCAAAGTCAGGATGCGGTTCCGAGGGAATAAACAATTTGCATCCGCAGTCGGACTGGTCCTCGGACTATTATGCGCGGTGGAGGCAGCTAAAGGTAACTAAGCTGGGATTTATCTGAGCCCGTTGCGTCTCTCTGTGTGTCTGTGTCTGTGTGAGCCTCTGACAGGCTCGCTTCTGCTTGGGACTGGAGGCTGGCGGCTGCCCGGAGCCTTCTGGTTCCGTTCGGGAGCCGTGAAGGTGAAATAGCGGAGGTATAGCCGGGCTGACGGATGCCCGACCACTAACCTGCTCAGGGATGGTGGGTCCAGTCTGGAGCTGCAGCGGATGGATGTGGCCGGTGGCAAGTGCATCCCCGCGATAATAATAGACCCGCACAAACTCCAACAGCAGTAACGCTTATTATTATTATTGTTATTATTATTATTATTATTAGCAGTTTGCGACATTTAATCTTAAATATCATCAGATAAAATAAAACGTACAAAACGACCCCTTTCTGTTATCTCCATCTATTTCTATTTTTGGGTTGCTTCGTTCTCTTTTTTTTAAAATCAAGAATAAAACAAGCCTCACCCTCTCTGCAGATTTTATAAATTATTATTACTCCCTTGTTGCAGGTACTAAATGTACTCCGCTTATTTTATATATATATATATATATATATATATAACAGTTCTTATTTTATTTGCAGCATTCATTTAGTGTGACATGTTTGTGTTTCCAGTGTGAGGCCAAATGATTGGGTTGTGGTCCCATCGCGGCGGGGTGTTGTTGGGTCCGCTACGCACTGCAGATCTTATTCACATGTCCTTGTTTTTGTCTGTGGATGTAAATATTTATGAGCCAAGGAGCTCCAGCAGAAAGATCTGCGCCTACTTATGAGTAGAAACTGTACAAAGTCGAAGTGCTGCTGCTCCCTTCTTTTGCAGCATGTCTTTATTTGCTGCAGGGAGGTCCTCCTCCCTCCCTCCCTCCCTTCTCTTCCTCCCTGCTCCTCCCTTTTCAGAGATAAACCCCCCTCCACCTCCACCCCATGAATTTATAGACTGCTTTTATTCTTAAACTCAATGCTCTGGATCTCCAGAGCGAGCTTCCTGATCCGGGGTGTGTGAGAGGCAGGTGTATGTTAGTCACTGGACGTTATCAGCAAGCCTGGGCAGCTATCCATTGTTAGGGCTTAAAATATTGTGGGGGAAACTTGATTGTGCAAATTTGGAAATTGGGTGTGAACCGGAGGAAATGATCCCTGAAAAGAAGGCTGTTCAATCTGGAGACAGAAGGAGCTTCCTTTTATTTATCCAGTTTTTTAAAAAACATACACGTATGTTTGAGCAGTTTGCAAAGCACCATTAGCAATGATTTAATGTTGATTATGTTTGTTGATCTCCCTTTCTTGGGCCTCAGAGTGAAGTCAGCCCTCCCAGGTATTACCGTCTTGTTTTACAAGTTTCATATCTTTAGTTGGACTTTGAATTCAGGTCAACTCCGGGAAGGGAAGATTTAAATACAAATAACATTTTCTCTCATTTATCATTTCTTTTTAAGAAAGGGAAACCAGTCGGTTGAAATCAGATTTGGTCTGAAAAAAAAAATCTCAAAATTTTATTTTTAAGCCATATTAGGGCCACCATTCTGCCTGTGACAACCTCAGGGAAACGATATGTTTTACATGTGTTTCAAAGCACCTTTGGAACCAGTTATCAGATTGATTTCCAGTCGCATTTGACCCCAATTTCACTCTGCGCTGGAGAAATGTGTTGTGCGGTTGAAACGGTTGTGACAGCAAATTAAATTCTCGCCGTCATGTGATTAACCTGTTCATTATCCTGTCAAATTTCTTCATCCGCAAATCCATTGTTCAAGCTAATGATACTTTTCATGGAATCACCAAGTTCATGAACAATCTGGAAGGAAGTTGACAATTTGTAGTCTGGTTAAATAGCCTAAAAAATAAAAAACAGCTAGTGAAGCATGTTTGAATTTATAGATTTTACTTCTTATCTCAGCATCTAAAAGATAAAATTCAGAACCTTATGAAATGTGAGGTGCATTTACATTAATTTACAATCAGATCATGTGTTTCATCTGCGATTAGCCATGTCAAAACTTGTGTTCTTGTCCTACTTTTATCATTTTGGGTTTATTACTGACAGAAGATGATAAATCCCCCTTCACTTCCACTCACCTTTTTATTGTGAATGTCAGGTTGGAAAAAGATCATTGGTTCATAGAGTAATGAAATAATGTGCATTTTCATCACACACTCATGAATAAAACGTGATCCCACAGCGTGCTGGCTCACACTGTACGCCTCATGAAGAAAATGCCAAACTGAATGGCTAAACTCAAAGGTAGCCATTAAGGGAGTGCTTTATCCTTGCCTATCTTCCTTTTTTTCTCCCCAGTTTCCATGTGAAACACCTGAGAATGCTCAGCAGTAACTTCATTCCCTTTGTCATCCATTAAAAGGCCACGAAGACCAGTAAATACTTGGTGCTGTGCAAAACGTGCCAGCATCCCAGTTTGTGTGTACAAAGTGCACCTGCTGCCTTTCCCAGCTCTTATCAGGAAAGAAAACCTGTGAAATCAACTCTCCGTGGAGGGCTTATCTTTTATTAACCAAAGGTTACCTGCCTATTTTGTGCGCCGCCTCATGGCTTGTTGTCCGTCTATTTTTTATTTTTTATTACCAGCCATCTGGCAGCGAGATGAAGAAGCCAAAAACTCCCGAGGGTTTGTTTCCCTTGTGGTTCTTGGTCTTGAAAGCTTGTTAAGAAGTGATTGGATGCCAGCTCTATATGAAACAGATTGAGCTAAAGGTTCAGTTTACATGCTTTGGTAGACATCAGAGTTTGTATTTAGAGTGTATGAATCATTTCAGCATCAAGAAAAAGTCAGAGTGCAAATGAATTTGTCTCGCGCTGTGCTGGTCAAAGTGTTCAAACTACCGTTCCCTGCTACGCCGGAGACACTTTTGGTCATTAAAGTGCTTCTTGCTTGTTTTCCAGATGTCACCCATGTCATTTATTTCCTTTTCTGTACCCACGAGCAGCTGCTGGGCTTGTCCACCGTGCTCTCGACTCAAACGTTAGGTCTGCTGCAATGCCTGGGCTTCTGCTGTGCAAACAATCGGACAAAGGGAACACTGGCTGCTGGGAAGTTTTGTGGCTCATTCATCACTGAATTAAGTTAATTCCAGTCAAACAAATTGGATGCCCTGCTTTGTGAGGCGTTAACATATGGGTTCTCCTCACATGGCTGAAGCTTATTAAAAACTCAAGTCAGATGCTTTAGTTTTCTTTCCAAGCCTCAACACGTGGGGTTTATTTAATCTTTATCAAATTCTTTAACCAAACTAAGTATACCTCACTGCTTTATCAAAAGTCGGCCAAATGTTCCCTTGACTTTCTTTGGTTATTTTGACACTTGGCATGTTGAAGATTGAAAAAAATATCTTATTTTTCAAATTATCAGGTGCTTCAGCACAGCCTACGATTTTTGGTTTTCATGTACTTTGAGAAACTTTATTTTAGGTCAATAAAAAAAAATTAAATAAAGGTTTTGAAAATGTAAACAATATAATTTTTTATTTTCCAGAGATCGTACTCTAAAGAAAACCGTAAATAACCGTCGGCCATAGAAAACTGTATCGGCACTTCTCTGTAGATCACAATGAAGCTGAACCTTAATATTTCATACATGTATACGAGGCTTTCCCTCAATGTATTGTAAGCCTGGCGGGCCACCAGACTTTACTTGTACCCCCACCAGGCTTAGCTTTGCCTATTTATTTCAGTTATTTTAAATGTTTGCATTTTTTAAGACTTTATGGTTGGTGTTCAGATACTAATCTTCCAATAACATATAATCATCAGGTGATATTTTCAAATTTCCTGTCAACTTTAAAAAAATGTTGTAACTCAAAAACACGATGGGCTGCTGGATGAATGACTACCGAGCCCCTAACCACCGGGCTTAGCAAGTTTTCTGAGGAAAACCTTGTTTAACTTTTACCCATCTTTTTTATACACTGATAATAAATCAGCTGGAAAATCCCAGGAACAAATGATATATATATAAAAGACTCCACAGACCTGAACAACCCCTTCAGGAGTGAAGGGAGCTCAGGTTTCTTATGTGTTGCAGAAAGCCGTCACTTAAGCCCCGTTTAAGCCTCGAAGCTATTGCTGATCTGTAAGTCATCGTTCCGTGTTGTGGCGATTAGAAACTGCGTGAATACACACGGCTGACAATGGCCGCATTGTTCGCCCCTCTCATGCCACTCCAATGACAATGTTGTGTGCTGTCATTCTGCATCAGTTTACATATTTGTTTTTCCTCTAAAATGACAATGTTAAATGTCGAGAGGATAATGGTTAAAGGGTTAGGTTATCTCCCTGAAGAACAGGTCTGCTAACATTAATGTAAGCCAAATGAGGGAAATTGTAGTTTTTTAAGAAAGGCATCATCGGCAAAAACTTGAACTTATTTAGGAAATTTGAAATATTTTGTCAGCAGTGGGAATAATCAATGCTTTTTTTTTGTAATTAGATCTTATTAAATACAGTACATCAATACAGTGAAATCATTTTATTTTACTTTAATAACAGCCCGTGTCTACGTGGCATCTCTATAGCAAAAACACACTCTTTACAAAATTCAACCATCTCAGGAGGTTGGGGGGGTGGGGGCGAAGTCAAATGGAGTTCAGGAAGAAAACCGCGCACAAAGCTGAATAACAGGTTTAAACTCAGGACTTTTTCTGTGCTTCTTTGTTGAAGCTGGTAACAAAAATAATTGTATTTAAGAGGAATGATAAAAAAAAACACAATGGTGCTGAGGATAGCTGATAGAACAACAGCTTGGTAGGTTGTAGCTATATTCAAATGAAATTAAAGGATCTTTGGTTGTTTCAACAAGACTCTGTTAAATTTAGATGTATGTTTGTTCTGAATTTTATCCCAAATTGTGCTTGAAAAGTAGGACATGAATGCGTCACATAAATTTGGTTGAAAGCTGGTTAAAAACAATCATTGTTTCCCCTGTTTTGTTTTTTTTTAAAATTTGCTCTGAATAGCAGTTTATTTACCAGCAAACACTGTGCTTCACATGTCAGGTCTAACATGTTTCCCAGCAGCGTTTTCTCTCAGTGAAAGGCTTCCAGGGCTGGAGTCTTGACTGAGCAGCGTGTAACAGTGTGGTCACTGTTTGAGAGATCACAACTCAAGCCCCTCAAGAATGTGCGTATTGGATAATCCCCCAAGTGCTAAGATGCCGAGGCATTTTGGTTTGCTAATTTGCCTGTGAGGGTCTGAGACCGCTGGACTCTCATTATTTGGGTCGGCGGTGACTTTGCGCTGGTTGGTGCCTTTACGAGCTGAATGGGGGCGGTGAACTGTTTAGAAAGGGTCATTTAGTTGTGAATATTAAGTCGGCCGGATGACTTAGGAAGTTGCCAGTCACCAAGAAAAGTCGAATGCGTTTAGATTATTGCCTTGTTTTTCTTGTTGTGGGAAAACATCAATGTGGAGGTGAGAAGTTTGGGGTTACCGATTTTAAATTTCAGTGACATAAAAATATTTTAAAGCAGGAATATTGCTTTTTTTTTTTTGTAAATTCCTGCACTTAAAGTTGAATTTCTAACTCATGAATAAATAATATGTACATGTAATTTTTCCAGTACAAGTCTGGAATTTGATTTCAGTATTTTTCGGATCTGGATAAGTATGAAAAAATAAAATGCGAGTGGAAGAACAATTAAATTTCCACACTGTATTTATGATTCCATTGTGTAAATCCTCCTTCCTTCATTCTTTCTTCATTGTCTTCCTTCCTTTCTCCCTTCTTTCCTTCCCTCTTTCCTTCCTTAAGTCATCCCTTTGAGAAGATCTTTAAGAAGTCGTGTTTCACTTTTACACGTAGGAATCCTGCTTTAAGTTATTTTTCTGAGTGAACAGTAACCAAATTCCCAGTTGCGCACCTTGTCTGTATGACTACCTTTCTCCCTGGAGTCCCGTTGTTTCCAGGGGAAAGAAAAGAGCCACAGCAGAGCTATTCACACCGGGGCGTATCACATCCACATTCAGGTTCCATGGGAAACAGGTAACCAGAGATCACGTCGCCTGCTGCAGGGCCGCTACACTCCAGCACTGTTTAGACCTTCATCGTCTCACTCTTCCTCACTGCTGCCGTCGTGCAGCTCACACAGAGAGCTGGTTGAGTTACGCTTAAGGTTGCATCGTCTCCAAACCCCTCGCCACCCATCAGCCCGCCCCTTCTTCAGAAGAGCTCTGCGGTCGTCCAGGGCGTGCTCGCGCCATTGGGCGGCTGCGACTGCACAGATGACAAACAAATGTTGTTGCCTGGCAGGGGAACTGAGAAGCTTTCCTGTCTGAGTTGTATGTTTTGGGAGTGTGGGCCCCTGAGGCCCCAGACCTTCCTTTCTGGCTTCTTGGGCCTCTGAGAACAGTCCCAGGTCTGTGATGGAAGCGCCTCGCGACGGCGAACTCAGGAACCTGCAAGGCAAGACAAACAGAGAAGTGTGCTCGCCGTTTGAGACCGAGAGCAGATTGTTCATTGATTATTCCTGGTCCACTTCTCGGCATAATTGGAAGTTTTTCAGTAACTCGGATTTGCATGCACTGCATACCTTCCCCTTTTTGGCTGCGATGTCTATTCGTCTTTGCTGACTTAAAAAAGGCCTAGAGCTGTATTTGACACTGCCAAAAGGCAATGCGCTTTTTTTTTTCCTGTTTTTTTGTTGAAAGTACAGTTGTTTGCTAAAGCCTTTCTCCTAGTTATCAGTGTTCTTGAATATTTAGAATATGTTTTTTTTACTTTTTATTTTGTAGAAAAATGTCCCAGACTCTCTTGGGAAGCACTTCAAAGTCTGGCGTTTCTGTCTGAGCGCAGATAAACCCTTCCTCTTGAGTGTGCTGCTCCAGCTAATAAGACAAGTATGAACAACCAGGCAACAGAAAGGCTTTATTTAGCCTCAAACGAAGAGACTGGCGGTCTACTCCAGAGAGCGCGCTGCCTTCAGTCAAGAATTTATAATTCTTCATATTTATTAGCAATGCAGGTGATCAAACATTTACTTAAAAAAAAACCCGACTGAGAATGATGCAAGCTATTCAGTAGGCTAGTTATTGTTTCTTTTTTAGGTAACGGGACACAAATTCTTCTCTTGAGAAATATACCCAGTTGTAATATGTTTCTTTAGGACACCAATCACAAACTGCACACGCACATTTTCAAATTTATTGATGCTTTCATTGGATAAGCAGTGGAGAAAATAATAAAACTAACATCTTTGACAATATGGACAACTGGACTTTATTTTAACAATAAATCAACATTTTTATCATGACAACAAATTTATCACAATAAACGATGAACGATACAATAAATGCCCGTCCCTACTAAAGAAAGCTTTGTAAAATTATTCACACTCCTTTCAGTGTTGGTAATTTTTCCCTCCCCTTTTTTATCCCGTGCATTTAATTGAGACTAAATCACCATCCTGACCCTGCTGGTGAAACGTGGTGGTGGCAGCATCATCTTGCAGCGATGCTCTTCCCCAACATGTCAGGCTTTGCACATTTCTATCAGTTTCCTCTTTTTAATTATAGTTTAAGATGGAACTAAATCTGGTCCATTCCCCCCCCATCCCCCTGCCAAATCATCGTCTCAATCCTGATATGTTTTGCGTTCTTGCTTTGGCTGTGATGCGATCAGAGAAGATGATTTTTCCGGAGCTGCTGGCGTAACACTGGCGCTTGATTTATGAAGCGGAGCTCCACACCGCAGCGCGGCCGCAACACGTGACTGCGCCATCATTATTACACAACAAGCCCTTTGAGGTTTGCTTGTATTATAAACCCTCATCTGATAATCACCGGCCGCTGCTACAATGTGGACGGCTTTGTTGTTCCTCCTGAGCAAACAGCAGCCTGTGGCCAGACGTATATGATGCATTTCCTTAATCAGGACGGGTATTCGGGGCCTGTGCGGCTAATGGATCTGTGAAAAACCTTTGGCAAATGCTCCAGATAAAGCCACGGTTAATTGTCTCTTAGGGAAACAGTCTTAGATTTTCTGCCACACGTTATCAGAGCTGCAGTTGCTGTTTAACGATTTTTTTTTCTTCTTCTTTCTCCGTGTCACAGAGACGCGCTGTCTGTAACAGCGATGTGGTGGTGGACTATTGAATCTCAGGATTACCAAGAGCCATTGTGTCTGTCCCGTTCTCCCAGGAAGTGTTTCACACGGTTTATAGGTCAAATTGTATAGGTCGGGGTTCAGTCTTTGTGTCCATGTGAAGGCTTGTTACATTACTTCATTCACTGGGTTTGCCAAACCTAGCAGTTGTACTTGTTTGTTTTTTTTAAATAGTATTAAAGAAAGTGTCGCAGAGTTTTAAACAGAGCTTTAGTCTCACACCAACATAGAAAAACAGATAGAGTTATAAAATCTAACTGTTGCCAAGTATTTTCTTTTTAAATGTTTCTTAGTTAGATGTCAAGAATGCAGAATGCTTTTGAAGCGCTCAGGAAAATCTATAATGAAATTGTGTCAGGAAAAGTAAAGATTATTGAAATGGAGATGTGCTGAAGATTTAGATAAATGTTCTTTCGGACAAAAATGAAAACGCCAAGATCTGCAGCGTTTTGATTGGAACAACCATCATAACTGCGTTCTTATTACTTTGGCCTCATTTAGTCGTATTTCACAGCTGAAATGTTTTGTCATTTATTCTGAGAATTAATTAGAGCGGCAATAGTAAGGCTTCAGTACTTACAAACTCATTTGTGTGCAATTTGCATTGATTCAGTTAGTCATTGAATCCTTAAATAGCCCCTTCTTAACATTCACGTAGATCAAGATGCTTCACACAGTCAAACTCTAGCAACGTTGCACAATATATGCAGATTTACTTATTTATGGTTGGACTTGGAAGTAATTAATTGTACTGTGAAAAGCCAGCTCAGGATATTTTTCTCATTAGACATTTTAAAGAAAAGTTTCAGTAATTGGTAATTAAATCCAATAAACATTGGTGCCAGTTGAACAAATTGCACTCAAGGTTTTCTTCATAGAGATGATCGTTTCTGAAATAAAGGGATTACAGTGGAACACTGATATTGGGAGAGGTCTGGTCTGGGAAGCTAATGTCAAACTTTAGCGCTTATGTTCTCAACCTTCTTAAAAAAAAATTTCTCGTTAAGCTCAAAAAGAGGAGCAGGTAATTGGTTAACGTATTTACAGACCATGAAAAAAAAGTCTAACTTTTCAGTTTTGATTCATTTATTGAACATAAATATTCTAATGTTGTTCTAAGTGAGCTGCCAATCATTGCTCAGAGCCAGTTATGGGAAACTTGGCAGCTTTTGACCATTGGCTGATTGATTAAAACATCAATAATCATATTCAAAGAAATTGTTTGTATTTCTCAAGTTACGTATTGTGCAACAGGAATCTCATAAAATGTTGCTCTGTCATGAAAAGGTCCCTGTCCAGGTGTGCAGAGCGGGTCACTAGGTTTTTTTGGCCATATTGGTCAAAAGCAACCACTTTATCCTGCTGTTTATCCAAACTTCCTCTCTCCAAAACATTTTTAGCCTCCAAAATACAATGTTTATTATTTTCCTGTGCTTCCATATGCTTTTTGTTTTTATTATGAAACCGCATCTCCCCACATGCACACAATAAAACCTTGGCAGGGGGCTCTACTGTTTTGTTTTCTGGTTCTTGTTTGACCTTTGGAGTGAATGAAGTGGCGTTCCTTCATAGGATTAAATGTTATTGGCTTTGTTTGCTGTAACAGGATTGCATAGGACTCTGTTGCTGGGCTCGGAGGACGCTCAGCAGTCCACCATCTGTGCTCATAGAGTCACAGCTTGAGACGTGAATTTTAATTCTCCCCAAGTGTTTATACTTTTCTAGCATGTACGGTGTATGTACACTAGTATCTGGTGTACCGGGTCACTCTTTTGGTAAATTCACCTTACCTGGATGTGTGGATATCAGCGATGTTTCTCCTCTCTGACCCACAGAGTGCAAGCTTAGGCTTTTCTGTTTCAGAGAAATACTTTGCCTCTTTTATTTCAGTAGGTTCCTAATCTTTACATATCTGCTGAGGCTTTTTCTGATTGTTTATATCCACAAAATGTTTTGTGGTAAATATAACTACAGCAAACTCTCAGGCTAACGCGTTTTCCTCATATTTTACTTTAATATATTCCCTGAAAGCAGGATCTTCATACATCGTGTTTGGCACCTAAAGTCAGTTGATCGTGTAACTGAGGGGAAAAATAAATACCAACCCACTTATTAAATAGTCCTTTTATTTCGCGGCTGTCTCTGCTTTATTTTTTCAACATTTACCCTTTTAATTGCTCCTGAACTGAAAATTGATGGCATGACCTGATAATAGAAATCAGAAATAAATGTTGATTTTAGCACACGTTAAATAAAAGAAGTAGAGCGCAACAGGTTTGATTTTACTGGGGATGGACCGATCATCTCGTATCGGCCGATACCGATTTTTATTTTTATTTTATTTATTAAAGAATAGTTCTTTAAACAGAAAGTTTTTAGTTTGGTGCATTTTTGAATAACTTAACACATTTCAGGATTCCCATCATTTATCAGTAGTTTAAATTTTCAGGTTTTGCTGATGACGGCAGGATTGCGTTGCTTCATTTCTGAGCGTGGAAATCCTTGTACAACTATCACCTCCCCTTTTTCTTGCATATAGTAACATAAAATAGGTTTTAAATGAACCAGATTAATGTGTTGCGTCTTTAGTTTTATGTGTGAACGGTAATGACACAAACGAACGTTATCTCTCTCTCTCTCTCTCTCTATTGGAGGCTCGCAGGGAGGGGAGATGAAGCCGTCTTGTCAAAGGGGCTTTGTTGGTAATTTCACAACAATGACTTTCATGCTTTAAAAGAAATGTTATGCAAGTCTTGCTGCATGCGTAAGGATCGGACAGACTTGAATTTCACCAGCAATGCACAGCGGCATTGTAGCGGTGCTTTTGAATTCGCCATTGGTTGTGTGGGTTTGCCTCTTTTGTTTTCACGCTGACACTTGCTTGCATTCTTCCACAGTTTGCCATCTGTGAATGTATCTGCACCGACTCTTGTTTCAGTGGATCTGGGCTGCCAATCTGGGTCGCCATTGTTGGGAGCAAGTCACGTGTGTCGGGCTTTTTGCTTGTGTTGCAGAGCAAACTTGATGGTCTTTGAGTTTCCCTTATTTGGGAGCCTCTCGTCAACCCATGTCTGTCCATCCATCCGTCATGCTGCTTATCTTGCTTTTCCCCCCCGTCTGGATCAGATTGAAATACTTTACTGAAACACCCAGCAACACTCTTTACAAGCAGACCCGGTTCACCGACCATTGGCGATGACGGCCGTGACACGAGCTGCTCTTGGTCGAGCAACAGGCCCACATGTGACCCAGCTCAGAGTAACTGTGACTCTGTGGAAGCCAAAGCTGATTATGGCGGCAGTCTGTCCTGGCGGCCCGCCTAAAGAGATCCACTTCACTTCAGGTCACGAGTCACTCAGCGAAGCCATTTATTGGGCTCGGTCATTTCCAAATCACTCGTAAGCACATCGAGGTTTTCATATCGAGCGCCGCTTTTGGAGGACGGGATTTAACCGGGCGTGCCGAAAAATGAAGTCATTTCATTTGGGTTTGATTGGTAGAGTCTTTCAGAAGTCTTTCTTTTGCACAGTTTGTCCATTTTAGTCACTATTCCTTGTTGTAGGGAGTTTTAATTTAATGATGTGTAAAAACATGTCTGTAATAAAGATACCTGCTGGTCGCGGTAGCTTTAAAAACCACTTTCCTTCACTGAGGCCTTCGTAATACTATTTAACTGTCAATTGTAGATGTTGCAGATCTATTCAAGTAGGTCGTAATTACTTTTTACTGATTGTGCAATCAGCGATGATTACTCTGCGTTATGTGATGGCGCAACAGCAGCCGATCCAAGTATTGCAGAGGAATATTTAATCTTGCCTTGAAACATTTGCATCCTTTGAATTGTTGATTTTAGACTCCAGCATTTTAATTTTCAAGCATTTTAAGTATGAAACTTGGAAAGCCTTTTGATCTGGCAGAGTATTTGTTTTAGTGAGTTTAATGCCATTGTGCGAGCAGAATGGGGATAACGAATCCAGTTCTTTTTTGTATGTCTGCGGTAACTCGTATGTAAGTTTAATGTTTCACACTCCCAAAAGCAAAAAGCTCGAGTTAATTTGTTTAGTCTGACTGCCGCAGTAAGCTGGTTGTTTGACCTGCTGCTTTGTTTCTGCTAATAAATGTCTGATAAAACTCAGCAGGTATAATAATTAATGTTTAAATATTCTGGAACAAATCTTTGCAGCTTTTTTTTTTTTGTTTTGTTTTTTTCTTCCTACAGTCAGAACCAGTATTTGAAACGAGGCTTTCAATAGCTTGCTTTGATCTACAGTGGGGGGAACAAAAACATTATGATGACTGATGTGCCACTCATTTATTAAAGCTCTAGAGTTTTGTGATTTTTCTAAAAATTGTGAATTAAAAAAAAGAGGATAATTTAAAAAGAGTGGGACCTTGAAAACACATTTCATTCTGTCAATCAAAAATAATTAACTTCTGGAGACATTTTTTTTAAAACTTCGGATGGATTATGTCACGGTGCAGCATCCCATGTACCATTTGGCAATGTTGTGCTGCGGTCGATCATTTCCTGCCATTGATTGTGTAGGCTGCAGCGGCAGGTTATTGTTGCTGTCTGTTTGGTGCATGCATGGATGGTTGAGTCAGACCCAATCATTCGTATGGGACGTTGTATGCTGCATTAATTGGATAGGCATAGTGAGCATTCATTTGTGGCTTAAAAATCAATAAGGACAACTTTTTTTTTTATGTGCCTGAACTGTCATTAAAAAGTTTTATCCTAAAGAGCGAAGCAGGTGCCAATCCTGATAAAAGTTTTAGGTGAGATGATGTTGATCTGGATGTATGAAAAAGAAAAATATTTCTTTCTAGCTTTCATTTGTAGGTAAAGAAATAGTTTGTTTGGTTAAATCAAACAGATATAAGCTAGGAAATTATTATGGGCCCCAACACCATTGCTAAAATCTTTAAAACATTTATTATTTATTCATTTATTTACCTGATTTGTGACGTAGGGCTGCAAAGTTTGCAAAAACAAGTCTGAAAAGTCTGCATGTACTGCTAACAATCTTTGCAAAGTGGAACACCGACATACCAGCTCCTGTTTTGATATGCTTTGTTGATCATGTGATCAGTGAATTGGGTCCAAAACAAATTTTGCAGAACTAGTTTTTCACCTATTTTGGAAACTTAGTGCGTTCATTTGGAAATCTTTCTTCTTTGAGTTCAGTGTTACAGCAACATGCTGTACTCAGGTCTGTCTTACATGCCTGAGAAACTCGCATCAGAGAGCTGCAGCAGCCAAAGAGGCCTGTTTTTTTTCCCCACTGTGAAGGTGGAATTAAAACATTAAAGCACCTACATTTTTCCCCTGATTTGGTCAGCCTCAGAAATACTACAGGTTTTCACATTTTCCGGTGGATTACACTTTATTTCTCAAATTCTGCAATGTCTTTTGCATCACGACAAAATAAAGTATAGAAAAATGTTTGTATTTAGACATTCAAAAGTGATTAATACTATTTAATAAATGATTAAACTAGTAATCTGTTAGTTTATCCATCCACCCACCCTTTGGTTTGCTTATCCATCCATTCGTCCGTCTGTCCATCCAGTAGTTTTTGTAGCTTCTACATTTATAGCCTCGCTACTGTTTCCTTGCACACAATTTCTTGTCAACTTTTGCCTATTTTTATTATGAGAAAATGCGGTAAGAAGGCCTGAGACCTCTAGAAATATAAATGCAAAAAAAAAAAAAAAAAGTCTTCAAAAGCCACACAATATACACATTATTCAACAACAATGTCACAAATGCATGTTCTCCTAATGTGGCGCAGCCTGGATTAGGTCAGTCATTATATCTCTGCTCCTCAGTCTGTTGTCACCAAGTGTTAGCGTCACGTCTGCAGATCAGTAGCCCTTTAACGCCATTGTTCCCTCTCGTGGTGGAGGCAGGGCATATTGACTGTAAGAGTCACTCGCTGCAGCTTTTCCTGCTGTCTGCAGCCGGGAGGCTTCCCATGCAGACAAGCGGACAAGAACCCCAAACCTGACCTTGTCTTTATCATCTACTTGTTGTTTGGTCTGTTGCAGCTAACTAAACAAAAACAGTGAATCTGTCTTTTGAATGTTAAATATGTGGGAAAAAAAAAAAAACCCCTCTCAGTTAGTATTATCTTGAAATAATCTGGTCTCCTTTCTGGAGGTTGAAAGATACTAGGGAAGAGGGTAGACGTAACACAGAAAGCGTTTTAATTCTTCTGCAGCGATGCTCGCGCCCGCTCCTCGTCGGCTCCCTGCTTTCTGCTGCAGGTTGTCTCTCCACTTCTAAAAATAACATTAAAAGCATCCCTAAGCTCATTAAAAATGCATCCACGCCGCATGGGGGGAGTGGGGGGATGGAGGAGGTAAAAGTCATTCCTGCATAGGAAGAAACTTGTTAAAAAAAAAAAAAAAAGATCTGAATATGTCCACTTCTACGATCAGCTTATTGTTTTGTCGTCGTCGTTTGTCGGCTGATGTTTTCTCTCTCTGCTTCCTCGCAGTCAATAAGCACAAGCCGTGGATCGAGACGACGTACCATGGGATTGTGACGGAGAACGATGACAAGGTTATTCTGGACCCGCCTCTAATTGCGCTGGACAAAGACGCTCCTTTACGCTACGCAGGTGAGAGAGAAAGCTTAGACGCTGCCGCCGCTCGTTCGCCAGTTCATGACCAGCCCCGCTGTTGAGATCACCTTCAGGTCGTAAAATGAAAGAGAAAGCGATGTCACAATGCTCCTTTATGCAAAACAGCCGCGTGACTCACAGATGTAGATAGTCGGTATATATTATTTAAAGGCCGACAATGAATTATTCATTTTGTCAAATTCATTATTCTTCCCAAATAAGACAGAAGGACAGCTGTTCTTAACACGGAAGTAGAGCCTCTGATCTATTTTGAGCGCCAGGCTTTGAAATCACAAATGCATCATGGTTAATTTATGAAGGTCTCCCACCCTGCTGCGTGTTTTAATAAGTTTTAATTCTTCCCGTGATGAATAAATCTGAGATAAACTGTTTGATTTTTTTTTTTTTTTTTTTAAACTGTTTGATTTTTTATTTATTTATTTTTTTACATTTAAAACAGCAGCTGAGTCAGCATGAGGAGGTCAGGAACCGTTAAGTCTTACCTTGTTGCTTTAATTATGGTTTCGCTCTCTGCGGTGACACACACACACACACACACACACACACACACACACACACACACACACACACACGTGACTCAACCATAAGATTTTTATGACTTGCCTTTCATACTGATGGACATCTGGCTGCCATACAGCAAGATTGTCCCTTTTGATTTATCAGATCAGAATGGGTTTTTTAAGTTTTTTTTTTTTATTCTTCCCAGAGAGGGAGCCACAATTTATGAGTTTAATGGTATGAGGAAAACATTTGCTCCCGGTGTCTCTAATCACATCAGCATTGACTTTAGGTCGGGCCTTAAAGCAGCAGATGAGTTTCACAGTCTTTTATCTGCTTTATTGCTCCTCGTGCGATCGTCTTAATCCAAGAGTACTCGTCTTGAGTTCCCGTTGAGGCTTCAGCTGCCGCGTTTTCAACCAAAATCAGTCGACATTTAAACGAAGAGGAAGACGACGGCCACCGCTTAAAGCCGACCTCCGCACTGTCGCTGTTTTGAACGACGAGCCTGCAAAAACAGGGTGAAACGCTTCATCCTCTGCGTGATGATTGTCTCCCTTCACAGCATATTAGTGCTGAATACACATCTTGGTGCGCCCACCTCTTTCAACGGGGGGCTCCCCTTTTGATGAGCGGCGTTTATGAACGGACTGTGTGTCCCTGTGAACCGTCTTTCTCTCTCTCTCTCTCTCTCTCTCTCGCTCGCTGTCTCTGTCTCTCTCTCTCTCTGTCTCTCTCTCTCTGTCTCTCTCTCTCTGTCTGTCTCTCGCTCTCTCTGTCTCTCTCTCTCTCTCTCTCTCTCTGTCTCTCTCTCTCTGTCTGTCTCTCGCTCTCTGTCTCTCTCTCTCTCTCTCTGTCTCTCTCTCTCTGTCTCTTTGCGAGCAGTCTGGCTTCACGTGGCTGCAGGGCTGATCTGCTCCATCACGCCAGATTCCCTCCATCTGTGCCAACTAAGAGGGTTCCCCATTAAGCCGACCCACAGGCCGCTCAGAGGCCCAATCAAATACACGCCTTTAAGTCAGATCAGAGTGAATAAATTCATGTTTGCAGCAGGAGAGTCGTGGTTTAAGTTAGCATGTGCTACAGTGCCTTTTAAACGTATTCGTAGCCCTCGAGTTTTTTCCTTGTTTTGTTAGGTTATAAGCACATACTTACATTTAATTTACTGGGGTTTAATGTGGTAGAAGGACGCAAGACTTGTGTAGCGGAAAGTAATTTTTTTTTTTTTTTTTTTTTACATTTTTCCACAGATACAAATCTGAAAAGTTTTCTTTATTTAAGATCCACATTTAGCAACAGCAAACCTGGCGCTGTTTTTCTTCCTCATGGTTTACTTCAATGAAACCGTTTCTAAAAGTTACATAAAAAAAAAAAACTAAAAAAGAACTAAGCAGAACAAACAACATGGCAGAATAAATATATTTTCCGGTCAACTGTAGTATCATTCAGTTTATAACTGGGAGCTTGCATTATTTGCAGTTTACTAAAATATTGTTTCACCTGTTCTTTGTGGCCTCCACAAATCCGCCTGACAAGATGGAAGCCATTATTGGAAAAAAAGATACGAGAAATCCAGTTTGCAGCTACACAGGGAATGTAGCAAACATGTGGCAGAAGGCTCTCGGGTCAGATGAGAGCAGAATTTAAATCAAGAAACCCAGGAATTGCTTTGTTTTTTTGTCTTCCAACTTGGCAATTTTGTTTAACTTTGTCTGTCGTATAAAACCCAATAAAAAACATTTAAGTTTGTGCATCACAATCAAATGTGGGAAGTAAAGGTAGCAAACACAAGGCTAATGGATGACTATGCTATTAACCCAAAAAAGAAACACAAATCACGAATAATGACTCTCTTGATCTGCCAATTCAATTCCCGAGAATTGAAGGAAGAATTTGCAAATGGATTTCCAAATTAACTTTTTAGTGAACATAAAAGCTGACGCTGTCCTCCGCCTTATTAATGAATAAATTTTAAGTTTGAGATAACTCTGGATAAAATATGGCTTCCCTGATTGCCTGCTTCCGAAACAAACGAAATCCCAAAAAACAAAACAACAAAAAAAAAATCCCTGAAGTGAACTAACGGAGGCCTTCACAGAAGCCTCCAGAGAGTTTTGTAGGAAATGTTGCTTGTAATGTGGCGAAACTCATCTGTAAACAAGATAAATGACTCACCCAAAGGCTGAGGGTGTGATCGTACAGTCTCTGGAAAGTGGGATTCTCACCTGTAACCTTATTGTCATCTCCAGGGGGGAAAAAACAACAAAAAAAAACGTCTTATGTGCTTTTAAAAATTCACTTTTTTTAAAATTCGGAGAGAGCCTTCTCCTTACCATGAGCTTTTCTGATGTTGGTTGTGTTGGTGTACAGCTCAAGAATGTCTCTTCTTTTCCTCAACGTGTCTTCTAACTTTCTGGGTTTATCTCCTCTCCCCTCCACGTAGAGAGTTTTGAGGTGACCCTCACCAAAGAAGGTGATCGTGGGCTTTTTTTTCTTCTGCCTTGTGCTTATTTTTTTTTTATTTTTTTATTTTTATTTATTTTTTTACGATTAACCCACTAACATAAAAAAGCAGCATCCACACTTTTTACACAGAAACTCCTATCATGCTCTGTAATTGACCTCCTCGTTTGTTTCTCGCTGGTTCTTTCCCCCCCTCTCCTCCCGCCTCACTTTGACTATTTTTATTTTTTTTTAAAGAGCTGAAACAGCTGGATGAAAAGTGTGATGTGGGGACTGACTGCTCTTAGAAATATCTGTGCATGAGACATCCATTGCAGTTTGCAGACCCTAACAGTGCATCAGCTGTCACCTCGAGAACTAAAACCACCTTTGAAAACAGGAGTTCTCTTGTCTTTCTGGCGCCATTTTGTCCAGCAAGTTCAATTAAAAATAACCTTGGCAGCTTTTAAAATGTCCATTAATAAATCCTCCAGCAGAATTTGACTCCAGTAAAAGATAAAAATACAACGCAGATTTCCTGAAGGTGCTACACGTGCTCACCATTGGGCTTTTCCTCTTGCAAGTATTTGAGAGTAACTCCTGCAGATTTCTGTGAATTTGCTGAGATTGTTAACCGATGCAAACTCTCCCTGTCGCTCTCTTCGCTGCAAAGCTTCTGTTTTTTTGCATCCCTCGCCTCGGTGGATCTCTTTTGAGTTTAATTCTCCGCCACTAATCCCAACCATTAGCATGGCTGCAGTCGTTTGATGTGGATGTCAAGCAAGTTGATATTTCTAACCCCAGTTCTCATCCAGTGCTTTTTGTTTTGGATCCTGTTATCGTGCTGGTTTAGTTTCCGTATGATTTCATGGGTTTGTTTTGCAGTTGTTTTTTGGATGAGAGGCAGGCAGAATTGCACAGGAAGACTTTCTTTAAATGGTGCAAACTACTTACAGGAAGTGTTCTTTTTTTTGTTTTGTTTTTTCTTTCACAGATTTTATTGGTGGGTGGAGGGGGGTGTTGATTGATGAATTGGTGTTTTATCACCTTTATGTTTAATTTTTTTATTTTGTTTATCTAATATGCCTTTATCTTTGTATTCACTTCTTTTAAAGCTCTCTTTCACGACTTCCGTTTGTTACAACATCCTGAGTGCTCCTGTGAAATGCCTGTCCACGTTTTTTTTTTTTTTTTTTCTTCAGTTTCCGCCTGCATGACTGGATGCACTGGTTTTCAAGTGGCTTGGAAATTAAAACAAAGTTACCTCAAATGTCCCACTCCCTCACCCCCGACTACTCACCCACTTGATGTGCGGTTTGGCTTCCTCCACAGACTCCATGCACTTCTCTACCTACAACCCCTTGGTTCCCAAAATCTGTGGCTGTTTGTTTATTTTTGCGTGGATTTTTCTTTTTTTCATTTTATCTAAAATTTGATGTCGCATCTCTCATTGGCTGTTCTGAGCAAGCTCCCTTTTGACTCCAGGTGAGATTTGCGGCTTCCGGATCCACGGGCAGAACGTCCCCTTCGAGGCAGTGGTCCTGGACAAGTCCACTGGCGAGGGGGTCATCAGGGCCAAGGAGAAGCTCGACTGTGAGCTGCAGAAGGAGCACACCTTCACCATCCAGGCCTACGACTGTGGAGAGGGTCCTGACGGCGCCAACATGAAGAAATCACACAAGTGAGTCAAGCCTGGCCACGTCAGACGATCCCTGATTTGATAGTCTGTTTATAGACTTTAACCTGGATTTAAAGAAAATCTTACATTCACAGATTTACTGCATTATTACATGCACTGTATAAATAAACACAGAGGCATTTTTACTCACTGTAATTAAAACATACTAAATATTTTCTGCTAGTTTATGTTTCTCTAAATGCCAGAATACTGACAGAGATATTTTTTTTTCTTGATTTTTCTAAACGTCAGAACCTTGTGTGATCAAAAGAGAAACACGTGGATGTACTTTAAGCCATACATCCCAGCTATTTGTAGTTCAGTATTTGCATATTCACCTGTTTGTGAAGTGATCTGTGAAATGCAACTCCAATTTATGCACAGATTTTTTTTTTCCGTAGAGTAAATCTAAAACCGTTAACAGAAAACCCAGCTTGGGCAGCTGATAAACCGAGGCACATTGCTACTTTACGCGCTATTGGATGTCGCTTGCAAAGCAGCCAATCGAGGAGCCCCTTTTATTTTCTTATTGATTGGATGGACCAGTAAGAGCAAAGATAAGGAAGACTGCAGATTTTGGCTCCTGCGGTCACGCTAACTCTATCTCCACTGCTCGTATTAGTATATACGAGCAGACTAAATATATATTTAGACTAAATATATATTTAGTCTGTGAAATAGTTGTTGCTTAGTTACATGTGATGTTTTACCTTTTTGTTTGCAAACTTAGTGCTTCATTATGCTGCTGTTGCTGCATGGCTTTCTGCTGGTTTTTTTGGCTTTGACAGATTTGGTAAATTACTGTAAACTCTATTGTAGTTGTAGTAACATTTTTTATGTAGCTTTTTACAGGATGAAAGTAATAAGAAATAATTAGTAGAATTACACAATTGCTTGAAAGAAATTATAATTTAAAGAGTTTCTCCAGAGTGAGCTTTTTCTGACTAAACAGAGGATAAATCAGGAGGTAAGATCTTGCTTGGCGCTGCTTGACGCGACGCCAGCCACAGTAGAAGATAATTCGTTTTATCTGCTCTTCACTACAACTCCTCTCTTAGAAACAATCTAAAGAGAAACTGAAAATAAAATTTATTGTATTCAATTTGAGTGAAACTCCTGGTAAACACACAAATAGACCTTTTGATTTCCCTTGCATAGTGAAATGCTTCTACTAAAATCCTCGCCGCTGATTAAAACGGCCCAACCGTGTTCCTGCTCCCCTCAGGGCGACCGTCCACATCCAGGTGAACGACATCAACGAGTACTCCCCAGTGTTCAAGGAGAAGACGTACAAAGCCACCGTCATCGAGGGGAAGAAATACGACAACATCCTGAAGGTGGAGGCGGTGGACGCCGACTGCTCCTTCCAGTTCAGCCAGATCTGCAGCTACGAGATCGTGACGCCCGACGTTCCCTTCACCATCGACAAAGACGGTGAGGACCTTGAAGGAGCGTGCCTTTGTCTTTGCCCGCTTGGAAAACCGATCGGCACGCGGCTGAGATAATGGGTTGTATTGACACGGATCACGGAGTCTATCGATTTTGTGTGCAAACTGACGCCACAAGGGTTTCATTTAAAATTCAGCGCAAGCAATTTCAGCTTTCTGTAAATATTATCCAGGGTGGTCGGTATTTTCTCATCATGTCTGTTTCTTGTATTTCTTTGTTGGAAAAACAGCACAACAGAATCAACAGATAAGAAGGAACTAAAGACAGTTCAAAAATGGCACCTCAACAACAGTGTCCATCCATCTCCTTCTTTTCCTTTACTTCAACAATTTAATATTTTTGGGCTGTTTGTGAGGGTCTTATATTTGTTACATCTCTATAGCTTAGAAAAATGTCATTTTCATCAGAGAAATGGTCAAAACTTGACCCCCTTTGTTGTTGTCTTCGTCAGGCTTTATTAAGAACACTGAGAAGCTGAGCTACGGCAAAGAGCACATGTACAAGCTGACCGTGACCGCCTACGACTGCGGGAAGAACCGAGCTTCTGAAGACGTGTTGGTCAAAATCAGCATAAAGCCCACATGCAGAACCAGCTGGCAAGGTGTGAAAGTCAAACTTTCTATACTACTTTACAACTCTACGCAGATTATCCCTCCTTTAATCTCTCAATTCTCCTTTTCTCTTGGTTCTCAGGTTTCAATAAGAGGACTGAGTATGAACCGGGCACCGGTAGCCTGGCTCTTTTCCCCAGCATGCACCTGGAGACCTGCGATGTGCCCATCACCTCCGTCCGGGCCAGCATTGAACTGGAAACCAACCACATTGGAAAGGGCTGCGACCGTGACACGTACTCTGAGAAGTCACTGCACAAGCTGTGTGGTAAATGCACAAACGCTCCGCTGGAAATGCTAATCATTTGCACTCGAAGTTGGACTTCTTCTCCCTGAACTTTTCTACATTTTACAAACGCGCAGTTGTGAGGTGGAAAGAAAATTATGCAAAAAATGAGAGTAGAATATGTCGTCTGCAATAAAATAAATATTTTATTTTTGTTAGGCATTCTTTTTCACCTCTGTCGTTAATTTGATCTGCCTTTCCATCTGTTCCCTTATAAAGACATGAAACTTAACATGTTAAAGTTGCATGTTTTCAAGTTTATAGCATATGCACACAAAACAGAGTCCAGTGTAGATACGTAAATCTGCTTCTGCCGTCGTCGTATCTTAGGAGCCAGCTCCGGCACCGTGGAGCTCCTCCCTGCTCCGAGCAGCTCTGCCAACTGGACGGTGGGACTGCCCACTGATAATGGACACGACAGCGACCAGGTGTTTGAATTCAACGGCACCCAGGCCATCAAGGTGCCCGATGGTTTGGTGAACGCCAACCTGAAGGAGCCCTTCACCATCTCTGTGTGGATGAGGCACGGGCCCGGCTCCCACGACAAGGAGACGATCCTCTGCAACTCGGACAAAACAGGTAGAGGTCTATGATAATCTGATACTCTGCAGAAAAACGGCGTCGCTCTGATCAGATCAACAAAAGTCGGCGTTGTTCTTCAGGTGATAGTAAGGCCGACTTTGTAATCATCTTTATGTGTCTCTGATGGTTCAGGCCTGATCTAACTGACTCTAGGTCGTTCCTCTTTAGGTCAGTGCATCTGAAAGCTGAGTGTCTGAGGTCAAACCTGTGACGAGTTCCCTCGGCACCTCGTTACCGCCGCGCACATTTGGTCTGCTAGTTCACGGGATTAAAATAGCCGCCGTATCTCTGGCTCAGACTTAACGCCGCGGTTCTAATCAGTGTTTGTGTTGTGCCGACTGGAGCGTGCAAGTCCTCGCCCTCACCTCTGCTCACTGACCGCGCTTCCTTTTATTTTAGAGACTACACGATCAGTCACAGGCCACCTTGATCTTATTTTCTGTAAAGTCTCTGGTGTGATCCGTGAGCAGGCGGCCGTGGCTGCTTATACAAGAAGGATTACATCAGAGCGGCTGCGTCCCGGACAGGACGCTCCGAGGCCCGTGATGTCAGCGCACCATCAGTGTGACCTCTCTTTAGCTCCGAGTCACAGAAGCATGAATCCCGCCCTTGTGGGTCACCACACGTTAAAATTTTCTTGCTCTGATGAGAACAAAGTAGTGTTGTTTTTTTTTTTATTTATTTTTTATTATTTTAAGGAGATTATATGAAAGGTAGGGTCTAAACCTGATCTTTTTCTCGTTCTTCCTACCTGCAGATATGAACAGACACCACTACTCCCTCTACGTTCACAACTGCAGGCTAATCCTTCTCCTCCGCCAGGATCCGTCCGAGGCGGAGAACTACAAACCAGCAGAGTTCCACTGGAAACTCGACCAGGTCAGCCGCTGCCTCTCAAACCGAGCTCCATTTGCTCTCGTGCAGCTTTTCAACTCTTTTTCTTTTTGTCTTTTTTTAACTGCCACGTTTACAGGTGTGTGACAAAGAGTGGCATCATTATGTGCTCAACGTGGAGTTCCCCACCGTTTCTCTGTTTGTGGACGGGACGGCCTTCGAGCCCTTCATGGTCACAGAGGACTACCCACTGCACCCCTCTAAGATCGAGACTCAGCTCACAGTTGGGGCCTGCTGGCAAGGTAGACACTCTGATTCCCTTCAGGTTGTTTAATAAGCATTCACGGTTTATATCAGGGGTTTCCAACACTGCCCGCTGTCCTGGAGATCCACCTCTGTGTCTCACAGTGACAGTCACCGAAAACCCTGGTTTACATAGATTGAAACAGACAAATTTATATGACATAATACTATGATATAAATTGAATTTTGAATTGACTTTCAGTTCAAGAGGTGTGAATGCTTTCGTAAAGCACTGTATGATGATGAAAATAGTAAAACTATCTAGCAGTACTCTTTACAGTCTGTTTTGTATTTTGTTTAGTCACTAAATGTTGTTTTTACTCTTCCTGGGAATCTCTACTGATGCAGCAAGATCTTTTTATTCTCTAGCATCTGTAGTCTCTCCTGCAAAAAAAAAAAAATCCTCAACCTTCCTTCCTCTCTCTTTCCCTGCTCTCTCGTTCTCCGTCCAATTACAGAAAACTCGGGACATGACAATGACACTGAGGCGGCCCCTGAGACCACCTCAGGTTGCTTAAGTCTTTCCCTTCCTCCTCAGACATGTCCATGTGTCCACAACGTCCCGCCATGCTACCAGCTTAACCGCATCTTCACGCCATTTTTAACTAGAATGACAGGAACATTCTAGATGCAAAAGATCGTTGTTTGCTTGTTGATCGACGCTTTTTACAGCATGATGGGCTGCTTATAAGTTTTGCGATGCCGTCCTACCTGTTTTGTTTTGTTCTTCTTTCATTTTCTTCACCTTCTTTTTAATAATTTATTTAGATCTTCAGCAGTCGGGAGGTTTGTCCTCTATTTCAGCCGATACTCTGTCTCCAGCAGAACAGAAATAGAAACGTAAAGAGCACAAAAACAACTCCGATCCGGCTGCGTGTTTTCCTCCATACCGTTAAGTGTGGCCTTGTCAAAACTCCTGCATATCGGATAACAAACCTGCAGTTCGTCTGACCTTGACATGTGCGGTTTGGGGCTAACGCTGCAGAAATTAAAGCTCAGTTTTACTGATTACATTTGTCAATATCAACATTTTCCCGTCTTGAAATTCTGTCGTTTGTCACGATTTGCTGAGAAAAGCAGATTATTATTTTTTAAATTTTCCTCTCCTTTATGTCTTTTTGTTGTTGCAATATCTTTATCCACAGTACGTTCGTAGCTCCACTTCATTGATTTAAATGTTGCATGTGCTGCAGGCATACATAAGCTCATCCATTGTCTGCCTGTCTCATCCTCCGGGCCTCGGGCCTTTAAGGGGGGCATATACTAACTTGCATGAACTTCATTCATGCCGGCTTTGCTCATTGAGACACCACGCTTCCATAGTCAGCTCTGAAACATTGAAATCCCCTCTTAAGTAGCTCACTCATTTTCGCGTTGTTCCATTTTTTCCGTACTTTCCCAACCAGGCGGGAACGCCCGAATGGCTCAGTTTTTCCGAGGAAACCTTGCAGGCTTGATCATCCGCTCCGGCAAGCTGGAGAACAAGAAGGTGATCGACTGTTTGTACACCTGCAAAGAAGGCCTGGATGTGCAGCTGCCTGAGGAAGTGGCTTCAGCGGTGAAGGTGAGGGAGCGGAGTGGCTCGTGCAGGCTGGTCAGTTGCTTTTAAAGACGTATCGCACGGATCGAAGCTGTTTGTTTTGTCCACCATACTGATTTTTTTGTTTTTTTTTGTTTTTTGTAATATATTACATAATATGTGTAATTTGTTAGAATATAATACAGGAAGATACCAGAACTGCTGTGAGCAGAGCAGAGGCAAACCCTACCTGTGTGAGAGAGCGATCACTGCAAATAGGACTTAAACGAGAATTAACATTTTAAAATGTGGAAAAATGGCCACTACTTGTTTGGCATGGCTAACTTTATAACCACAGTCTCTGTACGTATTTTCTCTAGAGTAGGGGTGTCAAACTCCGGTCCTTGAGGGCCGCTGTCCTGCAGTATTTAGATGTGCCACAGATACAAAACACTGGAATGAAATGGCTTAATTACCTCCTCATTGTGTAGATCAGTTCTCCAGAGCCTTGCTAATGACCTCATTACTCTATTCAGGTGTGGTGCAACAGAGGCACATCTAAAAGTTGCAGGACAGTGGCCTTCCAGGACTGTAGGAGCATATAGATTCTCTAGAATATAGAGCTAGAGAATATAGAGCCGTATAATCCAGTTTGTCTCACATCAGGCAGAGATGGTTTTATCATTTTGAATGGTCAAAATGATAAAACCATTCCCCTCTCCTGTACTCTGTTCAGCCTTCCTGTTATCTGCCAAAAGTCTTGCTCTCTTCCACATTTTACAGCATGAATAAATGACACTTTGAAAATTGTTTCCTTTTAAAGAACTTCGTACATCTTTGTGCCTCCTCTGACACTATTTTAAGCACCACAACTGTAATTGACCCAGCTAAGAAGCAGATCTAGTAACAACTTCCACACTGAAGGCTGTTCTTCTGTCACAAGACGCCTCTCTGTGTGAATTATAAAAGAAGGAAGTGACTAGAAGGGTTTAATGATGCTGAAAAGCAGACGGGTAAGGGTTAAATACTTTTTTAATTGTCTCATAAGTAACCTGTACAACTACGTGTCTGCACACTGTTGTAAAGGCGAATCCGTAGGCGTAATGGTTCAACTTCCAGAGATTTTACACTTGAAGATCTGTTTTAGGTAAATAAAAAAATAAACTTTTGGGTTCAGTTATGTAAACTCCTACTTCATTTCCTTCACTTAGGTTGATTTCAACCCCAACCAGTCCTCTCTGACAGTGGAAGGCGACGACATCGGCGCCTTTGACAAAGTCATGCAGCACATCTCCTACTTAAACTCCCGCCAGTTCCCAACTCCAGGCATTAGGCACCTCCGCATCTCCACCACTGTCAAGTAAGTGACGGAAGCAAAACGTAATTTATCTCAGGAGCCTGTGAGTGGACGGCATGCGCACTAAATTAGAGGACAGGGTTTCTTTCATCTACCACCGTGATTTCAGGGTATTTGTCAACTCTTCGCCAGGTGTTTGAACGAGGACGCCTGCGTGGCGGTGCCGGACGCTGAAGGCTACGTGATGGTGCTGCAGCCCGAGGAGCCGAAGATCAGCCTGAGCGGCATCGACCACTTCGCCCGCAGCGCCGCCGAATTCGAGAGCCAGGAAGGCGTGACTCTGTTCCCCGAGCTTCGCATCGTCAGCACCATCACCCGGGAAATGGAGGCCGACGCAGAGTCTGAAGCAGCAGAAGGCACCGACGACGACCCCACAGGTAAGGGACGCCTGGACCTTCAGACAAGACGTCACAGTTTAGAAAATTAGTCCAATATTTAGTCGTAATAAAACGAAAGCAGTCAGACATGTTTTCAGCCAGAGTGTTGGCATAACACGGTCTGTGTATTTATTCATTAAATGGAGTGAAAGTCTTGATCCGAGCTTTAATTTTCAGGCTTTGCTGACATGTTTTCTTCTTGAATAAATAACCTGGAAGGCTGAAAGGTTTATATCAGCGTAGAGATACTGTAGCTGGCAGTAACTTTGCCTGGAGGATGAGGGAACTGTACAGACACAATGAGACTTTTGGGAATCAGAGCTAAGTTGTTTATTTGTGGGCGTGGCAAGCGACCAGCCGTGCCATCTGTCGGGCTTCCACATGGGTTAAGACGAGGAAGGACAATAGACATGCTCCAGAGCCGGCACAGATACACGGAGGTACAATGTGCTGTTGTGAGCAGCACACTGGCATATGGGACAAAGGGGGCTTAGCAAGATCAGTTGCTCTTACTCGCTTTAATCTGACCCAACTCTCATGACCGGACAGCAAACAGGGTCACAGTCGATGTTAAAAATCATTTAATTGTAGTCGCCGGAGAAATGAATTTGCTGCAACAAAAGCTAGACTGCATGTTCAAGCTTTGAAACTAGACAAATCAATATCAGGTGGCAGGTTCTAACCTTTAATGCAGCTCTTAAATAATGTAGAAACACCTGTGAAATATGCTTCAAATGCTGTCTTGGGAATGTGTTTGTGTGTTTTGTTTTGTTTTGTTTTTTTTATGCTGGGTTTCTTTCAGTTCAAGAGACAGTTGTGTCGGAGGAGATCATGCACAACTTGGACTCGTGTGAAGTGTCTGTGGTGGGAGATGAGCTGGACGGCGAGCACGAGAGCCTGGAGGTGGACGTCTCTCAGCTGCAGCAGCGCGCCCTGGAGATGAGCTCGTCTAACCTTGGCCTCGTCATAACTGGTACACAACATCACAGATGGATAGCTTCCACCGAAATCAGGCTTTTATGTACTTGAGCTTCTCTGCGTGTCTTCCAGGTGTGAACACCATGGCCAACTATGAGCAGGTCCTGCACCTCATCCGCTACAAGAACTGGCACACCGAAGCGCTCTTTGACCGGAAGTTCAAGCTGGTCTGCTCTGAACTCAACGGTCGCTACATCAGCAACGACTTCAAGGTTGAGGTGGGAACACTCTTAACACATCACCGTCGTTTCTATGAATCACTGACAACCTCAAAATGCCCTGTTTGAGAGGAGAAGTTGACAGGCGAGGCCTCCCTTCTCTTTAGGTCAATGTGATTCACACGTCCAATCCTGTAGAGCACGCCAACAACGCCATGGTGCAGCCCAACTTCATCAATCCTGTCCATCACGCCTC
>NW_006799995.1:33268-36359 GCF_000485575.1 Poecilia formosa
TTTTTTTTTTTTTTTCCCTTTTAGTTTCATTTTATGGTGTTGGTTTAAGGTTTACACTTGAGCTCAAGTCTGTGACATCTGCACCGGCCAGGTTTGGAGCTCAACCTCGTATTCTAGCCTCTGGTATCTGACAAACACTCCCGGTCCAGAGCAGAGATCCTATCTGGATCACATTGGGGAAAGTGGAGCAGTTTGTCGGGAGACAGGAAAAGCTATTTAAAGAAAACACACACACACACACACACCTTGAGCTCCTAGACGCCTTCATGTGGTCGCTGCTGTCCTTGAAATGCTCTTGCGCCTTCCTGCATAAAACCAGAATCCGTCTATCAATTTTCCCCCCCCGCTGCTTTCTGATTCGGGCTGTTTTCTCTGCAGTGGTCCCCAGCGCCGCCACCATCGTCATCGTGGTGTGTGTGAGCTTCCTGGTGTTCATGATAATCCTGGGCGTGTTCCGCATCCGAGCTGCACACCAGCGCTCCATGAGAGACCAGGAGAGCGGCAAGGAGAACGAGATGGACTGGGACGACTCGGCCCTCACCATCACAGTTAACCCCATGGAGGTAGGAAAAAAATAGAAAAAAAATGCAAAATGAGATGAAATATTTCACCGTTTAACAAAAGATTGTTCAGCTTTACACTTGATTAGTTGTCCTGTGTGATGCTGTGACTGTGGCCTAGTCCTGATTATTAGAAGCCGTGATGGAGGGACATTGTTGCAGAACTAGAGTTGCATTTGAAACAGGAATGAATCAGTGATTTTTGTGTTTTTTTCCACTGTTTATGGCAAGAGAAACGGGTTTGTTGTCCCATGTAAGCCACCATTATAAATCTCAGTATTTTGGCAGGCGTAAACATATGAAAAAAATTAAATTCAATCACTTTTTGAACAAAGAATAGCTAAAGGAAGTCCTTTTTTTAATAAGTAAAAAAGAAATTATAGGCTAACGTTACCATTTAACTTAAATTTTAACTAATTTATCCCTTTGGGATCAATAAAGTAGTTTTGAATTGAATTGAAAATTCTATTAAATCATCTTTTTAAAAAACGGTCTCTGCATGAGAAACATTTAGAGAGCGAATGTTGAGATTGGTTTCGTTTTCATCTCAAATCCCTTAAAATATAAGAAAAGCTTTTCTGTTCAAAAACATGTCAGTGAAGCGAAACACAAAATACTAAAAACTGAACAAGAAATAAGAGCATTTGTTTAAACTGTGTCTCGGTTTAAAAAAACAGAATATGAGAAGTACAACAAACAAAGGATGCATGTTTTGAATTTCTATACATTCTGTCTTGTATAACATCAGAGAAACACAAAAGTACAAAGTTATAAAAGACACCATGCAGTCAACAATTGCAAAAACCAGTAAACATTACACTTTGATGAGTTAACCAAAAATAAAACCGAAATAAAATGAACCGAAAATAAAAGTCGGAAATCATCAGATTTGGCGCACATGCTTAGCTAAGAACAAGATGGCTGCTGAGTCCTCTCACCATAATTGTTCCTGACTCCTGACAGATTTTACCTGCAGTGCTGACACTGATGCTGCGCGTCACCTCTTTTCACCCCGCACACATTCATTTTAAAAACAGCTGCGTGGGTTTACGATGGACGTGTTTTGTGAAGGGGGCTGGAAGCAACGTGATCACGTAAAACCGCAGAACAGAAACTTGAAAATAAATAAGAAAGATAAACGACAAACCGGACCACATCTCAACATGAGGATGGCTGAAATGCAAAGAGGAGACAAAGAAGCTCACGACCAGGAGAGGCAGAAAGCAGGAGGCAAAGGGGAACTCTCAAGCTAAGATCAACAACTGTAAATGCATGAAACTTAACCATAAAACAGTGTTGAGGAAAAATTGATGCTCACAACCCCCTTTCAGTCCAATCTGGCTGAACTGTTTTGGGGGGTGGGGGGAAGAGAGAGAGAATCGGTACAAATTTGAGTGTCTACATTAGTAAAACTTTTGGAGGCATCCTCTAAAAGCCCCGGGGCAACTCAGTACAAATGCTTTGATTTTTAACTTTACAACAGTTGTAAACCTTTAAAAATTCAGCTTCACAATTATGGACTTCTCTTTGTTGATCTGTCCTGTAGCATTAGTAACATCAACAAATAGTTTTAAAATGTCGTAACACTCTATAAGATAATTTTCTAGTGTTAAATCAAATAGAAATGTCTTGGACTGGACGACACAGTGTCATACATGCATAATATAAATCACAGTTGGCCACAAATGACTGAATATTTGACTGTTTTTGTCTGATTTTCAAGCAACCATATTCAAAATGTAATGTACATTTTTACACTGCTGCTAAATCCCTAAAAGCAGCACCAAAGAAGTGGCCAACAATTTTACAATGTTACATGCACCCCTTATATATCAGTGGCGCTTTCAGTTAAACATGACAGCAAAACTGGGTGTAAAATACCCTTATTAAGTTAGAGTGCACCAAAAAAATTGTCCCTGATTTCCTCAACTTTGGGAGGGGCAGGTTGCTTGAAAGCTGCTGTTAAAGCTGCAATCCGTTCGCTGTCTTGCCGTTTTTGCACTCATTTGCCATCCCTCCTCCTCTAAGCTCTCGAATTAGCTTTCAGGCCAACCCTGCATTTTATGATGATGGCAGCCGAGGGATGAGAGGAGATCATTAAGTAGAAAGGAGGGAAAACGACTACCAGAGCTACGTAGACCACAGACGAAGCACCTTTACGTGCAAACAAACACGCTTGGGACGTATCTTGCCTGTTTTTTTATTTTCTGTTTGTTTGTTTTGTTGTTGCATTGGTGACCAAAATCCCCCCTTCCCCCATTTTCCTGCACCCTGTGATGCAGACGTACGAGGACCAACACAGCAGCGAGGAGGAGGAGGAAGAGGAGGAGGAGAGCGAGGACGGGGAGGAGGAAGACGACATCACGAGCGCTGAGTCAGAGAGCAGCGAGGACGAGGAGGGCGGCGAGCCAGAAGACCAGCAGGGGACCAGCAGACAGCAGCAGCTGGAGTGGGACGACTCTACCCTCACCTACTGAGACACACCGCGCCCCCCACACACGCTCTGACACACACACACACACACACACACA